>NC_050071.1:114794881-115133214 GCF_009764565.3 Dermochelys coriacea
ATAATACAAACAAAGATTTTTCTGACAGCAATTTTTTTTGTTTTTGTTTTTGTTTTTTTTTTGCAAATTTGCAACAAGTAAGGATTTTCTGGGTAGTGAAGAACAATCACCATGTCCCTGAAAAGGTTATTTTCAAAGGAAAAACTTTTATTCTGTGTCCCATTTTCTTGACGATCAACATAATGGCTTTTGTTTTTTGAATGATTTGGTTTGACTATGCTTTTTAAAAAATTTTGCTTGTGTGGATTACTGTGTAGGTAGATAATGCGAGTGTGCCCAGTGCTTGGCAGCTGTAAAGACTGAGGAACTTTTGTGGGAGAATGGAGGTTTAAATTGCTTAGTTCCGCTTCCTGGTTAATAATAAGACTTTGAGGCCATTCTGTTTATAAAATTACCATGCTTCCATCTATGTTTTTGGAAAATAAGGACCTCTTGTGCATGTACAAGTTAAATTTTCCTTGAACAGGAGTGTGTCTGTAGGCTAATAAATTGTATTTTGTCTCTTCAGGAGTTCAATGGGATTTGCTAGTGAGAAGAGGGATCTATTAAATTTGACTCCCCATTACTGCTTCCTATTCACCCAGCTACTCTTGCTGCATCACACCTCAACATTTCTATGAAATACATTGCATTTTGTAACCAAAAGCCTATCTCTAAGGTGCAACAAGTACTCCTTTTCTTTTTACGAATACAGACTAACACGGCTGTTATGCTGAAAACTCTTTCTGATAAAGTTCTCCCTCCCAATAGCAGTCACACAGTTCCCTGTCACACTCACGCTTGCTGTACTCCCCATCTCCTATTCCACACTGCATCTCAACCCTATTTTCCCACCATCCCAGCTGTGCTCCTGATATTCTTATACAACTCTTTTGAAATTTGGCAGATAGTTCAGTGCCTTAACTGTTCAGCTACAAAGATAGCAATATATACTCTGAAAGCTTGCTATTTTTTGTAAGCACTTACTTGACACTTACCCTGTGATTCATTTTACGTGTTGCATCTACTGTAAAAGACGGATCTGCATTTTGGGATTTGGGGATATCTCTGATGTAGTAGTAGCAAGAGTAGGGCATGAGACTGGATGCTGGATGTGGTGAGAAGGGGCAGAAGCAGATTGAGAGTCAGGAAGTAGCTGTTCAGTTGAGTGAGTAGAGAGGGAGAAATGCTTGAACTTTTAGCTGCTTCATTCTGTGGTGAGCTAATGATGTTTGAGTGAGTTTAAAATCTGGCAATGCGAGTTCCCATCCTTAATACAAATATTAAGTCCACTGAGCATTGAATCAGTTTGGTGGTGATTGTGAGGGTTTCCAAGATCCCCTAGGGCAGCACAACATTGTTTTTTGTTGGGTTTCTATGAAACATACTAATGTAGCATAAGAGGCACGTTTTCCTACAACTTGCATGAGTTTATTTAATAGCATTTAAAATATGTGAATATGGGAAGTTATTTACAATTATCTGAATTATTTTAAAGACTATTGTCAATTGGCTAACTGCTAGTTTTTTTTAATCCCATTATAGCCACCCTTCCAGCAGTCCTGACTCATTTTGCTCCACTCAAAGCTTCCTTATGCTCAGTCTCTAATTCAAAATGGAGAACTCTGAAATACATTACTAGATAAACCAACTGTATACAGAGTACTCAAGTGGGACTTCCATGCTGGTAGGCTCCTCCGGAGAATGGCAATTTACTAGGTAGGACGAATATCTTAGTTTCCTGCAAGAAGCCCAACAAACTAGACACAGCACAGGTTATAGCATACCCTCTGAAAACCCTGGACATTCTTCCTGAGAGAGAACTAGGAGGTGTGGTCTTGGATTTCAGAACATGCACCCAAAAGTTATGTCTGCAAACATCAGTTCTGTAATGTCCTATGACAGTGAGGAATAATTGCCAGATTTCTACCTTTTCTGTCCAAGATGTGGCTAGCTCATAAAGGGTATGTGCTTTGAAATACAAGGCATGTATCTCTACTATTAAGTAATTCTTTCATGCAAGTCCATTCCCTCTTTTTTGTACTTTTGAACAGTACTGTAATAAGCCTGATTTACAAAACTTCCAGGTTTTATGCAGGAAGAATGTAGTGCCCGGATTACACTTTAAGTAAGGAGTTTCTTTGATAGAGGGGGGCAAAAGAATGGTAACTGAACGACCTGATCTCTAAGGAAACTAGTTAACCTTGAAAATGAAGCTAGCAACTGCATGGAGAGAGACCATGCCAAAGGATCATGGCTACTATGAGGATAGACCCCTAATTCCATCATCCTTCAGGAAAATGGGTGTAAACTGCCTGAAGGAGACCATGTGAGAAGAGGAGTAAGCTCTCTTACCAGCTCCAGAGTCCCTACCCACTGGAGCTTGGAGTGTGGGGAGGAATAGGCTTGGACACGCACTCCCTATTGCAGTGTAGACACTGCATCCACAGGCCTACAAGGAACATAAGCAGGGAGGAAAGAGGGAAAACCTGCCCCATCTGGATCCCTGCCTTAGCTCAGGTGCTTCCCATACCAAGTGGACTGCCTGCCTGGGGTCTGCCCTGGGAGAGGGCTGAGTCTTGTAGACTTTCTCCTTGCTCGAGGAGGGTAAAGATTCCTTGGCGTAAGCAGGGCAGAAATGACCTATGCAGGGGGACCTGTCCCACTCTGTGCGGGGTCCTTCTGCCATTGCCCCTGCCACTAGGGACTCTTGTCTGACTGAGGTAGTAGAAAACTAGAGCTGATTGGGGGGCTGCTGGAATAAAGGGCTATGCTGGGTGCTGAAAGCCAAGTAGTTGGCTAGGGAGCAAAACAATCTGGCAATGATGTGGCAACAAGGAGCAGTAGCCTAGATTCCAGACTGAGTGGACCTCTTCACTCGGGATCAAGGGGCCACAACAATGGTTCCCATAACCCACCCAGCAATATTGTTAATCTATCCAACTATACTCTTAGCCCAGCGGAAGAATCTGTCCTATCTCGGGGCCTCTCCTTTTGCCCCTCCACCCCCACAAACATGATACAGTTCTGTGGTGACCTAGAATCCTATTTTCGACGTCTCAGACTCAAGGAATATTTCCAACACACCTCTGACCAACATATTAACCCACAGAGACCTTCCTGCCAACACTACAGAAAGAAGGATTCTGGGTGGACTCCTCCTGAAGGTCGAAACAGCAGCCTGGATTTCTACATAGACTGCTTCCGCCGACGTGCACAAGCTGAAATTGTGGAAAAGCAGCATCGCTTACCCCATAACCTCAGCCATGCAGAACACAGTGCCATCCACAGCCTCAGAAACAACTCTGACATCATAATCAAAAAGGCTGACAAAGGAGGTGCTGTCGTCATCATGAATAGGTCGGAGTATGAACAAGAGGCTACTAGGCAGCTCTCCAACACTACTTTCTACAAGCCATTACCCTATGATCCCACTGAGAGTTACCAAAAGAAACTACAGCATTTGCTCAAGAAACTCCCTGAAAAAGCACAAGAACAAATCCGCACACACACACACCCCTGGAGCCCCGACCTGAGGTATTCTATCTGCTACCCAAGATCCATAAACCTGGAAATCCTGGACGCCCCATCATCTCAGGCATTGGCACCCTGACAGCAGGATTGTCTGGCTATGTAGACTCCCTCCTCAGGCCCTTCGTTACCAGCACTCCCAGCTATCTTCGAGACACCACTGACTTCCTGAGGAAACTACAGTCCATTGGTGATCTTCCTAAAAACACCATCCTAGCCACTATGGATGTAGAAGCCCTCTACACCAACATTCCACACAAAGATGGACTACAAGCCGTCAGGAACAATATCCCCGATACTGTCACGGCTAACCTGGTGGCTGAACTTTGTGACTTTGTCCTCACCCATAACTATTTCACATTTGGTGACAATGTATACCTTCAAATCAGCGGCACTGCGATGGGTACCCGCATGGCCCCACAGTATGCCAACATTTTTATGGCTGACTTAGAACAACGCTTCCTC
Organism: Dermochelys coriacea; assembly: GCF_009764565.3. Classification (NCBI taxonomy): domain Eukaryota; kingdom Metazoa; phylum Chordata; order Testudines; family Dermochelyidae; genus Dermochelys; species Dermochelys coriacea. Next base: position 114,798,857 of record NC_050071.1, read on the forward strand.
AGCTCTCGTTCCCTAATGCCCCTACTCTACTTGCGCTACATTGATGACATCTTCATCATCCCATGGAAAAGAAGCTCTTGAGGAATTCCACCATGATTTCAACAATTTCCATCCCACCATCAACCTCAGCCTGGACCAGTCCACACAAGAGATCCCCTTCCTGGACACTACGGTGCTAATAAGCGATGGTCACATAAACACCACCCTATATCGGAAACCTACTGACCGCTATTCCTACCTACATGCCTCTAGCTTTCATCCAGATCATACCACTCGATCCATTGTCTACAGCCAAGCGCTACGATATAACCGCATTTGCTCCAACCCCTCAGACAGAGACAAACACCTACAAGATCTCTATCATGCATTCCTACAACTACAATACCCACCTGCTGAAGTGAAGAAACAGATTGACAGAGCCAGAAGAGTACCCAGAAGTCACCTACTACAGGACAGGCCCAACAAAGAAAACAACAGAACGCCACTAGCCATCACCTTCAGCCCCCAACTAAAACCTCTCCAACGCATCATCAAGGATCTACAACCTATCCTGAAGGACGAGCCATCGCTCTCTCAGATCTTGGGAGACAGACCAGTCCTTGCTTACAGACAGCCCCCCAATCTGAAGCAAATACTCACCAGCAACCACACACCACACAACAGAACCACTAACCCAGGAACCTATCCTTGCAACAAAGCCCGTTGCCAACTCTGTCCACACATCTATTCAGGGGATACCATCATAGGGCCTAATCACATCAGCCACACTATCAGAGGCTCGTTCACCTGCGCATCTACCAATGTGATATATGCCATCATGTGCCAGCAATGCCCCTCTGCCATGTACATTGGCCAAACTGGACAGTCTCTACGTAAAAGAATGAATGGACACAAATCAGACGTCAAGAATTATAACATTCAAAAACCAGTTGGAGAACACTTCAATCTCTCTGGTCACTCGATCACAGACCTAAGAGTGGCTATCCTTCAACAAAAAAGCTTCAAAAACAGACTCCAATGAGAGACTGCTGAATTGGAATTAATTTGCAAACTGGATACAATTAACTTAGGCTTGAATAGAGACTGGGAATGGATGAGTCATTACACAAAGTAAAACTATTTCCCCATGGTATTTCTCCCTCCCACCCCCCCCCCCCCCCCCCACTGTTCCTCTGATATTCTTGTTAACTGCTGGAATTAGCCTACCTGCTTGTCACCATGGAAGGTTTTCCTCCTTCCCCCCCCTGCTGTTGGTGATGGCTTATCTTAAGTGATCACTCTCCTTACAGTGTGTATGATAAACCCATTGTTTCATGTTCTCTGTGTGTGTGTATATAAATCTCTCCTCTGTTTTTTCCACCAAATGCATCCGATGAAGTGAGCTGTAGCTCACGAAAGCTTATGCTCTAATAAATTTGTTAGTCTCTAAGGTGCCACAAGTACTCCTTTTCTTTTTGCGAATACAGACTAACATGGCGGCTACTCTGAAACTCCTATTGAAGTCAGCTGAAGGATTCCGACTGACTTCAGTTGGCTTTGGATCAGTCCATGAAGTCAAAACAAAGACTTTAATTGATGACAAACTGAACTTCCACTTATCTTTTCTGTGAAATCACTAGCTATTTTTTTGATATCTCCAGTGATCAGCATGAAACTTTCTGTGCATTGATTAATCTTGAAAGTTTGCATTAAAATCTGGGGCAGACCTTTACAAGTCATCTTTTTTAAAAAGAAACAATGAGTTGGAAGTAGCAATAATACATTCATTTCATGCTAATAGGTAAATTTTCTAAACATTGTGAATTACTTATCTTGACACTAAATGTACTCACATGGACACCAATTCAGAAAAGCACTTAAGCTCATGCTTAATTAATCATATGAGTAATCCTGTTGACTTGAGTTATGCTATGAAATACCATGCATTAATAGTGTTAAAATGCTCTCACTCTTAAAGTGGTGAGCAACTTTATCATGATGTAGTTTTCCATCATTGTCTTAGTCAGCAAGGTACTTACGCATTTAAATAGCCCCATTGAAGTAATAGGTGCTACTCACTTAAAATTAGGCATATGCTTAATTACTTTGCAGAATCGGGGACTAATATTCTGTATTAAGCATAATTGGGCAAATGTATTTTGGCGCAACTTCATTGATTTTACTGGAGTGACACTGGGACTGAATTTGGCCCAAAGTAATTAATTTTTTTTTAAATGCGCTCTTTTTGTAGGCGCTCAGAAGAAGAAGAATATCCCCAGTTGTTAGGGATCTACCAAATTTGCTGCTGTGAAAATTGCATCATGGATCATGAAATATGGTCTCCCGCCATGAAATCTGGTCTCTGGCGACCCAGCCCTTGAAGGCAGAGTGGAGAATGGCAGCTGCTGGCCCCACCCTTACTTCTGTGCTGTAGCATTGCTACTCTTACTTCTGTGCTGGTGGCAGCACTGCCTTTTGAGCTGGGCATCTGGGCGGCAGCCGCTGCTCTCCTGCCACCCAGGTTCAGGCCGTGCGACCAGCAGCAGCAGAGAAATAAGCGTAGCAATGAGAGGCTTGTGACCCCCTTTTTGGGTCGTGTGCCCCTAGTTTGAGAAACACTGCGGAGAAATCACACTTTTTCGTGGGTTGATCACAGCATAAATAGCAAATATCACATCAATGCAATTATTTCTGCCTTGACCAAGCTGCAAAAAAAGTGATTTCTCTGCAATTTAAATGGACCCCCTACCAATTGTATTGTCCCAACTTTTGTTTGTTTGCTTGCTTTTTTTTTCTGTCACCTAGTCCTGTAAAACTTTCCTGGCAGTGGGAATTGTGTTCCAGTTTGTTGTGGTGTTGGTTAATATCCAGATGGCTTATTGTTAAGTCTCTAATCTCTTTTGCCATCCCTGTCCGTTGAATAGTGCCAAGAAACAACCTTTATGGTCTGAGTATTACAGCGTTGAACAGATGTACCTAGAAACATCTACACAACACTCACACCACATATGAAGCTCTGCAAGAAGGTGCTAGTATCAGTAAGATGGTGGTGTAATAAGTCAATAGTTCTGTCTGTTAGGGCAGATGACATCTTGAATGTGCGTGGAAAGCAGGAAAGAGACTGAGTAATGTACTAACGTAATTAGTATTGTAAGTGAGCCTTATAAAGTAAAGCTCTTTAAGGCTCAGTGATAAAATGGGTTCTATGTTAAAGCCTTGGATTACTGGTCATATGAAACAATGCATACATCTGCTCAGTCACGGACTTAAAAATGAATCCAGTTAATTTGTAAATAGAGGTCATCGTGCTTTTTCACAATGCCTTCCTGTTAGTTTTATTTTGGAAATAAGAATTGGACTCGATAAATATGTTCAAGTTGCGGAATCCTTCCATTTTATAGACTTCCAGAGAACAGTGTAAAATGTAGAAAGAAGATTTGTCACGTGGTAGGAATAAGACTTGTGTTATCAAAAATTTACAACAGTGATGCTATTGCTCCTGAATGCACATTTTAGTATAATGTTTAATGACTTCCACATTTAATATCAAATAAGGTCATTATGATGGATGTTACTACTGTTGATATCAAAGAACTTCTAAAATATTAGAGAAGATAGCTGTTTGCATAAATGACTGACACCTGGTCAGAGAAGATTAGTAGTCTGTGGCACATCTGGAAACCTTACCAAGAGTGAATGCAGAGGTAATGAGCTTTCTAAAAATAGAGAAAAGTAGTATTAGAGTAGTGTTCATGTTATTTGGTGAATAGCTCAACACATGGAGTGAAATCTGAACTTCATACAGTATTTAATGCATAGTTTGCCGAATTACTTGAAGGGACTAATTGCTAAATAATACATATTAATCTTGATGATCATGAAGTTAAAGATAGTTAGTTTGTTTCTGTTGGGCCTGCTTTGTAGTGTATGCAGTAATTTACACAGTTAGAAAAACTATTCTCTCCATCAATTTTTCGTAGTATTTCCTAATTGGTTCCATCAGTCTTGACTGACAGCTCTAATAGTGAGATAATCGTGTCTAGCTGAATAAAATTTCTGTGATTCAGAACCACAATTTGGAGCCTTCTCAAATTCATTTAAAATAAGAAATAAGTTAGTTGACTCTTCTGTTTTTCTTATTTGTTTCTTTAAACATATGGCATTTGGCTGACTTCTATTTAATCCTTTATTCCAGAAGACAAAGGTGCCTACGAAGTTACACTGGTTGTCAAACTTTATTTCCATTCCACAGGAAATTTCGGTGTTTTGAAATCTCCTATCATCCCCAATGGGAACAAAAATTTAAAATTTCCCACAAAACTAAAATTCTGAAACTTTTTTTTTTTTTTTTAGAAATATCAAAATGACCTTATCAAAGTGCTTCTGGTTTGATTGTTTTCACTTTTATATTAGGTATTTGTGTAATATAAATATTAAAAAAGGGCTTTATTTTTTTATCAAAATTTTTAGAGTTGATTCAGCATTTTCTAATGGAAGACTGTTCCACTAGTAAATTTTTGACCAGCTCTACTATGAAATTTCCTTAAGTTAGGGTCCACTAGTATTTTATTAGCTGCTGACATAACAGCATTAGCTTTACGGGGGGGGGGGTCTTTTCACTGTTCAGTAGGATGCAGTACCAGCAGCTTTTTAATTTCAACATTTTTTTTTAAATGCAGTTTCTTAGCTGCAGGTAGAACAGCCGTGGCTTGCTTGAAACTTTTTTTTGCAAGTATGGGAAACCTGTTTGTGCCTATTGCAGAGTCCAATATCCTTTCTAGGCCCATACTTCCCCATGTTCAGAATATAAAATCAGTCCTTGTGAAAAGCTGATTTCCCATTATTGGCTATTCTCAAGAAGTTTTTGTATTTATTCAGAGAGCTTTTCTAATCTTGCATGAGATCTTGATTGTAATTTGTATAAGTGGATGGTCCAAGGCTGGGCTCTGTAAATAAAGGACCAGCTAGTCAGTGTAAATTGGCACAGCTTCATTTAGTTCAGTAGAGCTATATCAATTTACACCAGCTGAGGATCTGGCCCATTTTTTTAATAAAACAATGGGGCATGTGCAAGTCTATGATGATAAATAAATCCACTCTTCCCATAAAACTTTGGCTTAAAGTACCTCCTCCACTCCAGAAGTGTTCCTGGCTCTCATTTATCTGTTATCAATTACTACACTAAAAGGATAAAGAAAAATTTTAAACCATTGTTGGTTGTTATAAAATACGTCTGTCTACAGAGAAATAAGGAATTTACATTACACTTCTATGCACCAGGTGGGTCCCTAGTTTATTTTAGATATGGAAGTTTTTTTGATGAAATTCAGTGTTCGTTGATGTGGGAAAGGTGTGTAGTGTATTTGTAGAAAATCTGCAATGTGTTTGGCTAAGTCAGTTCATTGAATTTGTCTGGTGTGGAGTTGTTGCATCAATGGGTTACGTTCTGCTTTTGCGGTTCTGTATTGCAGCTGAAAAATCTTGGGAAATATAAATTCTCTTCCCAGAGTCCTTGGCCGCAGTTACTGATTTTGATGCAGCAGGGACTCGTTGTTGATAACAATATGTTTGTAATCTCACAACTGTAGCTTTTGGTGTGTTGCTTATCGCTCCTGCAATTCTGTGTGTCCTTTCCATCAGAGGTCCGCTAACATTTTAAAGTGTTTAATAGCCATGTTTCAAAATATTTTCCTTGAATAGGATTCTCTGCCTTCCAGGCAGCTTTTATATGTACCTCTGTTCTTGAGGCATTCGGCTCTGTTTTTCCAGTATTTTCAGTCTTCCCCAAATGCTTATGCTTTGCAGTACAAACTGTTTCATCATCTTTTATTGCTACCAACCTCTCCATGTTCTTATATGGCTTTTGCTATTGTAATAGCTTTGCTATCCTGTATTTCCATTTACTCTGCAGTTTCTATGACAGGATGAGTTAATAGTAATCCCTCCCTCCGCCCCACAATTTCCTCACTTGGTACATCTGCCTTGGTGTGCTAGAAATAGCTACTGCTGCCTTGCTCATTGCATGTTTGTTTCTTTCCTTTGATGTTTGCGTGTTGTTGTAGCTGTGTTGGTCCCAGGATATTAGCAAGACGAGGTGGGTGAGGTAATATCTTCTGTTGGACTAACTTCTGTTGGTGAAAGAGATGAGGTTTTAAGCTATGCAGAGCTCTTCTTCAGTTATTGAAGAGCTGTTCGTAGCTCAAAACCTTGTCTCTTGCACCAACAGAAGTTGGTCCACAGAAGACATTATCTCACCCACTTTCTTTCCTTTTTAAAGCAATTTTCTGAGTAACATTCATTTCATTTTCCCCCCATAAATCAGGCAGGTACATATTCCTCTGCCTTCTAGATTTTTTTATTTTGGAGAGTCGGTGAAAGTTTGGGGTTTTTGTCATCCCCCTTCCTGCCCCCCAGGATTTCTGCTGCAAAAACTGGAGGGGAAGTGGGAGCCACAAATATTCCTGCTAATTCTATTGAGGACATCATATGACCTCTAAAAATTTCTAATGATGATTTTGTTTTCGAAAAATGCTGGATTAAGAGTTCTGGGGACTTCAGTCCTCAGAACTCTTAATTCTCCTTGAGCTTCAGAATAGATGCAACACAGATAATGAAATGAAAGCTTTCTTTTATCTGTCTGCCAGTGATAGGCAGTGAAGGCCCACGGATCTTGCTCCAGCAAGTTTGCAGTACAGAGCAGCGGCCGTGTTAGTCTGTATTCGCAAAAAGAAAAGGAGTACTTGTGGCACCTTAGAGACTAACAAATTTATTTGAGCATAAGCTTTCATGAGCTACAGCTCACTTCATCGGATGATTCAGTGGAAAATACAGTGGGGAGATTTATATACATAGAAAACATGAAACAATGGGTGTTACCATACACACTGTAATGAGTGATCACTTAAGGTGAGCTATTACCAGCAGGAGAGCGTGGGGGGGGGCCCTTTTGTAGTGATAATCAAGGTGGGCCATTTCACATTTGGGGACAATGTATACCTTCAAATCAGCACCACTGCTATGGGTACCCGCATGGCCCCACAGTATGCCAACATTTTTATGGTTGACTTAGAACAACGCTTCCTCAGCTCTCATCCCCTAATACCCCTACTCTACTTGCGCTACATTGATGACCTCTTCATCATCTGGACCCATGGAAAAGAAGCCCTTGAGGAATTCCACCATGATTTTAACAATTTCCATCCCACCATCAACCTCAGCCTGGAGCAGTCCACACGAGATCCACTTCCTGGACACTACGGTGCTAATAAGCGATGGTCACCTAAACACCACCCTATACCTGAAACCTACTGACCACTATTCCTACCTACATGCCTCCAGCTTTCATCCAGACCACACCACACGATCTATTGTCTACAGCCAAGCTCTACGATACAACCACATTTGCTCCAACCCCTCAGACAGAGACAAACACCTACAAGATGTCTATCAAGCATTCTTACAACTACAATACCCACCTGCTGAAGTGAAGAAACAGACTGACAGAGCCAGAAGAGTACCCAGCAGTCCCCTACTATAGGACAGGTCCAAGAAAGAAAATAACAGAACGCCACTAGCCATCATCTTCAGCCCCAACTAAAACCTCTCCAATGCATCATCAAGGATATACAACCTATCCTGAAGGACGACCCATCACTCTTGCAGATCTTGGGAGACAGGCCAGTCCTTGCTTACAAACAGCCCCCCAACCTGAAGCACATACTCACCAGCAACCACACAACAGAATCACTAACCCAGGAACCTATCCTGGGCAACAAAGCCCCTTGCCAACTGTGTCCACATATCTATTCAGAGGAAACCATTGTAGGGCCTAATCACATCAGCCACACTATCAGAGGCTCGTTTACCTGCACATCTACCAACGTGATATATGCCATCATGTGCCAGCAATGCCCCTCTGCCATTTACATTGGTCAAACTGGACAGTCTCTACGCAAAAGAATGAATGGACACAAATCAGACGTCAAGAATTATAACATCCAAAAACCTGTTGAACACTTCAGTCTCTTTGGTCACTCGATTACAGACCTAAAAGTTGCAATTCTTCAACAAAAAAACTTCAAAAACAGACTCAAATGAGAGACTGCTGAATTGGAATTAATTTGCAAATTGCATACAATTAACTTAGGCTTGAATAGAGACTGGGAGTGGATGGGTCATTATACAAAGTAAAACTATTTCCCCATGTTTATTCCCCCCTCCACCCCCCACTGTTTCTCAGACGTTCTTGTCAACTGCTGGAAATGGCCCACCTTGATTATCACTACAAAAGGTTCCAGCCGCCCCCGCCCTTCCCCCCCCCCCCCGCTGGTAATAGCTCACCTTAAGTGGTCACTCTCCTTACAGTAAAAAGAAAAGGAGTACTAGTGGCACCTTAGAGACTATAAATTTGTTAGTCTCTAAGGTGCCACTAGTACTCCTTTTCTTTTTGACACTACAGACTAACACAGCTGCTACTCTGAAACCTCTTGTTACAGTGTGTATGGTAACACCCATTGTTTCATGTTTTCTATGTATATAAATCTCCCCACTGTATTTTCCGCTGAATGCATCCGATGAAGTGAGCTGTAGTTCATGAAAGCTTATGCTCAAATAAGTTTGTTAGTCTCTAAGGTGCCACAAATACTCCTTTTCTATTTGCAGGTACAGTGATTCCCTTACCTCCACCCCCCCGCCCCCCAAAAAATCTCATTGAATATCCACACCGGAATATTTGAGCACCAGTTATACAGTTCCATGGGGGGGGCGGTGTGAGTGTGTATGTATATAATTTAATTTAGAAGATTATTATGATAAAAATCTTAATTGCTTACTAGGTGATTTCCAACGAAGATATGGTTGACCTGGCACAAACAAGGTGCATTAAAATCACCCAAATCAATATACCTAGGTAGTAGGTAATCTAGTATCTGATTTATCATTTCACTGGTCTCTATGGCACATAAGATCACCTCAACAAAAATAACTTTACTGCTTCTCAGTATGACCTTTTTAACCTCGTTATCTTTCAACTTTTTCATAAAATATACAGGTGTGTTTAAAAATGTAGTATTCTACCATAGTTATAGAAACTTGGGTACATTTGTCTGTCATCTTTGATTTCTGTTCTCAGTTTTATGCCACCTAACCAGCAATGCAATTTACTAATATTTTCTAAGTTATGTTATCTAAAACTCTGGAATGTTCTTGCTTATTTTCAGATCTCATCCAAAAGCTAGCACAGCAGACGTTTGGAAATGTGCAGGGTGATTATCAAAAGGTAATTTGTCTACCCATAGTAATGGAAGTGTGTGTATTTATAATTTAGTTGAAACATTAAGACTCTTTTCCTTAAATAGAGAAGAATAATTGAAACTAACAATTGGATTTATGATTGATTGACATCTAACTATTTCCATGTATTCAAATAAAATACCATGTAAAATTCTTTTTTGAAAAATACTAAGAAAATTTTTGTAAGAAAGTGTTCATGAAATGTATGGAATCTTTTGTGCAAAAATAATATTTGAAGCCAACATGTTTAGTAAAAATCTGCCCTTTTTTGTTTCTAGTTATGAACAAGGAATTCCTGCTGGTCTTCAGATACCAGAATCATTTTAACTCTGTATAATAATGCTTATTTTTAACATACACAATGATTGCATGTAAATATTTATTGTAAAATATATATTTGTCTTTTTCTATATATGTTGGTTTTTTGATGTCATGGGAGGTCCAAAAACTGACTGAAAATTTACTTTAAAATAGAATTACTCAAGCAGTCTTAGCAGCAGTTTTTACTAGTACTCCAGCTATAAAAATGTGATTGTATCTGTCACATAGAAACTAACCTCTGGCTTTGCGTTAAGCAGAAGTATTTGCTTTTGTCCAAAAAATGTTTAAACATAGAAAACCATAATTGCTCGGTTCCTAGGATGGTTCCAGTTACTACCTTTAGACAGCTGAGTTTCCACGTTCCATTGATAAAATATTTTTTTTAGATTAAAGTGATTACAGAAACATGTTTTCCCTACCTTCTCCCTATGGCATGGTTACCCTAGAATAGTGTACATTCTCAAGATATCCAGCAACAGCAGGGAATACAACCCAATTTGGATGTGCTACTAATTCATTTCCTTGAGCCATACTCAAGCACAATGGGCCATGTCTCAAGCACCGTGGTGGGTTGAATTCCTGCAGTAAGGACCTTAACTGGGCCCAGATTGGTGACATTATACTTTGTACCATCTGCTAGGTTATAGGTTATTGGAGCATGCTGTGGATGGTGTTGTGTGCTCAGGAAAACAAATCTGGTTCCTAGATTCATGCCCACAGACCTGAGGCCTTTCTGGGGAGCCTTTCTGATATTGAACCTCTTACTCCAATAACCTGATGTCCTTTGCCTACTATCCAGATGTTTGGAACTTGTCCTAAGGCTGTACCAAGTTCCTCCCGATCTCACAAGTTCTTTTGGGGGGGTTGTTTGGTGGTGATGCATTAGAGGCTGCAGGGCCAAACAAAACACCTTGCATACATAGAAGGAAGTCTAGAGGTTGAATTTCATGGACTGACTGACCCTTTGAATGAGGCATTTAGATAGTCGGTGACATCCGTAGGTCATTCCCTGCTACTTCATAGAATTCACAGGAAACTTGAAACCACTGTCAGTTGTAATCCTATGTAGTAAACCCTCTTAATAAATTCAAATTTTAAACTAGAATAAATTTTAAACTAGACTATTGTCTTAGTAGTTGTCTTAGCACCCCCTGTGGCTATCTCAGGTATGTTAGAGTATAAATAACCGCTGTTCCAGTCAATTTTTGGTTTATCTTAGCAGAAGGTGATGTCCCCACAGATACCCAATTGATCATGCTGCCATGATTTTAGGGGTTGTTTGTTTTTTGGGTTTTTTTTGGTTTTTTTTGGTTTTTGTTTTTTTTTTGTGAGAAAGATTAACTTTTTATTTTCTAAATCATTTTTTGGTACCCATTTACAATGAAGAATAAAATTTGTTTTTATGAAAAATATATCCAGTGCTATTACCACCTTAGATAAATTGTAGCTAAATGTGATGATATTTCCAATAAGAGTTTCATGGAGTTTCTGGAAGTACATATAATAAATATCCATATCTCATAGTTTGGGTAGATGGGCATCTTAATTGGAGCTAGAACAGAAACAGGCTTCCCATCCCACAAAACTTTTTCAGATTTTTGAAATTTTTCCTGTTCCACAATGGGATGAAATGGAGACTGTTGTAGTTTTTTCATGAAAACCAGAGAGAGACCTTCCTCCGAATGGCCAATATATCTTGGTGTTCAGGGCATTTGGGGATGTGGGAGAATCACAGGGCAGGGACTAGGACTGTCAAGCAATTAAAAATTAATCATGTGATTGATTGCTCGCTCGATTAAACAATAATAGAATACCATTTAAATATTGATGTTTTCTACACTTTCAAGTATATTGATTTCAGTTACAAAATAGAGTACAAAGTGTACAATGCTCACTTATTTTTATTACAAATATTTTTACTGTAAAAAAACAAAAAATAGTATTTTTCAGTTCACCTAACACAAGTACTGTAGTGCAATCTCTTTATGATAAAAGTTGAATTCAAAAATGTAGAATTGTGTACAAAAAAATAACTGCACTCAAAAACAAAACAATGCAAAACTTTTTAGAACCTACAAGTCCACTCAGTCCTATTTCTTGTTTAGCCAATCACTAAGGCAAATAAGTTTGTTTACATTTGCAGGAGATAATGCTGCCTGCTTCTTGTTTACAATGTCACCTGAAAGTGAGAACAAGTATTCACATGGTACTGTTGTAGCCGGCTTCACAAGATATTTACATGCCAGATGTGCTAAAGATTCGTATGTCCCGTCATGCTTCAACCACCATTCCAAAGGACATGAGTCCATGCTGACAGGTTCTGCTTGATAACAGTTGAAAGCAGTACAGACCGCATGTTCATTTTGATCATCTGAATCAGATGCCACCAGCAGAAGGTTGATTTTCTTTTTTGGTGCTTTGGGTTCTGTAGTTTCTGCATCAGAGTGTTGCTCTTTAAGAATTCTGAAAGCATGCTCCACCCCTCATCCCTCTCAGGTTTTGGAAGGCACTTTAGATTCTTTAACCTTGGATTGAGTGCTGTAACTATCTTTAGAAATCTCTCATTGGTACCTTCTTTGTGTTTTGTCAAATCTGCAATGAAAGTGTTCTTAAAACGAACATGTGCTGGGTAATTTCTGCCCACAGGAGTTCAGTCACAAATTTAATTAATGTATTTTATTTTTATTTTTTTTTAACAAGCATCATCAGCATGGAATCATGTCCTCTGGAATGGTGGCCGAAGCATGAAGGGGCATATGAATGTTTAGCATATCTGGCAGGTATACTTTGCAATGCCAGCTACAAAAGTGCTTGTCTTAATGATTGGCTGAACAAGAAATAGGACTGAGTGGACTTGTAGGCTCTAAAGTTTTGCATTTTGTTTTGAGTGCAGTTACGTAACAAAAAAAATCTACATTTGTAAGTTGCACTTTCATGAGAGTTTGCACAACAGTACTAGTATGAGGTGAATTGAAAAATACTATTTCTTTTGTTTATCACTTTTACAGTGCAAATATTGTAGTCAACATAATATAAAGTGAGCACTGTACACTTTGTATTCTGCATTGTAATTGAAATATATTTGAAAATGCCGAAAAACATCCAAAATATTTAATTTCAGTTTGTATTCTGTTGTTTAACAGTGTGATTTAAAATGGCAATTAAAATTAATCGACAGCCCTAGCAGGGACTTGAATTGGGTCTTCTACATCGCCGGTGTGCATCCTAAACACTCATCTGTTGCTTATTCTGGGGTAGGTGTCCCTCTCAACCTGAGAAGCCTCCCATCAAATCTGGACAGCTCTATAAAGTTTCTGTTTCGATGAATTGGCATTTCTGATGCAAAAACGTTTAAGTAAAGTGTCAGGAATTTTTCAAGTCTTTGGGTGGTTTGGAAATGTTTTCTTTTCAGCGAGTTCTGCGCTTTCAGTATAGCAACACACAACTGCTGGGTTGCTCTTATTTTCTAACTTACTAGGAAAAGAGGAAACCCCTCTTGGGTATGCATTGCCACATGAAGATGCAGAAAAACAACTAATTTTAAGACATTCTTTGTTTTAATCTGTGCATAAGCTCTGAGAACAAGAGGGAAGAGAGTAGCTTCTTAAACTCCCGTGACTGAATTTCCCTCCCCTGTTTTCTCAAAAGGCAAATGGGGTAGCAGAAACACTTATGACCCTGTTGAATTAGATTTCTCCCTTCTGTCTCCCCTGTCTCCTTACCCCATTCCACTCTTGTAGGTTTTAAGTTTCCGACAGACTTTTAAAGTGCAGATGAACTTTCTGTATAATGTGCCAAGGCACGAAAACTGCAATTGGAATTGCTTCTCCTAATGCCGAAACAATTTGTAACTTCAAAAATCAAAAGTATAGTGGAACAGCTCTGACAGCTGGAATTCTTTGGGAAACCGCACATTAATACAATATCTGACCCTCCTCTTCTCTGAAATGTCTTGGGGAAATATAACTGATGGTCAATACAAAAATAACTGGTCTGCTTTCATTTTAAGGTTGAGTGCTATTTATGGTGGATAAAGAAATCCTGAATCCTATTAACTTACCAAGGCAATCAGAAATCCTCTACTACATAATATATTTTCTTTAAATAATTAATTTGGCTTACTTATTTACTGCTTCTCTGCAATTTTTTTAGTTCAATGGCTTTTATTTTTTTTATTTTGGGTATTTTTCATTGTTTCAGTTATGGTTAATTATTAATTACTCACATGATTTGTTTTTGTGCATGCTGCCTATGCATTATACACACTCTCCATCTGCTTTGACTTCCACAGCCAGAAAATGTTGTCCTGACTCTTCAGGTAATAATGCTTTCCATTGTATCTGGTAGATGTGCTCTGTGTCTTGCGCTTTTTTTTTTTTTTTCCTCAAAACTAGCAGGGACTATATTCATTACTCCTGTCAAAACATGCATTACTATTTTTCATGTCATTCTAAATGGAGGTGTTTTTTCATTTAAGCCACTTTTGATTTGGTTACATTCCAGGTTGTTCAGGTAACTTACTAAAACATATATTTCTATTCATTTTTAGTTACTTTGTAATCTTTTCTGATTTTCTTTTTAACAAACTTTGGCTAAGTATTAGACTTGTAAAATCCAACCAAAATTATCTTCCAAAACATTAGTTGTTCTTATTCACAGATCAGTTCTAACCATCACTAGTCTCCTAGGGTTTATTCTAGGATTGTCAATTAGGTCAGAGATTACAACCATGTTAATGATGATGGATTACTATTGACACTGCATGTGAAGCAATTTTTATTCCCCAAGCACTGGTGGGATTGGAAGCAGATTTAGTATGATTGATGGCTAGTGAGAAATTATGACTTGTAATTTGTATTCGGTGAAAATACAATATGTATTCCATCTTGTTCCTGCCAAGATAATACTGTTTTACAGACTGTATACAAGAAATACAGGATGAGCCAAAGTAGCAAGTGTAATAATTATAGTACCCTTAAAGTTAACACAGACTTTTCCAAGTGACTTTAATAGCCTTTGAGGACAGAGCTTCTAAGCCCATGGGTCAGGACCCAATTTTGGGTTGCCAGAATGTTTCAAAGGTCGTGTGGCAGTTCCTGTGGCTCCTGTCTCACAGGTCTGGCTGGGCTCACCTGCCTGCTCCAGGCACTGCAAGCTATGGGGTCCTAGCATCACTCAAGTTTGGCCCAGCCATCATGATAAAGGGAGTCCGGGTAGCCCAAATTTGAGTGAATGGCACTACAACTCCATGAGCCGTGTCACAACTCCACTCTCACAAATTTGGTCCAGTCGGGGGGGTGGGGCCAAACCTGAGTGGCGCTGCAACCCTGGAGGTTGCAACACCCAAAACAGAGAGCCAAGTCCAGCTAGCCCCACAGCACAGGAGCTGCCACTGTGAGGTGAGTGCTAGGCGGGACCCAAGACCCCAGGAGGCAGCGCCCAACCAGACCACCCCAGGACTTCACCCCCAAACTATTTACTGGGTTGTCACAGGCCATAAACATTTACAACTGGGTCCTGAGCCCAAAAAAGGTTGACAACCACTGTTTGGAGTATGTCTACACAACATAGAAAAACCTGTGGCTAGCCTCCCTGGGAGGATCCCAGAGTTGGGCTGAGTCTGGTAGTCTCCACAACAATGGAACAGCCCCACAGCCTGAGTTGGCTGGCATGGGCCAGTTGCAGATTTTTCTTTGCTTTATAGAAATATCCTTATCAGGAGGTTTGCAAAGGCACCAAGGACAGTTAAGCTTCCATCTCACTGATTAAAAGGGAGTTGGGTTCCCAGCTGCCTTTTATGCCTTTGAAAAATATCTCGTTTAGTTGCTGTTTGTTTGCCAACTGAGCATAGCAATGTACATGATCAAGAGTCTCCGCCCTATAGAGCTTAAAATCCATCCCTTGATGTTTTTTTCTTTCAGCTATTTTTACGTTTTTGTTTTGAAGAGGGTACAGTCCTTCATTTAATATTTCTCTTCAGTTTTCATAATCAGGCCTTCTACTCATAACCGAAATCTGTTTTTAAGAACAAAAACAAATCATTTACCATCATAGTACAGTATGTTGGTATATTTAGGGTTGCTGGTAGTCTCAAATAGTTTTTTTTTTTTTTGTTTGTTTGTTTTTTTTTTTTGGAACAGCTATGAGAGACTGATCAAATTGTGGGCCTGCTAATCAAATGTGCCCATTTTTAATCCATTAAAATGCAAGTTGCATCAATATCATGAGCTTGTTTACTTGTTAAATATGCTGCTTAAACTGCTTCTTGATAGGTTAGTTGTCAACATTTACAATGTTTTTATCTGTTTGAGATAGAAATGTTATTAGATATGTATTGATGACTTAGAAAACATTGAGTGCAATGACTACAGTAACTAGTGGATCTTGTAGCTTTAATTTTGTTTTTAAGCAGGGGCTGTATCTGAATCTCAACTATATAATTGCTGTTACAGTTATTTTTGTCTGAATTGCAGGCAATCTACTATGAAATCGGCTTTATAGTGTCTGCTGCTTTGGGATTGCTATTTGTTCTGTTACTGCCTCTTGTGGGACTGTGCTTCTGTATGTGTCGTTGCTGTGACAACTGTGGTGGGGAAATGCACCAAAGACATAAGAAAAATGCTGACTGTCGGAGAGGCTGCTTTGCAACTTTTCTTTTTGTTGCTTCTTTAATTATCAGGCAAGTATAATAAAGAGAACAATGCTCATTTTGCACAATACTGATCATGCATTACTGTACAACAAGGAATAAATTTAGTCTAGTTTATCATCTGTAGAAGCTGAAATGATTTTATTAGGCTGAAAATAATATATTCACTTTTGCTCAGAAAAGATATTTTACAATGGCATTACAAAAAGAAAAGGAGTACTTGTGGCACCTTAGAGACTAACAAATTTATTAGAGCATAAGCTTTCGTGAGCTACAGCTCACTTCATCGGATGCATTTGGTGGAAAAAACAGAGGAGAGATTTATATACACACACACACAGAGAACATGAAACAATGGGTTTATCATACACACTGTAAGGAGAGTGATCACTTAAGATAAGCCATCACCCACAGCAGGGGGGGGAAAGGAGGAAAACCTTCCATGGTGACAAGCAGGTAGGCTAATTCCAGCAGTTAACAAGAATATCAGAGGAACAGTGGGGGGTGGGGTGGGGGGGAGAAATACCATGGGGAAATAGTTTTACTTTGTGTAATGACTCATCCATTCCCAGTCTCTATTCAAGCCTAAGTTAATTGTATCCAGTTTGCAAATTAATTCCAATTCAGCAGTCTCTCGTTGGAATCTGTTTTTGAAGCTTTTTTGTTGAAGGATAGCCACTCTTAGGTCTGTGATCGAGTGACCAGAGAGATTGAAGTGTTCTCCAACTGGTTTTTGAATGTTATAATTCTTGACGTCTGATTTGTGTCCATTCATTCTTTTACATAAAGACTGTCCAGTTTGGCCAATGTACATGGCAGAGGGGCATTGCTGGCACATGATGGCATATATCACATTGGTAGATGCGCAGGTGAACGAGCCTCTGATAGTCACAGGTTTCAGAGTAGCAGCCGTGTTAGTCTGTATTGGCAAAAAGAAAAGGAGTACTTGTGGCACCTTAGAGACTAACAAATTTATTAGAGCATAAGCTTTCGTGAGCTACAGCTCACTTCATCGGATGCGGTGAACGAGCCTCTGATAGTGTGGCTGATGTGATTAGGCCCTATGATGGTATCCCCTGAATAGATATGTGGACAGAGCCATCGCTCTCTCAGATCTTGGGAGATAGACCAGTCCTTGCTTACAGACAGCCCCCCAATCTGAAGCAAATACTCACCAGCAACCACACACCACACAACAGAACCACTAACCCAGGAACCTATCCTTGCAACAAAGCCCGTTGCCAACTCTGTCCACATATCTATTCAGGGGATACCATCATAGGGCCTAATCACATCAGCCACACTATCAGAGGCTCGTTCACCGCATCCGATGAAGTGAGCTGTAGCTCACGAAAGCTTATGCTCTAATAAATTTGTTAGTCTCTAAGGTGCCACAAGTACTCCTTTTCTTTTTGCGAATACAGACTAACACGGCTGCTACTCTGAAACCTGTGACTATCAGAGGCTCGTTCACCTGCGCATCTACCAATGTGATATATGCCATCATGTGCCAGCAATGCCCCTCTGCCATGTACATTGGCCAAACTGGACAGTCTCTATGTAAAAGAATGAATGGACACAAATCAGACGTCAAGAATTATAACATTCAAAAACCAGTTGGAGAACACTTCAATCTCTCTGGTCACTCGATCACAGTCCTAAGAGTGGCTATACTTCAACAAAAAAGCTTCAAAAACAGACTCCAAAGAGAGACTGCTGAATTGGAATTAATTTGCAAACTGGATACAATTAACTTAGGCTTGAATAGAGACTGGGAATGGATGAGTCATTACACAAAGTAAAACTATTTCCCCATGGTATTTCTCCCCCCCACCCCACCCCCCACTGTTCCTCTGATATTCTTGTTAACTGCTGGAATTAGCCTACCTGCTTGTCACCATGGAAGGTTTTCCTCCTTTCCCCCCCCTGCTGTGGGTGATGGCTTATCTTAAGTGATCACTCTCCTTATAGTGTGTATGATAAACCCATTGTTTCATGTTCTCTGTGTGTGTGTATATAAATCTCTCCTCTGTTTTTTCCACCAAATGCATCCGATGAAGTGAGCTGTAGCTCACGAAAGCTTATGCTCTAATAAATTTGTTAGTCTCTAAGGTGCCACAAGTACTCCTTTTCTTTTTGCGAATACAGACTAACACGGCTGCTACTCTGAAAAATGGCATTACAGTAGTTCTAATATGGTTAATGTCATGTTAATGAATGAACCTACTTTTTGAGGGGTTTAAGGTGTGAAACATCATTATGTTGAATTTGGCATATGAGACTTTTTCCAGGGAGATGCCTTTTTGTTTTTCAATCAAATTATCCAAATGGCCACTTGAAGTAGATAATTCATGAAGAAAAGATTACCTGTCTTGTGCTCAGATGCCATCCCATTGAGAAGAGTTGTTAGGATGTAACACATTTTAACACATTTTGATAATAGTCCAGTGGTGGTCAGAAATGATTGTGTGTTGTACCTCAAATTTTCTTAAGTCAAAACCAGAATTTTCTAAATGTCAGCATGCAAGCTCATGCTGGCATATGAATATTATGGATTCTTTCATACATCACTGCTGATAACAATTCTAAAATCAGAAATTGACTGGCAGTGTTCCCCATGAGTGAAAATATCTCTGCCCTTCCACTGATACGCAACAATGATGAGAGTATTAAAACCTTGTTTTTGTAAACTAATCAGAGTTGAGTGGAAAGAT
Organism: Dermochelys coriacea; assembly: GCF_009764565.3. Lineage (NCBI taxonomy): Eukaryota > Metazoa > Chordata > Testudines > Dermochelyidae > Dermochelys > Dermochelys coriacea. The sequence goes on from NC_050071.1 coordinate 114,817,811, forward strand.
TCATGGAAAGCAAAAAAGTGCAAAGTAAACAAACAAAGTTCTACAGTGTTGCTGCTAGCAGGCTGGCTCACAGGACAACTGAAACAGTTGCTGGTAAAAAGCACTTTATTTCCCTTCCCACAGCCATATATATACAGCACTTGTTTATTCCTTTTCTGTTGTTTATCACCCAATGTTCTCATCATTCTTATCTTTGGGTTCCATTATCTTGTGGTGGTAAAGACTTTCAGGTGCTGCTTATATCATTAGTCCTTAGTTCAGCCAAAGTTTAGTCCTCAGTCCAGCCAAAATCTTCTGGCCTTGTCCTTCAACTTGTTACCCGCAGCCCCGCCTCTTGTACTGTTCTTTTCCATTACTTGGTACACATTTCTAAAACATCTGATACTCAGCATTTCCCACATCTCCCCCTTTTTGTTTAAAAGCAGCTTGAATCATCCGTGACATTCCCCAACGCATACATTGAACTATATATGGACCACACAAACAAATTATACCAATACAGATACCAATTAATAAAAGTGTGCTATAATGATGTTGTTCATATTTTGTTCTAATTTTGCAAGTAACTCATGAACAGAGTGAGAATGATCTGACAAATTAACACAACACATACCCTCAAAATCTTCACATCCGTGTCCATGTGCTAATAACAAAAATTCAATTGCAGCACAATTTTGTAAAACTGCATGGCAAATGCTATCTACATCGGTTAATAACGCGATTAATATTTCAAAAATTAGATTACACTGTTTAATATTCCAACACACTAATTTCTCTAAATTAAAAGCATTTTCCATAATAGGAACATTAAAAGCAAAAAACGCCTCTCAATGGTTCACCAAAAGTTCATTAAAAGTTCACCGCGCTCCCAACTATCCCACAAACACTCTCAACTTGCTCACAAATACACCATGTTCTCACATCTCCTCCCTTATTATTACATGACACACGAACCACCGGCTACTTGCATAGTTCCATCCAATTTTCATTCATCAGCAGGGGGGACCCAACAGGGGTAGAGCGATGCATTTCACGGAACATATTGAACAAGGAGGGGAGACATTGCAAACAGCAACATAGGCAAATAAGACCAATACATATAAAAACTCTAATTCCAAATAATTGCCGAAGCCACCCCAAAGAAGGCAACAACCCTGTAACCCAAGCAATAACACTATAACAATATCGATAACCCACATCCTCATTCTGGAAATAAACAGGATATGGCCACAAGCACAACCTCCTCTGATGCTTCCCCTCCAAGCGCGGGATCTTGTTCTCCAGGCGCCGGGTTCAAGGGCGAGCGAGGTTGCTGTAGCCACGGCCGCACCCACTTAACAGGTATCCACCGAGGACCTTCATCAAGGGAGACACAAGCATAACCCCGTCCCCAGGTTAGCAATTGTGCTGGCCCCTTCCATTGTTGAAAGAAAAGGAGTACTTGTGGCACCTTAGAGACTAACAAATTTATTAGAGCATAAGCTTTCGTGAGCTACAGCTCACTTCATGTGGAGAGGCATAATCAAACCATTTCACCTTAGGTTTCTTCTGCTCATGTTCTATCCCAATACTTCCTAGATGTCTTTGCCTTGGAACATGATTGTTATCAGCACTACTAGGTTGCAACCAATTAAGGACATATACCGCTTTAGCTAATCGCCCAGCTGGTGTCTGAACTACTGCATCCTGTCCAGTTTGTGCCTGCTTATCCAACATTCCTTTCAAAGTACTATGAGATCGTTCAATAATGGCCTGGCCTGTCGAATTGCCTGGCACTCCTGTTTAGTGTATTATCCCCCACATTTGCAAAAAGGTTGCGGTGCGCCTGGCCACATACCCAGCTCCATTATCTGTCTTTATCGATCGGGGCACTCCTAATGCAGCAAAACATGCCTGCCAATGTTTTATCACATCCTTACTGCCCGTGGACACGTGGGGTGTAGCCCAGATAACTCCAGAGAAGGTGTCTACTGACACATGGATGTATTTCTGCTTTCTGAATTGGTTATATTGGGTGACATCTGACTGCCATAATGTTAAAGCCTCTAGACCTCGGGGATTAACCCCTGCGGGAAAGGTGGGTGTCAACCTATTACATTCTGAGCAAGAGGCTACAATACTTCAGGTTTGGGATATAGGTAGAGAGAATTGTCACGCTAGGGCTTTCGCTGATTGATGGAAAAATCCATGAGACAGGCGAGCTTGCTCAAACCGATTGGGTACTACTACAGATCCCACCAGTGCATCTTCCTGATCGTTGCCCGTGCTTAAGTATCCAGGCAGGCCAGTATGGCTCCTGATATGGCCTACAAAGTATGGATACTTTCTTTCATTGAGTCGATGCCAGAGGCGCAAGAGTATCTGTTGCAATGCTGGATTATGTACCTTTCCCAGCATAGCTCTCTCCAACCTGTTTACTAATTCCACGGCATATTTAGAATCGCTCATCACGTTGAGCGATTCTTGGTTCCAGTGATCAAATGCCAAAAGTATAGCTAGGAGTTCTAATATCTGTACCGACCTCTCACTAATAACCTTCTTATGGGCCCAAGCATGTCCATCCCACCAGACTACCCCTGCTTTCCCTGTTCGCCCCGCCGCATCGGTAAATACTGTTATTCCTGTCACTGGATTCTCCTGTCTCATTAGGTATTTTTCCAACTGCAACGGGGAAGAAAACAGGCAGTGGGAGGGTAATGACAACTCAATTATCCCTGATAATTTGCTAGGGCAACAGCAAACACAGTGTTATACAGCAACAGATGTGTAATCATCGTTTTTGAAAATGGCAACAAAATCTGATGCGGATCAATTCCTGTCATTACAGTTACTCTTTTCCGTGCTTGCACTATTAACATGGCTATTGCCTCAATTTTGGAAGTTACCGTACGCACATTTTTACACGGTGGAAATATCCATTCCAAACCGACTAGGGGGTCTTTATCCCTAGTATCCCACTGAAATAATAGCGCTTCCAATACTGCATCTAGGCTAAAGACCGCTACCACGAAGGGTAAGTTTTCCCGATATCTCCCGGAATAACCCTCCCCCACCTTCTGTCCTATTCGTTGTAATGCTTGCTTCTGTAGTATCGACAGTTGTCGTTTATCTCCAGGGGCTCTGCCCCCTTCTAATAAGGGAAGAAGAGGAGTTATATCCTGATTTGTGATGCCACAAAGGGGGCGAAGCCATTGCAGTTCACCTAGCAGTTTCTGTGCATCATACAGTGTGCGCACATGAGGAGAGATTTTCAACTGCTGGGGGCGTACGGTGCAGTCAGTGATCCGAAGTCCCAAATACAAAAAAGGGGCTTTAGTTTGAACCTTTTCTGGGGCCACAAACAGACCAGCTTCTGCTAACGTGGAGGTGATCTGTTTTATAACCATGGTTTCAAAAGCTACTGGTGCCGCAAATAAAAGATCATCCATGTAATGATATATTTTCCATTGGGAATATTTCACTCGGATTGGGCATATTGCCCATGCAACGAAGAGCTGGCAGATGGTAGGGGAATTTTTCATTCCTTGAGGCAAAACCTTCCACTGATACCGTACGGAAGGTGCTTCACGATTTACCATCGGAATAGAGAAAGCAAAGTGCTCTCTGTCTCTCGGGTGTAATGGAATAGTAAAATAACAATTCTTCAGGTCAATGATTAGTAATGGCCACCCCGATGGGAGCATGGATGGGGCAGGTAAATCGGGGCTGTAAAGCACCCATGTCGACCATAATAGTATTAATGGCACGCAGATCTTGGAGCAAGCGCCATTTTCCTGATTTCTTTAGGATAGTAAATACAGGTGAATTCCATGGACTAACTGAGGGTTCTAGATGGTCAAGACGTACTTGCTCCTCTACTAGTTTTGTTAATGCGGCAAGTTTTTCTGTTGGCAGCGGCCACTGAGCAACCCAAATCGGCTCATCGGATTTCCATTCCAATGCCAGGGTTGGCCGCTCCTCAGTGGCCGCTACTAGAAAGGGGGGGAGCTGATCACCACCCCCCATTGACTCAAGCAATCCCTCCCCAACAGCCAAATAGTTGTATCGACAAGATAAGGGCGGACTGACCCCTTCAATGCATTATCGGCAGCGTCAATAATGTCAATAAAAAATTCACTTAGCATGGGCTCACGCTGTCCGCCAATGCCCTGAGGAGGTGTGGTTACCGGTCGAAGTGGCCATGTCACTAGCCAACCCTGCAGGGGCAACACCGTCACATCTGCCCCAGTATCGATAAGGACCTGATGCTCGAAAGAATCACCATCTGGGCCCTTAAATTGAACTAATCTAGTGGGACAATCTTGTCCCACTGACAAAACAAATGCTGTTGTTAGTGGTGTGGGGTCTACCTGACTGGACGACCCGAAGCCCCCAGTTCCTCTTATCTGGGGTGACTTCACAGGAACATTCGCACAAAAGGGTATTAATTGTGCAATTTTGGTTCCGGCCATTATTGTAATAGGCGGGCATATAGCTCGTACCATAATCCCAATGTTCCCTCTATAATCAGCATCAATTAGCCCTGGAAGCACAAAAAGCCCCTGTAAGGAGGCAGATGATCTACCTATTAACAATGCGCTTAACCCATGCCCCAACGGTTCAGATGCCACCGATGGAACAAGCGTCACCCTATCATTCTCTAGGGAGATGTCGGCGGCGATGGCCAAATCAACTCCGGCATTGCCGGAAGTTGCCCCGCGGAGGCTGTCCAAGCAGCCGGCGTATTGTTTTTCCTCACGCCCTGCCGGCTGGCGCTCCGCGAGGCGTTTCCCGACCCCGACAAAGGGGTCCCATCTTTTTTAAACCGGGAGTGACACTCAGTAGCTTTATGACCGAATTTTTCACATCGATTACATGTCCCTGGAAATGGGGAGGGAAGTGCATTGTTTTGTGGCTGACCTCTTTTCTTGGGGCAATCCCGTTTTAAATGACCTATCTTTCCACACTGATAACACGCCCCCTCCCTTCCTCTACGCCAATTCGACTTGGAGGTATTCAAGGCTACCGCCAAGGCGCGTGCATGAATCTTTGCCTTATCCTCCTCCTCCACCAAAGGAGCACAAGTGCAGGCTTCAATCATGTCGACTAGGGAGGCCGATTTTGGTAAAGTCACCAAAATCTTCTTACACGTGGGGTTAGCATTTTGAAGGGCTAAATCTACCCCCAATGCCGATCTGGCGTCTGGTGTTAAATTAGGGGCCCTATCCAATGCCGTCCTTAGGCGGTCCAAAAAGAGGGCAAAAGATTCGCCCACTCCCTGCGTGACTTTTAAATAGGGAGGTGACGGGGTGCCCAAATCAGGGAGCTCTTTGAATGCCTCCAATGCTAGAAGCTGAGACTGTTGTAATATTTGGGGTACCAATCGCGCCTGTAGCTGAGGCTCTTCAAATCGCCCCGTCCCAACAACATGTCTATATTTGCTACATGGAGAGGGTCGTCCTGGGGTCTATCTAAATTAAGCACTGCCGCGTGCTCAGCCTTTTTTCTCCATGAATCCTTCCATAATAATCTCTGTGTGGGTGTTAACATATCTGCAAATTTCTGGGCGTCAAAGGGACACATCGCTTGCCCCGAGAATATTTGTTCTAATAACGCTTGTACATACGGATTTTTCAAGCTGTACGCCACAATAGCTTTCTGAGCCTCCCTCAACAATTTCCAGTCTAACGGCACCCAAGACTTAACCCCCTCCCTTGATACCGATACCGGGAAAGTAGCTGGCATGGCATCCAAAAATTCCCCTTCAATTATAGCATCCTTTATCAATCCATGCCAGCGCTTAATTGGGTCAGGAGATCCCGCTCCTCCCCCCCCATCCCTCCAAATCACCCCCGTCCCCCGTTCTTCTTGCCCTCGTCCAATTGAAGAACACGTAGGTGGCGGAGGTTTCACTTTTGGTCGAACCGGTTGCATAGCGGGGGCATAAATTTTGTGATATTCTTCCTCTGCTGTTGGTCGCAACTTTCCCTCGGGCGTGAGGTGCTCCGTACAACCATAATACCCACACAACCTGCAAATGTGAGGGGTCAGGTATGCCGTGCTCTTGAAGCTGTTGTAGCAGATGCGATCGTGACGATCCTTGCGGTCTGTTTTTTCCTTTCTATCCAGCTCATCCATCATCTGTTGAGCTGCAATACCTTCCTTATATAACCACCAAATTACCTGGTCCTGTGTCAAGTTATCAAACTCTCCAGTTTTAGGCAAGTCAGTAATCCGAACGTGTCGGGGAGGGGCTGGTGGCACAACCGCGGGCGGCAATCCTGACCCCCCTTGTAACGGGTTCTTTGGATTGCCCGATGACGATTCCCCCGACACCGGCTGATCCACGGCCATCGGTTCGCCCCGATCTGTGTAGTCATCCTCCAAGAGCAACGGTACCTCACTGGGGTCCAACGGCGCCAAAGGAATCATAGGCGTTGTTTTACCAAAAAAGTCTTTCGCTCCTACCGTGAGGCCCCTTTCGCTGATGATTCTAATGCCTCGCGTAATGCAATACGCGCCCCTGACTGAGCCACTGCGGTGGTAACGGCTCGATGAACAGTCCGCCAGATAGGGCTCAAGGCAGCAGCTTCTTTATTTCCGACCCCCACAGAGTCTCACAGGTCTTCTCCCAATGTTTTCCACACCCAGGAGTCAAACACATTCTTTGCCTTAACCAGGAAACCCCGTCGCTTTCCCCACCGAAGCAATTTTTGCAGAGCTTCTGGGGAAAATTTTTCTCCCTGGTTATTAAGCAGATTGCTTAAGACCTTAAACACGGCCTGCTCATCTGCCGATGCTGCCGCTCCCATTATGAGAGAGATTCCCCGCCGCTCACCTTTCAGTGGGAGCTCCCCCCACCTCAGTTGGGCGTCCCGGTTCCTCACCTGAACGGAGGACACCAGCAGCGGCGGTCCCTGCTATTTCTTCCTCTGTCCGTGGTACCAAATTCACAGAATTCTATCACGTCGGGGTCACCATTTGTTGCTGCTAGCAGGCTGGCTCACAGGACAACTGAAACAGTTGCTGGTAAAAAGCACTTTATTTCCCTTCCCACAGCCATATATATACAGCACTTGTTTATTCCTTTTCTGTTGTTTATCACCCAATGTTCTCATCATTCTTATCTTTGGGTTCCATTATCTTGTGGTGGTAAAGACTTTCAGGTGCTGCTTATATCATTAGTCCTTAGTTCAGCCAAAGTTTAGTCCTCAGTTCAGCCAAAATCTTCTGGCCTTGTCCTTCAACTTGTTACCCGCAGCCCCGCCTCTTGTACTGTTCTTTTCCATTACTTGGTACACATTTCTAAAACATCTGATACCCAGCATTTCCCACACTACAGATCATTTTTCTAACAGTATACCACACTTTCCTCAACGAGATGCACGTGGTTCTGGAGTTTGTCCATAAATATGCCTTTATTCAGCTTAATAAGTTTCAGACTAGTCTCTTCTTGTAGATCTGTATTTTCTCAAACAAATTAAATATTTTGTATTTGATTGAGAATGGGGGAGAAAATGTTCTAAAGCCAGAAGTATGTCCGGCTACTTTCTGTTGGGGGTGGGGTGTTCACACAAAACACCTTTCAAGTTCCATGGATCCTATCACAACATGTAGTATATTTCATCCAGTACACTAAATGCCCCACTAACCACTATGTGGGTGAACCCAGACCATCACTATGGTCTCGAATGAACTGTCACAGGAAAATGATGAGACAGAAACACCCTGTCACCTTTGGAGACCACTTTTCACAAAGCAATAACTCTTTCTGACCTATTAGTTCTCATTCTCAAAGGAAACATGCACAACACTTTCAAAAGACGAGCCTGGGAGCTTAAATTTATTACTCTGCAAGAAACTAAAACTCATGGATTGAACAGATATACTGTATTGGATGGGATTTTATGGCTTATTACAACAATCTGTAACCCAGTAACCTCCTCTCTTCGTCCTATGACTGCAGAGGTGTTAACAGGCCACTCTACCATGAACGGTCCCTTGCAGTTTATGCTAACTAATTTATGCTAAACAATCTGTTCCACCTTGAATTTTGTTGTCATGCTGGAAGTACCTTTCCCAGACCTGAAGAAGAGCTCTGTGTGGCTCTAAAGCTTCTCTCCCCAACAGAAGTTGGTCCAATAAAATATTTTACTTCACCCTCCTTGTGTGTCTGGCTACATTTCTGGCAGCTGGGAGTTTGGATACGTGAATATTTTGGTTATCGAGCAGGAGTTATTGTTAATGAGCACAGATATACCTTTTGAATTTGAACATATTTTATATTGGTTGAACTGAGATGGATACAACTTACGTATCACTCCAAAAGTGGTGTGCTCCTACTCAAATGTTTACTGTTCTCTTTGGGACAAAGATTTTGTATTCTATTTATCCCAAAGTCATCAGCAAGCTGGGACATTCAGTCACATGCATGCACTGCAGAAGAAATGTCACTTCCTTAATCACTTTTGCAACGTATCAGAAAGGTTAGCTGGGTGCGTGTGTGTGGGTGTTTTTTTTTTTTTAAATTATTATTATATTAATCCTGTTTACAGAAAATGTCTTTCCTTTTTTGGTGGGAAAACCACATGAGTTTTTGATCCTTCCATGTTGCGAGTCCTATAAATAAATTTTGGATATTCAGAAATGTAGATCCTAAAGTATGTAGGTTATATCTGTTATGTGAACAAGTGCCTTATTCAGGTATCAAGGAAGGACTTCTGCCTTCATGTAATTGGTAATGCAGATAGTTCAGCACCTGGGAGTCCACATGAATCCGAAGAATTGACAAATGGGTTCAAAAAGAAAACTCTGACCCAACATTTTATTTTTGCATGAATGGGGAGAACTTTTCCCTTAGTACTTTTCTTTTAAATCTGTTTAATATTAATTAATTAATTAATATTAATTTTCTGTGACTTGAACCTTTTGCAAGTAAAATGCTAGGGAAAGTTTTTGCTTTTTTCACCAACTGGATTGATGGTGTTTACATCCATTTATGAAATCTCACAAACTGAAATATCTGACTTTCGGGGAGACTAGTTAAACAGATATACACCACTCCTGTCTATTATGGGAGGGCCAAGTCTTGTGTCATCTCTTCTTTTATTTGGTGATTTGTCAAAGCTCGTTAGGTAATAAGTAGAGTTTTTCCCCTTGTGTGTTTTGTATCTGTTTAGAACAGGTGAATATTTGAGTGCACAGTTTGTTTAAAGATTCACGTCTCTTCCCCCACTCTCCTCTCGGAAAGCTAAAGAGTAAAGATCACATTCAAATTTACAGAGTACCTTTTTTTGTTGGGTTGCAATTGCTGACCGCTTTGCTTTGTAAAAAGAATACTGTAAGGATATAAAAACAATCCCTTCCAAAGAACAAAGATGTCATTGTAAATTCAGTTATGTGAGGTACACACTAATATTGTGTGTGTACACACACTTTACATTTGAATGTCAATTATGAAACCTTTTTTCTCTTTCAGTTGGTCAAAAGAAAGCAGCTAATCTGTTTTTTCACTGAGAAAATAATATTCAGAATCATTTTCTTTCACATCTACAAGGAGAACAATGTATACGTTTGCCAGAAATGCAGCTGGCTTATTTTGAGTGGTCACCTTTTAAAGATGCTATATATATCCAATCAGTTTGTTTTGACTTTTTAAATTGTTTGGTGGAGACACATGTCTCTGCTTGAATGTTGACTGATGTGACTAGCAAGGATTTTCAGGGAGTGGTGGGCTGCAAATGAAATTGACCCATGACCTTTAAGTTAGTAAAGACAAGTGAGGTAATGCTGGTGCCACTGTTGCTAACCCATGCTGCCATATCTTCATTACTATTGTCGCCAGCGTTAGCTAGGTCAAAGCTAGCATGGTTATGCCTACTCACGCTACAATTACACCTTCATTTTCAATGTAAACAGCCCTCAGTTACCATCAACAGCTCTCTTTGAGAAGGCTGGACACTAGCATCTTTTAAGGAAGCAATTGTTAAACCTTTGATTAAGAAATTATCTCTTGATGTTGAACTCTCCAGTTGTCATCCTGTCCCAAATCCTTCTTTCTGCAAGGTGAAGGTGATGCAATTCTAATAGAACAACTCGAGCAGCATCTAGAGTATTTATTTACATATTGTGGTACAGCAATAAACAACATCTCCAAAATGACCTCTCTGCCCATGCGGTTAAGATTCTTGTCCATTACTACTTTTTTCTTACTTTCAAAGCCCTTTCCACTATATCCCTGTTCTTTTACCTTTATTGCAAGGTTGGCTCCTCTTCACTCTGCCAACAATCCCTGCCTTGATTATAAAAAAAAAAAAAAAAAAAAAAAAATACTTGTGGCACCTTAGAGACTAACAAATTTATTAGAGCATAAGCTTTCGTGAGCTACAGCTCACTTCATCGGATGCATTTGTGAGCTGTAGCTCACGAAAGCTTATGCTCTAATAAATTTGTTAGTCTCTAAGGCGCCACAAGTACTCCTTTTCTTTTTGCGAATACAGACTAACACGGCTGCTACTCTGAAACCTGCCTTGATTATCTGATTCTTCATGTCTCTGACAAGCAACTTTCACACTTTGTCCCTTGCTACCCCTTTATATATGGGAAAAACCTCTTAGTTAAAATATAAAAAACTGCTGTCCAACACTGTCTCTCCTCAAAACTGAACTCAAATGTAACAAATACAGAAAATTGCAACATGATAATGGCTAATTGGGTGGCAAGTTGTGCTCCTGATTTGCTAAGAATTGTGCATGTCTTATTGTTTGTTACCCTTCCACCCTACCAGATATGCTTGTCTCCTCCACCTGTTATATCATGTCTTCCCTAGATTGTGAATTCTGGAGTCAGAACAGTTATTTACCATGCAGCTAACGCAATAGGGCGCTCAACATCGCTGGCTTGTAGGCACTACTGTAAAATAAACGATTAATAGTATGAAGTGCTCAGGTCTCTTTGACCCCAGTTGTAGATTTTGACGTAGTACAGAGCCATTTGTGTTAGTGATCTCCTAGCATGATGTTCCCATTAGATGGTGCTCTTTGCATCTGTCCTTTTGATATTGGTAACCTCAAACTGGTTTACTGCAATGCAAACTGTATGAGGTTACACCTTAAGACCATCCAGAAATTGCCGGTAGTGAAGGCAACTGCCTGCCTTCTTAAGCAACATTCCCAAAAGAGGGGCATGTTACACCCATGATCTGATCTGCCACCAGGTGATGTCTGTCTGAAATTTTAAGGTTTTAATTTTTAACCTACAAAGTGGATTTTTCTCTGTCTACCATAGAGACCATCTCTCTTGACACCACTGTTGCATTCCCACCTGAGCTTCAGAGTGCGGCTCTTAGCCTATGAGAGCAGAGCTCTATATGTAAAAGGAGCGGAACAGGGTTTCAGTAATTACAGGGATTTTTTTAAAAAGTGTCTCATTTTGGCAACTGATAAACATGTGGAAAGAAAGTGAACAAAGAATGAAATATTTTATAGTCTAAGAACTCTCTCAAGCTTGTCATGGGCTTTTAGTTACCATATTTTACTGTATATACAGATCTATTCTGTTGAAGATAGAATTGTGTAATCATAATGGCCAAACTGGGAAAATAATCACCAAATGCACTGATTGAAACTCACATCTGCCTACCATCTTTCATGTTAATTTGTTTTATATATTTCTCCCTATGGCCCGAGTTCTGCAAACTCTGTGGGAATCCTTTAATTTTAAGCACATGAGTAACTCCATTGAGGTTAATTAAACTATGTGCTTTTAAATACATGTGAAGTGTCTGGAAGATTGGGACCATAGTGAAAAAATTAGCAGTGGAAGTAATTCTGATTTAAAACATGTTTCATGTATGATTCCTTTTAATAATTTATTTTACCAACTGTTTTTCTTCTAGATGTGTCAAACTAATGATTACTAGTGAAAAGGAATGTTAGCCTTCATAAATCATAGTTTTTAAAAAAATAACCAAGTATGCATATATTAGTATCTTGTATAAATTTTGTAAATTTTTGACAACTGCAGTGCTGCAAATATATCTTGCTATTGTGTGTTCCTTCTGAAGGCTTTTGAGTTAACGTGATTTCTTTATTTAACGTAGAAAATTAGTGATGTGATGTGTCAAATCTTATAGCTAATTCCCTAGTGCCACCTACTGGTTCAAATAAAATTTATAGTAAAAGGAGACATTAATTTGTCTGCAGGGACTCCGTTATCCAGATAGATGTTCATTGCTTTGCTTTGTTTTTTGTTCTTAATTGGCAGAATGGGTATTTGCAGTAGTAAAATAATAGTTCTTATCTTTCTGTTTATAGTATCGGTGTCCTTTGTGCTTATGCTGCCAACCAACACTTAACAAGCCAAGTCCGGGGAGCAAAGAACCTGGTGCACAGTAATTTTAAAGACCTGAGAATTTTCCTCAATGATACTCCAGGGGTAAAGAGATGTTCTCTTTATATGTGTGATTGTATATGTAAGATAACTATTCTAGAAAATAGTGTTTCTTTCTATTTGGTATTAGTGATGCATGCAACAAACCGTATTTCCTTTATGGGTGCCCATTCATTGCTCTTGTTGCCAATCGTATAATATATAATGCACAATACAATAAAAGATAAAGGACTTCTCAAATGTTAATAAATATCCACCAGTTATTCTTGTGGACCAGCATTCTTCAAACAAATAAGAAAAGGAGTACTTGTGGCACCTTAGAGACTAACAAATTTATTAGAGCATAAGCTTTCGTGAGCTACAGCTCACTTCATCGGATGCATTTGGTGGAAAATACAGAGGGGAGATTGATATACACACACAGAGAACATGAAACAATGGGTTTATCATACACACTGTAAGGAGAGTGATCACTTAAGATAATCCATCACCAGCAGCAGGGGGGGAAGGAGGAAAACCTTTCATGGTGACAAGCAAGGTAGGCTATTTCCAGCAGTTAACAAGAATATCTACAGGTTTCAGAGTAGCAGCCGTGTTAGTCTGTATTCGCAAAAAGAAAAGGAGTACTTGTGGCACCTTAGAGACTAACAAATTTATTAGAGCATAAGCTTTCGTGAGCTACAGCTCACTTCATCGGATGCATGTGGTGGAAAAAAAACTAAAAAAAAAAAAACTAAAAAATTAATTTGCAAACTGGATACAATTAACTTAGGCTTGAATAGAGACTGGGAATGGATGAGTCATTACACAAAGTAAAACTATTTCCCCATGGTATTTCTCCCCCCCCACCCCACCCCACCCCCCACTGTTCCTCAGATATTCTTGTTATCTGCTGGAAATAGCCTACCTTGCTTGTCACCATGAAAGGTTTTCCTCCTTCCCCCGCGCTGCTGCTGGTGATTGCTTACCTTAAGTGATCACTCTCCTAACAGTGTGTATGAAAAACCCATTGTTTCATGTTCTCTGTGTGTGTATATCAATCTCCCCTCTGTATTTTCCACCAAATGCATCCGATGAAGTGAGCTGTAGCTCACGAAAGCTTATGCTCTAATAAATTTGTTAGTCTCTAAGGTGCCACAAGTACTCCTTTTCTTTTTGCGAATACAGACTAACACGGCTGCTACTCTGAAACCTAAAAAGCTAATGACTCCTAAAAGTACTGTTGCACTAAGTTAAAATAAGTATTAGAGACAGAATGCTCATGGAAACTGTAGAAACTTCTCAAAGCCTCAGTTTTATGTATTGTTTTCCAGTTTTTACCTAGGATTATTAGTTCTTTCTCTGTAGAATTAACTCTAGTGCCATAGATAACATTTATTCTATTATGTGCAAGGCATCTTTACATCATGTGCTCATGTACCTCTAATTAAATCCCAAAAATTCTTGAGACTAATAGGAAGGCTCTTTAGTTTTGTTGACAGTGGTATAGAATCCATTTGATTGTAGACTGCAGACCATACTTCAGAAGTCTAGCTTAACACAGCCAATCAGCATTAAGTGCATAATGTATAGAGGATTTGATAAAGATGCCAGGTACTCAGAGCTGTTGTCACAGAAGATTTGCAGATTATATACATTTTGCACTATCAACACCACGCTTCAGTGTAGTTGACAATCTGTCTATTAAAGACATCAACTTATATCCCCTTCCCCTAGGATATCTAGACTTGTTTTGCTAGTCATTCCAAATCCCACTTTGTTTTGTGACGTTGTTTGGGAATTCATAGCAGTCCTGCTAAGAACTATTTAAATTGATTTCTTCTACAGACTCTAGAGCCTAGAAAACTATGGTATATTGATGAGGCAAAAACATAATCTCAGGCAGGCCACAAAATGTTTCATATTCTGGATTTGTTGATTTTGGCCATTTAATCACTGCTGCTTTTGTGACACCTGGGATTTACTACACTGAATACTTGAAGATGCAAGCCAAAGAGAAATACAAACCAAACAAAAACTGATTAACAAAAGACCTCATCATCATAATAATGCTGCTGTCTGGGATAGTGCAGAGCCCAAACTGTCACTGGACAGAGCCATGGCATTGGTAAAGGGCAGTCTGCAATTGGAAAAGGACAGCCACCTCCCTTCCCACGGCCAGCAATGGAAGCGCCTGCAAGCTGCTTAGCATGTTAAGGGCAAAGGAATAAAAAATGGTGAAGCAGTTCTGACATTTTTCTGTATATATCTCAGTGAAGGAGGGACTAAACATTGTTAGATGACCAGAGGGATAGAACTAGCATGAAACAGAAAGACACAAGACCGTAGTAATACTAAATCGCTTGAAGGAATCCTCATGAAGCAGGAATTGCTGCTATTAATTATAACTGGGGTTTAAATCTGCTCCCTAGGAGACTTCTCAATTAAGCATCTCACGATTAAAGAGAATTGTATTGTACGTTGTTGAAAGTATTAATGATAGAGTTCAAGAGTTTTGGGGGTTTGCAGCTAAATATGCATGTGTGGGGTGGTTACTGTTTCTTTACTAATATTTTTTTTAAACTTTTAGCAAATTGACTACTTGGTGAGCCAGTACAACACTACCAAGAACAAAGCACTCTCCGACCTTAATAGTAAGCAATAAAACTTTTTTTTTATTAGCTATGTCTGTGTTATGTTATATTTGTATTCACTAAGTTCACTGAAGAGCTTGTGAATGACTTATAATACAATATGAAAGTCAAGTTGTTGTAATCAGAATCCCAAGCAAATCAATAAAACAAAATATAATTCTTCATGAAAAATGTCACATGGCACGATATAAATTTTTCTAAAAAATAAACTCCATTCTTCTTTTAAATGTCTTTCACTTTAAGTCAAAGACTAATAATTTTTGCCTTTTTGAGTTCAGTAATCGCTAGTACTTGATGGTTTGAGGAAGCATTTCTTAATTTTTAAAGCACAGAACTGAGTGACAAGTGACATGGCTGCAGGCTGCAATTCAGGTAGTGTTTGAGCTTAGTCGAATCACGTAGGTACTGTGTTTCAGTGTTCTTGGAATTATAGTAATATCCACCACATAGACATGTTGAGATATACATTTATTGATTGTAAAACTTTCAGATATTGGGCTGGAGCAAGAGAGAATTATTGAGAGCAATTATTTTATAACTAGCACTTGAAAAGCACAGATCATGAAACTTAAATCAGTTGCTGCGTTTTCCTCTGCAGCACAGTTATAGCACTTGGTGACATTTCTGAAGCTTTTAATGAATGAATAAATGAATGCATTTTAAGAAAAAGCCATAATATGGAATTTTTTCCCCCCAAGTCTTTTACTTCAGTGTCTAAAGTTAAAAGGAGTCCAGCTACATATGGATCTTCTCTAGACTAGACTAAAAGGTGTGGTGTTAGCATCCTTTAGCGAGCAAGTTTTAAAAATCTGCTTAGATAAGATAGTGTGTACTTTACTTTAACATGCTATAGCACATGTCTTGTGCTATAGCAAAGACAGCATGTCTTGTCTATGCTAGGCTTTTAAAACGTATCACGTTACTTAACATCACACCTTTAAAATCCTGGTTTAGATGGAGCCACAGAATGCATAACTGGTCTCAGAGAAAGCATGGTCATGCAGAAAACTAATGGGCATTTGGAAGATAATTGAAAATTGTCATCTGCATGTTCAGAATTCATTTATGGCTTTCCATGCTCTTGAAGTTAGAGACTAAACTGAGTATTTATCTGCCTCCATAGAATCATAGAATCTCAGGGTTGGAAGGGACGTCAGGAGGTCATCTAGTGCAACCCCCTGCTCAAAGCAGGACTAATCCCCAACTAAATCATCCCAGCCAGGCCTTTGTCAAGCCTGACCTTAAAAACTTCTAAGGAAGGAGATTCCACCACCTCCCTAGTGTTTCACCACCCTCCTAGTAAAAAGTTTTTCCTAATATCCAACCTAAACCTCCCCCACTGCAACTTGAGACCATTACTCCTCATTCTGTCATCTGCTACCACTGAGAACCGTCTAGATCCATCCTCTTTAGAACCCCCTTTCAGGTAGTTGACAGCTATCAAATCCCCCCTCATTCTTGTCTTCCGCAAACTAAATAATCCCAGTTCCCTCAGCATCTCCTCATAAGTCATGTGTTCCAGTCCCCTAATAATTTTTGTTGCCTTTCAATGGACGTTTTCCAATTTTTCCACATTCTTCTTGTAGTGTGGGGCCCAAAACTGGACACAGTACTCCAGATGAGGCGTCAACAATGTGGAATAGGGGGAATGATCACGTCCCTCCATCCAATGGCAATGCCCCTACTTATACAGCCCAAAATGCCTTTAGCCTTCTTGGCAACAAGGGCATGCTATTGACTCATATCCAGCTTCTCGTCCACTGTAACCCTAGGTCCTTTCCTGCAGAACTGCTGCCTAGCCATTTGGGCCCTAGTCTCTAGCGGTGCATTGGATTCTTCCGTCCTAAGTGCAGGACTCTACATTTGTCCTTGTTGAACCTCATCAGATTTCTTTTGGCCCAATCCTCTAATTTGTCTAGGGCCCTCTGTATCCTATCCCTACCCTCCAGGGTATCTACCTCTCCTCCCAGTTTAGTGTCATCTGCAAACTTGCTGAGGGTGCAATCCACACCATCCTCCAGATCATTAATGAAGATATTGAACAAAACTGGCCCAAGAACCGACCCTTGGGGCGCTCCACTTGATACCGACTGCCAACTAGACATGGAGCCATTGATCACTACCTGTTGAGCCCGACAATCTAGCCAGCTTTCTGTCCACCTTATCGTCCATTCATCCAGCCCATACTTCTTTAACTTACTGGCAAGAATACTGTGGGAGACTGTCAAAAGCTTTGCTAAAGTCAAGGAACTAAAGTCAAGTCCACTGCTTTCCCCTCATTCACAGAGCCAGTTATCTTGTCATAGAAGGCAATTAGATTAGTCAGGCATGACTTGCCCTTGGTGAATCCATGCTGACTATTCCTGATCACTTTCCTCTCCCCTAAGAGCTTCAGAATTGATTCCTTGAGGACCTGCTCCATGATTTTTCCAGGGACTGAGGTGAGGCTGACTGCCCTGTAGTTCCCAGGATCCTCCTCCTTCCCTTTTTTTAAGGATGGCCACTACATTAGCCTTTTTCCGGTCGTCCGGGACCTCCCCGGATCACCATGAGTTTTCAGAGATAATGGCCAATGGCTCTACAATCACATCCACCAACTCCTTTAGCACTCTCTGATGCAGTGCATCCGGCTCCATGGACTTGTGCTTGGTCAGCTTTTCTAAATAGTCCCAAACCACTTCTTTCCCCACAGAGGGCTGGTCACCTCCTCCCCATGCTGTGCTGCCCAGTGCAGCAGTCTGGGAGCTGACCTTGTTCTTGAAGACAGAGCCAAAAAAAGCACTGAGTACATTAGCTTTTTCCACATTCTCTGTAAATAGATTGCCTCCCTCATTCAGTAAGGGACTCACAAGTTCCTTGACTTTCTTCTTGTTGCTAACATACCTGAAGAAACCCTTCTTGTTACTCTTAATATCTCTTGCTAGCTGCACCTCCAGTGTGTGATTTGGCCTTCCTGATTTCACTCCTGCATGCCCAAGCAATATTTTTATCCTCTTCCCTGGTCATTTGTCCAATCTTCCACTTCTTGTAAGCTTCTGCCAGTTTAAGGCCTGAGTCTTTATTTTCAAAGCAGTCATTGGGACAGGTTCCAGCTCATAAGAGGCCCCATCTCCATCTACAAACCACCAAGAGAGTTGTATGCCTCTAGGGCAGGGGTCGGCAACCTATGGCATGCGTGCCAAAGACAGCACGTGAGCAGATTTTTAATGGCATGCTGCTGCCTGCCGGGCTCCAGCTGCTGGCCCCGCTCAGCCCGCTGCTGAACCCAGGACGAGACCCTGGCAGGCAGCAGTGTGCCATTAAAAATCTTGCCTGCCCTGGCCTGCTCTTCTCTGCCCCCCCACCCCATGGGGGCAGGGTGAAGAAGCTTGGTCCTGCCTGTTGCTGCTGCAGGGCAGGCGAGCTCCCCTCTCCCCCACCTTTTCCCCCAGCGTGCTGGGTTCCTGCCCCCCCTCCTCTCCCTCTCTGCCACCGATCAGCTGATTGCCCTTGCGAGGGAGGGGGATAAGTGGAGCCGCAGCACGCTTGCTGCTCCAGGGAGGAGGTGGAGGAGAGGTGGGAACGGGGCCTTGGGGCAGGGGGATGGAAACAGGGCATATCCCCACCAGCCCCCTGCCTTGAGCCACTCCAGGCAGGGGGCTGGGAGCACCCCTACGACCCTAGCCCACACCCCCAGCCCTCTGCCCTCACCCCTACACCCCCCCACACATGCACCCTTGCCCTGACTCCAGCACCCCCACACTCCATGCCCCGACTCTTGCACCCCCCACATTCCCACCCCAACCTTGAGCACCGAACAGGAGCTCCTATACCCGCTCCCCCACGTTCCCACCTGCACCCCTCGCACCAAATGGGAGCTGCCCAGGTAAGCACTCCACACCCAAACCTCCTGCCCCAACCCTGAGCCCTCTCCCTCATTTTAGCTCCTGGCCAGACCCAGCACCCTAACCCCAGCCTGCTCCTTCACCCCCAGCCCTGTGCTCACTGCACTTCCACCCTCTGCTCGGTACAGAGAGAGAGGAAGAGAATGGGCTAGAACCAGGGAGAAGGTAGATACCCACTCTATGTGGGCAGGGCTGGGATCCCAGACTGGCATCGGGCTGAGAGGGGCTGGCAGGAGCCAGCGGATGGAACCCCAGACTGGCAGCGGGCCGAGCTACTCGGCCCACGGCCAGTCTGGGGTCCCGGCCGCAGGCCCCGCTCAGCCTGCTGCCAGCTTAGGTGAATGGAACCCCAGGCTGGCAGCAGGCTGAGTGGGCCGACAGTATAAGATCAGCATTTTAATTTAATTTTAAATGAAGCTTCTTTAAACATTTTGAAAACCTTGTTTACTTTACATACAACAATAGTTTAGTTATATAATATATAGACTTATAGAGAGAAACCTTCTAAAAAACATTAAAATTTATTACTGGCACACGAAACCTTAAATTAAAGTGAATAAATGAAGACTCGGCACACCACTTCTGAAAGGTTGCCGACCCCTGCTCTAGGGCAATAGTGAAAAACCAGAACAAAGTGTATCGGAGCGGCTGACAAAGCATTTTAAATTGAATTAAGCTGTGGAATGAAGTTATGGAGGAATTGAGACAAATCCAGAGTTTGACTGCTTTTAGGAAATACTGAAAAACCTTCCTATTTAATAAAGCCTTTCCACCATAACGAGAATTAACATTGTTGACCACCTTGGATGCTCCCATGCCATAGCCTCCTGACACTTCCTCCCAAACCTACTGCCCCAAAAACCTACCCTAAGAGCTTTCTGTGACTTGAAAATGGAGAGAAGCCAGAGACTCCATGAAGTTCACTAGGGAACTTCACTGTTGCCAAGTGTTCTATGTGGAAGATAGTTAGTTAGATACTACAGTGATGGGCAGAAGTACAAAAATCTAAGATTGATGGAAAATTTAAAGAATCTTTGGGACTGTTTTTTAAGAACACAGCTGAGGCTTTTGGGGAAAAGGAGGGA
Organism: Dermochelys coriacea; assembly: GCF_009764565.3. NCBI lineage: Eukaryota > Metazoa > Chordata > Testudines > Dermochelyidae > Dermochelys > Dermochelys coriacea. Next base: position 114,837,782 of record NC_050071.1, read on the forward strand.
GAAAGGGATTCAAAGAATCAATTTCCCTATTTCTTGTGCACTATGAAAAATAGTTCATAGTAAAGGATTGTTGCCCAAAATTCACTGCAAAATGATGGACTTTTAAAAAGTGTGTTCTAAAAATAAAGAAGTAAAGCTAAGGAGCAGTACTTTGATAACAAAAAGCAATATTGGAGTATGCATTTCTGGTTTGTTGTTGCATTTCACTTTCCCAAGTCAGGCACTAATAAATAGACCTCACTCTCTCTTTTTTAATTTATTGTTTAATCCCATAAGTCTTAGAGGTAAGTGCTGCCAAAGAAGGTGTGAGCAGTGAAGGCTTCTTACACTGAACTTTGATTTTAGTCCTGAGTGCAACTTTTTTAGAAGTTAGTAAAAATTGGTGCAAGATACTTGTTCTGATAGGTAGTGATACAAGATTGTATTGAACTGGTTTGCAGTGTTTTTATTTTCTCTTTCTACAGATGTTGGGCCATTGCTTGGCAGCAGAGTTCAAGAGCGGTTCGCGAAAGAAGTGCGCCCTGCACTTGATGCAGCTCTAATGATGGCAGGAGGTAAATGCACATCTCTGCTTTTATTTATTAACCTTTCATTGCCTTGTTGAGAGACAGCCTTTCCCTTATTTTTCTTTTCCTCAGAATATGCATCCTTGTATTTTTCTGCTTAAAAAGGTATTTGACCTCTGTGAACTTTCAGACGGACGGATACTGGACCTTCTGGGTATTAAAAAGCGCCTTTGAATGCTAGGTTTTGGCTAGGTAAATGTCCCATCTTTACCTCTTCCAGTAGTCCCAATGGTTTATGGAAGTTGCAGTGGTAGAGAGTTTACACAGCAGAGTTAGCCAGTGGATTGATTGCATTGTACGAAAGGTTTTGAGCTTATTCGGCTGGGTCTTTGTAGTGAATTTCCCATCATTTGAAATTGTATATCTATTGCCAGACTTATTCTTCTTATATGAAAAAGCTGATTAGGAAACATTCAAACTTTTTGTGAACCGTAATTAATTAGTAGGTTTCAGAGTAGCCACCATGTTAGTCTGTATTCGCAAAAAAGAAAAGGAGTATTTGTGGCACTTTAGAGACTAACAAATTTATTTGAGCATAAGCTTTCGTGAGCTACAGCTCACTTCATCGGATGCATTCGGTGGAAAATACATTGGGGAGATTTATATACACACACAGAGAACATGAAACAATGGGTTTTATCATACACACTGTAAGGAGAGTGATCACTTAAGATGAGCTATTACCAGCAGGAACGTGGGGGGGGAAGGAGGAGGAAAACCTTTTGTGGTGATACAATCTATATATCGATAGATAGATATATGCCATCATGTGCCAGCAATGCCCCTCTGCCATGTACGTTGGTCAAACTGGACAGTCTCTATGTAAAAGAATAAATGGACACAAATCAGACGTCAAGAATTATAACATTCAAAAACCAGTTGGAGAACACTTCAATCTCTCCGGTCACATGATTACAGACCTGGGAGTGGCTATCCTTCAACAAAAAACTTCAAAAACAGACTCCAACAAGAGACTGCTGAATTGGAATTAATTTGCAAACTGGATACAATTAACTTAGGCTTGAATAGAGACTGGGAGTAGATGGGTCATTACATAAAGTAAAACAATTTCCCCATGTTATTTCTCCCCCCACTGCACCCCCCACTGTTCCTCAGACATTCTTGTCAACTGCTGGAAATGACCCACCTTGATTATCACCACAAAAGGTTTTCCTCCTCCTTTTCCCACCCCCCCTCCTGCTGGTAATAGCTCATCTTAAGTGATCATTCTCCTTACAGTGTGTATGATAAAACCCATTGTTTCATGTTCTCTGTGTGTGTATATAAATCTCCCCACTGTATTTTCCACCGAATGCATCCGATGAAGTGAGCTGTAGCTCACGAAAGCTTATGCTCAAATAAATTTGTTAGTCTCTAAGGTGCCACAAGTACTTCTTTTCTTTAATGAGTAGTAGTTTGTCTGCTTCTCAGGCAGGTCATGCTGTTTTTTATACCTTCAGTCCTCATAGGTGTGTTGCTGCTTTTTTTTGCCTGGGCTAATACCATGAAGTTAAAATATCTGTATAGTTTATTGTGAAAATACCAGCAACTAAAATTTCTTGACCATACATGTTTTGGGGCTTAGTAACACTTGATTCTGTGATTTCTCCAATATAAAGATGATTTCAACAGTTCTTGTTTTATGCAAGATTGCTAATTCAGGAATTTGTAAGTGGTGCAGTTGTACATACGAAAGTGCAAATTATCACTGAAGTTAGTCACTTTTTTGTTTTTTTTTGTTTTTTTTGCTCTACCCATGCACATGAAACTGTTTGCACACATCACCAGACCCCTTTCTCATCACCCATTATCATTCTCCTTTCTTTGCTTTATTTTTCTATTTGGCTTGAAGTCAAAGTGGAAAGGGCTATCAAAGGTAAAAGACTTGACGAAATCTTGTGTGTTGTGTGAAGTGTGGTTCATTTTTTGTGCACTTTCTTGTGCATTTTTAGCTGTATCTGTTTGTCTATTCTGTTCAGCACTTCATTGTTTTTGTATGACTGGGCTGAGATCTAAAGGCAGAAAATGTTGAACCAGCATTAGTGTTGGCTGGTGCAACATGTTCTGTTTCACTTGAAACTCACAGTTCAGTGATGTGCCCCAAGTGTATGGTAGTGATAGAAATACAGAAAATACCGTATTGAGCTTGCAAAACAAGGCCCTGGATTTGTTCCTAATGACTTGACCCACTTGCGCTGGTATATGATCATGAAACAGTGGTCTCATTGTATTTCTGTGTTGCAATCCACCAAAACTAGTGAACCGAACAAAGAGTAAAAGGGGCACATTTTGGGGGTGGGTGGATCCTGGTAAAAATAGATGGACTATGTTTGGCCTGTGCTAGCAAAATATGCCATGCTTCTATTTGCAGTATATTTTCTGCTGCAATAGTTGTTTTTTGTCATTAAATGTATGCATCTTGCTGAGTAACTAGACTGACTTCTAAATCAAACTTGTTTTAAAATCTTTGTATTATCATAGCAATCAGAGAAACAAAGGAGGCTTTGGAAAATGTGAGCGTCTCTGTGGAGGTTTTGCAAGAAGGTACTGAAAGGCTGCATGCTAACCTGACCAATGTTAAAATACACCTGAGCAATACACTCAGTGACTCTGCGTGCTCTGCTGCTCAAGCTGCTTCAACTTGCAACATTATCAGAAATTCATTAAATCAACTGAATATCAATGCTAACTTCAGCGGGGTAAGAAAATATTTTTTCAATATTTCAGAGTGTAGTTTCATTGTATTACCTCAGTAGTAATCCTCTGATTTAGGCTCAATTTGTGTAGTAAGATGATCTGTTCTGTATCTCTTCATCTGTGCAATTTCAATCACTGCTTTCATCGTGAGTGCACTAGAAAGTAAGATAGAGATATAGATGTCAAACAGTTATGTTAAAGTGCTGCTCTGGCCAACACTATGATCTGCTAACTATAATTGAATATAAATTTTGCTTTCATCCAATGAAGGTTTTAGGAGAGCACTAGCAATATTGTGCTATACACATTCTTCCAATTTGTTTTTACATCGCCTTTGAAATATATGGTCAAATAGTATATATGGTATTTTGGTTTAACTCAAGAATGCTTTTTTCCATCCTAGTTGCCAGGTGTGAGCACACAGCTTGCCAAAGTCAATGATGTCCTTAAAATAGACCTTTCCAGTTTGGTTCAAAAGGTACGTTTCTTTACGTTAAATAATAGGATGGGATGATTACATACGACATTTTGTTTTTGGTTTTCCCAAGTAGAAGTCTTTCTTCCCCTTTCCGCTTCTTAGCGGGTTTCTCTCCTGACTGTCCCAGCATTGGTTCACATCTTAAGATTTAATATATAATAATACTTACATAAGGCTTTACATCTTCAGAGCACTGTGCATTCATAATTAACATTAATTGTCTACTTCAGGATATTCTTCAAAAGCAAAAAGACAGAATCTGGGTCTATTGCAGTGGTGGGCAACCTGCGTCCCCTCAGGGTAATCCACTGGCGGGCCACAAGACAGTTTGTTTCCATTGACCGTTCGCAGGCACGGCCGCCTGCAGCTCCCAGTGGCTGCGGTTCACCGTTCCCAGCCAATGGGAGCTGCGGGAAGCGGCGCAGGCTGCAGGGACATGCTGGCCGCCGCTTCCTGTGGCTCCCATTGGCCAGGAATGGCGAACCATGGCCCCTGGGAGCTGCAAGTGGCCGTGCCTGCAGACGGTCAATGTAAACAAACTGTCTCGTGGCCCGCCAGCGGATTACCCTGGCGGGACGCAGGTTGCCCACCACTGGTCTACTACCTTTTCTTACTTTAAAGCTTAGGTACTTTTAGTAGAAGCCTGTTACAAGATAGAAAGCAGTCCACAAGCCCCAGGGTATGAGGGGTTCATCCAGGCCCCTGCCTGTCACATGGGTAATAAGAGTGGGAGGGAGATACAAAGGTAGTGAGTGAAGGCTAGGTAGAGTGAAGTGTGCCCTTTCCTTTCCCATCTAGTTAAGATGCTGGAAAGTTCTCTGGCAATTGGCACCCACTGTTTTGAGCATCTTGGGGTTTTTTGTTCGTAATCCTTTGTCTCCATAAAACAAAGGCCTGAGGAAAAGGATTGAAATTCTGGCACTGGTGACAGTGTTGGTCATCTTTCCTAACTGACTGGTGTTTCTGTTCACCACTCTCAACATGACTGACTTTTTGTTTTGGGATGGGCTGGGGGCACTCTGAGAGGAGTAGACTATGCAGGTGTTCAGCATTTCTGCATTGTTTACAGAGAATACATGCATGTGTCCTTAGCTTTGTAAGCGTTAGGTCTGCGTCGGACAAAAAGCACCTTAGGGTCATAATCATGAGACTGTGACAGATGTATGTTTAAAAAGTGTCTGTGTGTGTGTGTATGTGTGTGTGTCTGCTTCTTCAGGGACTAATTGAGAGAGTGGATTAGACTGTCTCATTAAGCTTTCTGTAGTATTTTTGTACTTTTAATGGGTGACATAAAATTTGTTTGACATACCAGATAAGATCTGATGTGTATAATGTTAGCCCTTTTATAATAGAAAAACAGCTGTGAGCAATTCAGCATTGAGATCTTCTTCTAACTCTCACCATTTATTTTAGGGCTATGCAGCCTTTAATGATACTCCAGATTTAGTGCTGAACCAAACCAGGAACATCTTATCAGGTGAAACTGATGATAGAATTTGCTTTTTATTTTGGTTGACAAATTGTTTTCTAGAGCATAACATTAAAGTTTAGTATCACTCCTTTATCATGGTTATATTTTTGTATCCTCCTTATTGGTGATGTCTCAGAAAACGCTATCAAAGATGAAATATAAAACCTGTTCACATTTTTGTAGACTGAGAAGACCACCTTTGGCAGTATTATTGTCTCATAATTAAATCTAAAGACAACATATGGTGTTTCTGTGCATTGTTTCTTAGACTACTGCTGCCTTGCAAGCTTACCCATGAAAGCCCAAATAAATCTGTTGGTCTTTCAGGTACCACCGGACTTCTCGTTGTTTTTGCCTTGCAAATGAAATCTTGACGTCTAAATGGCATTTGGGTTACTATATCTTTATTGTGCTATAATGTTGACTGTGCTTTGGTTGGAAAAAGCATGTATACAATATTTATTATTTATTTAAGTTAAGCTCCTAATAAAAGCAACTGTTCTACGTTGTGGTATAAAATCTAGTGGGTAAAACACATGCCTTACATAATACTTTAACTTGTTCTTTATCTAACCTTTTAAGTACCCAAAAATCAAACAGTTAAAACCATTAAATTGGCTGCTAATGTAGTTATCATTAAAGGGTAGCATGTAGTACATTTAATATATGAATGTGTATACTAATGTGTTTTAATTTTTGTTCTTGCATTGTGGACCTGTTCTGCCAATATAAACAGCTGTTCCTTGTAAGTTTGGCAAAATAATGTAAACATAGCATACTGTGTGACTTTGTCTAAAATGAGTCAATGTTTTCTAAGATGATAATAACGATACATTTTCTTTATTAAGGAGATCTAAATGCAAAAATACTCCTTTCCAGTAGCTGCCAATTTGCATAAAACAAGGCAGGCTTTCATTATTTTAGCAGCTTGATGTTTCTTACTAATAATTGAGTGCAAGGTAGACATCAAGTTAAAAATAGAGCAGAAAAAATTGTAATAGAGTAATTTCATGAACAGAGAGGTGGAGGGTTTGGGTCTAGGAAACCTGGTACCTGAATCTATTTGTTTCGAAGCGTAAAAAAGGCCTGATTCTCCTCGAGGGAGGGGACAGTGCTGAGCATTGCCAAATTCATATGACAAGTTGGCATCTACAGGATGTATCCTGATGGAATAGGGTGCATCAGAATTTTGAAGGAATAAAAGAATGAAGAAAAATGCATTTCTTTATATATTTATAGTACAATAGGAGTATGAAATATTTTAGGATCTCTGTGCAGCTAAATATAATTGGCATGTTCCCTCATAAATTGAGATGACCAAAATATTACTTCATTAGCACATCTTTTTGAAGAATGCTGCTAACTAATTTGAAAGGCTTTTTATTTAAAGTATGCATTTTATAAAGACCGAGATTATAATTTCTAACTCTTCCTGTGTTGAGAAGTTAATATAGGATCTTTAATTCTTTAACGGGGTGTGTTGTATACTGTAGGAATAGTGTTTAAACTAGGGCTCTCAAGGGATTTAAAAAAATTAATCGCAGTTTTAATTGAATTGTTAAACAATGGAATACAAATTGAAATTTATTAAATATTTTTGGATCTTTTTCTGCATTTTTAAATATATTGATTTCAATGACAACACAGAATACAATGTGTACACTGCTCACTTTTTTATATTTTTTATTAAAAATATTTGCATGGTAAAAAACAAAAGAAATAGTATTTTTCGATTCACTTAATACAAATACTGTAGTGCAGTCTCCTTATCAGGAAAGTTGAACTTACAAATGTAGAATTATATATTTAAAAAAACTGCATTCAAAAATAAAACAATGTAAAACTTTAGAGCCTGCAAGCCCACTCAGTCCTGTTTCTTGTTCAGCCAATTGCTCAGACAAACAAGTTTGTTTACATTTGCAGGAGATAATGCTGCCCGCTTCTTGTTCACAGTGAGCCACAAAGAAAATGTATTTTTAAACCTGTTGGTAAGTTGTTTGAAGCACATCTATGTTCTTGCATGTGAATTTTTTTCATACTTTGAGAAATTGAAGACACTTTTAGTTACTTAAGCAAAATACATAGCTGGCAGAGACACAAGTAAAATAACTAAAACTTCTTCCCATATAATGCTGATAAATCAAAAGGCATATCGCTCACCTCTGTTTCAATGAGAATGAAGCCAGTGTTTGAGCATTGATTATTCTAACTTTCCTTTCTTCGTTCTGTAGAAGGTATGATGTAGGCGTTTGTATGTATAAAATGTGAAAGTTATGATTTGACATGCATTAGAATGTTTTTGCACTCCAACATAAATGTTTTTAAAATTTTTATTCCATTTGTAAAATATGTTGGGGGTGAGGGGGAGGGAATGTTTCTTCACAGATGTGTTCTAGATTCTTGTAACAAAAGACCATGTCCTACTAAAAAGATTTACTTTGTGTTATGAAACATAGCTGCATATCTAGAGCAGAGGTACTAGGGGAATGCATCCGATGAAATGAGCTGTAGCTCACGAAAGCTTATGCTCAAATAAATTTTGTTAGTCTCTAAGGTGCCACAAGTACTCCTTTTCTTTTTGGGGTGTTAACAGGTTGTTTAGGACTGTATTGTTGCCCCTTGACCTGAGCAGTTAGCCAATATTCAGGGCCTTGCCAGGTTGTTTCCATTAGGAGGAGAAATTGATTGATTGAGGCGAGTATTTCTTTAATGCAGTCCAATTTATTTACAAAGAATGTATGCGAAGTTCTGTTTCTCTGAACCAGTATCAGGTTTACAGTGGCACCATGCGCTGTGTCCTGAGGCCCCACCAGCCTGCTGGCTCCTCTCTGCCTCCTGGTCCCTCCCCCGCCCACTTATTGCTCCTGTTGGCTTGCAGGCCGGCCAAGGGCTCCTCTCCATCCCTGGGTCAGACGCCAGTGCAGCTTTGGCTCCAGGTGGTCACTGCTGCCCACCATCTGTGGGGGCCTCCACCTGCCTCTGACCCCGGAGCCGAGCTGCCTGGGACAGATGGAGAAGCCGGGCCAGTGCGGGGGCAGGGGTGACGGATGCAGAGGGGGGCTTGGCACTTGGCTGGGCCCCTCCCCATAGGGTGACCTAACTTCCCAGCCAGGGACTCACTAAAGCCACCCTGCACAGGGCTCACCAGAGACGCCACCACCCAGGGCTGACCCTCCCACTGGGCTAAAAGCCAGAGCCCCGTGCTGTCCAGCTGGGGCTGCTGCTCCTTTTCCTACCCGCCCCCTACTCCACGCTGCTGGGGGCTGGAGGCAGACACCCTCCCCCCCACCCCCCAAGCCCATATGCCACTTGCTGGGGCTCACTGCCCCACCCCAGCTCTACATGCTGCTGCCTGGGGCTGGAGCTGACCCCCAACCCTGCGCACTCTGCTACCCGGGACTGGGAATGACCCTGAGCCCTGCTGTCCAGCACCGCAGATATACAGAAAAAGGAGCAATGGTCTCAAGTTGCAGTGGAGGAGGTCTAGGTTGGATATTCGGAAACACTATTTCACTAGGAGGGTGGTGAAGCACTGGAATGGGTTACCTAGGGAGGTGGTGGAATCTCCATCCTTTAAGGTTTTTAAGACCCGGCTTGACAAAGCTGTGGCTGGGATGATTTAGTTGGTGTTGGTCCTGCTTTGAGCCGGGGATTGGACTAGATGATCTCCTGAGGTCCCTTCCAGCCCTAATATTCTGTGATTCTGTGTCACCTGAAAGTGAGAACAGGTATTCGCATGGCACTGTTGTAGCTAGTGTCTCATGATATTTACATGCCAGATGCACTAGTGTCATGTCCCTTCATGCTTCAACCACCATTCAGAGGACATGCATCCATGGGATGGATCACTTGATAACTACCTGTTCTGTTCATTCCCTTTGGGGAACCTGGCATTGGCCACTGTGAGAAGACAGGATACTGGGCTAGATGGACCATTGGTCTGACCCAGTATGGCCATTCTTATGTAATGTTCATGCTGATGATGGGTTCTGCTCCATAACAATCCAAAGCAATGCGGACTGACACATGTTCATTTTCATCATCTGAGTCAGATGCCACGAGCAGGAGGTTGATTTTCTTTTTTGGTGCTTTGGGTTCTGTAGTTTCCGCATTAGAGAGTTGCACTTTTAAGACTTTTTTTGAAAGCATGCTCCCTACCTCGTCCCTATCAGATTTTGGAAGGCACTTCAGATTCTTAAACCTTTGGTCGAGTACTGTAGCTATCTTTAGAAATTTCACATTGTTACCTTCTTTGCATTTTGTCAGATCTGCAATGAAAGTGTTCTTAAAATGAACATGTGCTGGGTCATCATCTGAGACTACCATAACATAAAATATGGCAGAATGCAGGTAAAATAGAGCCGGAAACATACAGTTCTCCCCCAAGGAGTTCAGTCACACACTTAATTAACGCTTTCTTTTTTTAATGAGTGTCAACAGTATGGAAGCATGTCCTCTGGAATGGTGGCCGAAGCATGAAGGGGCATACAGATGTTTAGCATATCTGGCATGTAAATACCTTGCAATGCCGGCTACAGAAGTCCCACACAAACACTTGTTCTTGCTTTCTGGTGACATTGTAAATAAGAAGTGGGCAGCATTATCTCCCATAAATGTAAACAAACTTGCTTGTCTTAGTGATTGGCTGAATGCGAAGTAGGACTGAGTGGACTTGTAGGCTCTAAAGTTTTTTGCATTGTTTTTTGTTTTGGTTTTTTTTGTGGTGTTTTGTAACAAAAAAAATCTACATTTGTAAGTTGCACTTTCTTGATAGAGATTGCACAACAGTACTTATATGAGGTGAACTGAAAAATGCTTTATCACTTTTACAGTTCAAATATTTGTAATAATAATAATAATAATAATATAAAGTGAGCAGTGTACACTTTGTATTCTGTGTCATTGAGATCAGTATATTTGAAAATGCAAAAAAATCCCAAAAATGTAATTTAAATTGGTATTTATTGTTTAACAATGCAATTAGAACTGCGATTGACCGATTAATTTTTTTAATTTTTTTTAATCGTGTGAGTTAACTGCAATTAATCAACAGCCCTTGTTTAAACGATCTTAAAACTTCTGATAATCATTCATAAACGTAATACCTAATTGCCTTGCTCAATATTGTTGTTTCGTATATTACCAAAAAAAAATGTAAGATTTAAGCTAGCTGGATTTAAAAAACACATTCATTTTAAAATGAATCAACAGAAAGAAAACTGACATGACATCAGCATCTTTCATTGTTAAATTGAATGTTAAAACTACAGTATATGTGTCTTAAAATGCCATTATCTTATGTTGAAAGCTAATATTCCTTGTGGCTTGCCTGTCATGTTTCATGCTTGTCTTCATGGCTTGCCTTTCTCCATATACAATATGGCTGAAATGAATGAGCATTTTAACTTGGTGTATGTAGAATATAATTTTTCTTTTATGGACTGGTAATGATGTACTCCCACAATGCTTGCCTTTTCAGATATCAAAAATTTGTTGGACTTCATTGGTTCAAATATCACTAGCTTCACTGAAATGCTTCCTGTTCAGAAGGTTCTAGCTGATTTAACAATATATCTTACTCAGAGTGAGGCATATGTTCAAGATTATTTCCCAGTAGTGGAACAGTATGATTTCTACAGGTAGGTACATATTACTTAAGCAATATGGAGGGGAATAGGGGGAGGGGAACGCTGTCTAGGAATATTTTGACACAATTATTTGTTGTTGTCAGGACAATAAAAGTGTGATTGCTGAGCGACAGTGCAGTCTTGATGCTATTGTGAAGTTGTTATAATTTATTGTTTGTCTGGTGGTAGAGGCCCTGTCAGGATTTTTCTGGGCACTCTACAAGCATAAAGTTGGCCCCAGTCTACACTACGGGGTTAGTTCAAATTTATCCGCGTTAGGTCGATTTTAAAATGAATGCATCTACACAACCAACCCCGTTCCATTGACCTAAAGGTCTCTTAAAATCAACTTCCGTACTCCTCCCCTGCGAGGGGAATAGCGGTAAAATTGATCTTGCTTGGTCGAATTTTGGGTAGTGCTGATGCAATTCGACGGTATTGGCCTCCGGGAGCTATCCCAGAGTGCTTCAATGTGACCGTTCTGGACAGCACTTTGAACTCCGATGCACTAGCCAAGTACACAGTAAAAGCCCCGGGAAATTTTGAATTTAATTTCCTGTTTGGTCGGCGTGGCGAGCTTTGCAGTCCCCACAGAATCGCCAACGAGTTCCAGCATGGACCAAAAGGGAGACCCTAGATCTGATGATGTATGGGGAGAAGAATCTGTGCAGGCCAAACTCCAGTCAAAAAGAAGAAATGCTAATATATATATGCCAAAATCACACAGGGCATGGTGGAGAGAGGCTACCACAGGAACACGCAGCAGTGCCGCGTGAAAGTTAAGGAACTCGGGCAAGCCTACCAAAAGACAAAGGAGGCAAACGGTCGCTCTGGGTCAGAGCCCCATATATGCCACTTCTGTGATCAGCTGCATGGCATCCTGGGGGGGACTGTACCATTACCCCACCACTGTCCATGGACACCTGCAAGGGGGGAATCTCATGTAACAAGGAGGAGGATTTTGTGGATGAGGAAGAGGAGGAGAATGTGCAGCAGGCAAGCGATGAATCCGTTCTCCCCAGCAGCCAGGAGCTTTTCATCACCCTGGAGCCAATACTCTCCCAAGGCGGGATCCCCAACCCTGAAGCTGGAGAAGACAGCTCTGGTGAGTGCACATTTGTAACTACAGTACAGGGTTTAAAAGCAATAGTGTTTAATGTTTGATTTGCCCTGAAGAATTGGGATGCATTCGCAGCCAGTACAGCTACTGGAAAGTCTGTTAATGTGTCTGGGGATGGAGCGGGAATCCTCTAGGGACATCTCCAAGAAGCTCTCCTGACGGTACTCTGAAAGCCTTTGCAGAAGGTTTCTGGGGAGGACTGCCTTATTTCGTCCTCCACGGTAGGACACTTTAGCATGCCTAGCAAGTAGTCTGGAATCATTGCAGCACAAAGCATGGCAACAAATGGTCCTGGGTTTTGGTTGCATTCAAGCAACATTCAGTCTTTATCTTTCTGTGTTAGCCTCAGGAGAGAGATATCATTCATGGTCACCTGCTTGAAATAGTGGAATTTTTGTAAGGGAAAAGTAAAAGGACCCTGTTCATGCTGGGTTGTTCGCGCTTAGCTAAAAGGGATCATCCTGGAGAATAGCCACACGGTGGTGGGAGGGGTGAAGGGATCATCCCAGAGAATAGCCCTGCGTTGAGGTGGGGGAGGTACGTGCTGCACGTCCACCCGAAAACCGCAGCCCCTCCTTTCAAATGTGAAACCCAACCGGCATTGCTTGCTATGGGAAAGAATGGCATTGCCGTTTGAAACCATTCCCACATGTTATGAAGGCGGAAGAAGCCAACCCTTCATACCAAAAGGTTTACCATGGCTGCCTGGAAACTGAATTCTGTTGCCAAGTCGTTTGTGATGTGTCAGCGTACTGGCAGGTGCTCGATATAAAAGGCAAAATGCCACCTTGTACCTAAAGCACATGTGCTGTCTGCTGTGAATTGCTTGATTCACTGTGAAAGAGTCTCCCTTTTGTTCTCAGAAATGTATCATCTTAAATTTTACTCTCCTTTTTTATCTCCTCCCAGGTTCAAGTGTTTCTGTGCTCCCCCTATCACCTCTGTTCCTGAGGTTATCGCAGATTAGAAGGTGAAAAAAAAGCACTTGTGATGACATGTTTTCTGAGCTCGTGCAGTCCTCCTGCACTGATAGGGCACAGCTTAATGCGTGGAGGCATTCAGTGGCAGAGGCCAGGAAAGTATTAAGTGAGCATGAAGAGCAGAGGCAGGAGGCAATGCTGAGGCTAATGGGGGAGCAAACGGACATGATGAAGCATCTGTTGGAGCTGTAGGAAAGCCAACAAGAGCACAGACCCCCGCTGCATCCACTGTATAACCGTCTGCCCTCCTCCCCAGGTTCCATATCCTCCTCTCCCAGATGCGCAAGAATGCGAGGGGGGAGGCTCCGGGCACCCAGCCACTCCACTCCAGAAGATGGCCCAAGCAACTGAAGACTGTCATTCAAACAGTTTTGATTTGTAGTGTGGCTACAATAAGCAATGTAGCCTTGTCCTTCCCTCCTCCCGCACCCCACCCCACCCGGGCTACCTTGTCAGTTATCTCACTTTTTTTAATTAATAAAGAAAGAATGCATGGTTTCAAAACAATAGTTACTTTATTTCCTTTGCCAACTGTGATTGAAGGGGGGGGGAGGGTGGTTGGCTTACAGGGAATTAAAATCAACAAAAGGAGCGGGTTTGCAGCAAGGAGAAACGCACACAGCTGTCATATTGTAGCCTGGCCAGTCATGAAACTGGCTTTCAAAGCCTCTCTGATGCACAGCGCACCTAGCTGTGCTCTTCTAATCGCCCTGGTGTGTGGCTGCTCAAAATCAGCCACCAGGCGATTTGCCTCAACCTCCCACCCTGCCATAAATGTCTCCCCCTTACTCTCACAGATATTGTGGAACACACAGCAAGCAGCAATAACAATGGGAATGTTGGTTGCGCTGAGGTCGAACCTAGTCAGCAAACAGCACCAACAAGCTTTTAAACATCCAAAAGCATATTCTACCACCATTCTGCACTTGCTCAGCCTATAGTTGAACTGCTCCTTACTACTGTCCAGGCTGCCTGTGTATGGTTTCATGAGCCATGGGAGTAAGGGGTAGGTCCCCAAGGATAACTATTGGCATTTCAACATCCCCAGTGGTAATTTTCTGGTCTGGGAAGTAAGTCCCTTCTTCCAACTGCTCAAACACCCCTGAGTTCCTAAAGATGCGAGCATCATGCACCTTTCCCTGCCATCCCACGTTGATGTCAGTGAAATGTCCCTTGTGATCTACCTGTGCTTGCATCACCATTGAGAAGTATCCCTTGCGGTTTATATACTGGTTGGCAAGGTGGTCCGGTGGCAAGATAGGGTAATGTGTTCCATCTGTTGCCCCACCACAATTAGGGAACCCCATTGCAGCAAAGCCATCCAGTATGACCTGCACATTTCCCAGAGTCACTACCCTTGTTAGCAGAATGTCAGTGATTGCATTGGCTACTTGGATCACAGCAGTCCCCACAGTAGACTTGCCCTCCAAATTGATTCCTGACTGACCGGTAGCAGTCAAGCATTGCAAGCTTCCACACGGCTATCGCCACTTGCTTTTCCACGGTCAGGGAAGCTCTCATCTTGGTATTCCGGCACTTCAGGGCGGGAGAAAGCAACTCACAAAGTTCAAGGAAAGTGGCCTTATGCATGTGAAAGTTTGACAGCCACTGTGAATCATCCCATACTCACAACATTATGTGGACCCACCAGTCAGTGCTTGTTTGCCGGGCTCAGAGTCTGTGTACCACTGTATCAACCAGTCCCACTGCCGCCATGATGTCCCAATTGCCACATCCCCACTGCCGCCATGATGTCCCAATTGCTTTCAGGAACGTCTGTGTCCATGTCCTCCTCATAATCGTCCTCGTGCTGGCATCTCTTGCCCAGTTCTGCGTACTCCAGGATAATGCGTGAGGTGTTTTTCGATGCTTACAACGGCAGCGGTGAGCTGAGCATGCTCCATGCTTGCCGTGGTCTGGCGTCTGCATGGGTAACCCAGGAAAAAAGGCGCAAAATGATTGTCTGCCATTGCTTTCATGGAGAGAGGGAGGGGCGACTGACGACATGTACCCAAAACCACCCTCGACATTGTTTTTGCCCCATCAGGCATTGGGAGCTTAACCAAGAATTCCAATGGTCAGCGGAGACTGCGGGAACTGTAGGATAGCTACCCACAGTGCTCCGCTCTGTAAGTCGATGCTAGCCACGGTATTGAGGACACATTCTGCTGACTTAATGCACTTAGTGGGGACATACACAATCGACTGTATAAAATTGATTGATTTCTTAAAAATCGACTTCTATAAAATTGACCTAATTTTGTAGTGTAGACATACCCTAAGACAGTTTCTGCTCTGAAGAACTTAGTCTGTTAAGACAAGACAAAGGGAGGGGATAAGGGATGTAACATACAAGCAGGATGATGGTTTGCAAATATCACGTTAGTTCCACAGTTTTCTTTTTGGTTAGCTGTGAAATTTTTTTTTGTATTTATTGGGGGGGGATATTTTGTTTTGTGCATCAAATGTCTTGTAGGGCAAGAGTGAGAAAGAAGGGGAGATGGGAGGGAGAGAAATCTGAGTAAATGAAAGGAAGGATGGAGAGAGGTCTGGAAGGTGTTGGAGTGGAGTAGTGTTGGATAAATTCTACATATGTAGGTAGATTGAGCAGAGTTACTCTGTTATGAGTAAGAAGGAAAGAATATTTTGGTAGGAATTAGGGTTAATCTTGCATTTCCCTGATTATATGCCATTTAACTGTGTGCTTTTGTAATTGCAGCAATACATTGCAAAGTGCCAAATTGTGCACTTTTACCATAGGTTTTAACCCCAACAATCTAAAAACAAAATTGTTCTGCAACATTCAGACATGAAGTAATGTGTGTATTTTCAGACAAGTAAACTTTACAAGAGCAATTGGAAATTTTATAACACATCCACACTCACAGATTTTTTTTATTTGATTTTTGCACAGCTCCATTTATAACCCATTTGAGATGGGTCTCTTCTGAATTATTGGTCACCCTGCATAATATTTTTACCCTATAATCTCTTTGATATTTCTTCTTTAATATGCATGATTGATTTTTGGGACTATGGTGTGCCATACATATTAATCTTGTATCTGTCTATATTGATTCATTAGATGGTTGGGTTGTCTAATTCTCTGCTGCATGGTGATTCTGATCCTGGTCTTTTACTGTCTTGGACTATTATGTGGAACTTGCGGTTATGATAAACATGCTTCTCCAACAACCAGAGGCTGTATCTCAAACACTGGTGGCAATTTCCTTATGGCGTGAGTTTTTAAAAATTAAAAATATAAGTTAAATATTACACAAACATCTCTTGCAGTTATGTACTGTATTGTGGAAAGTATATATTTTGAAGTGCAGTGGCTTTATTACCTGGCTACATATATATGCTGGCCAACTGAAGGTGGGGACGATAGATTTTTAAGATGAAAATACAGATTAAATGTTTGGAAACTAAGTGCCTCAGTGGAAGCAAGTTCTAGCCTTGGGATGCTTTAAAAGCTGTTAGGCTGGCATTGATGTACAGTAATTCCTTTACTAGAGGATCATGTGAGAAGATAAACTATGTGAATCTATTGTAGTCAGAGCATTGTGGCTAACAAACATCCATTTAAACCAACTTGGGTATTGCAAAATTGGGACATATGTTAAATTATTTAGACTATAAAGGGAATCTGTAGTTTTCCTCTAAAAATAATATATATGGAACATATTTTTAAACATGGTTTGGGCTCCAAAAGAAAGATACGATCTGCTGCATCAGAAGAATAAGGGAATATGGCCTATTTCTGTCTGATTGCTGAGGGCTTTTTTCTGTGGGCAATAATGATCCTTAGGGATCCTAGCATTGGATTTAATCCATCCCTCTTGCTAAGGAGGGCTGGAACTTGCACAACCACTTTTGAAGACTAAAGGCTTCATTTTTAAAAAAAAAAATTAAAGGCAATGCTCTCACTCTTGACAGAGGCAATATGCTCCACTTCCAACCTAAGAAAGGAGCGAGCCTGCTTGTCTCAGTCTCTCTGATCCCTAGTGTGCTTTATTCTACTCCCATTTCAAAGTGGGCTAAATTAAGTCCACTCTGCACACAACAGAGTCCACGCAGCCATGTAGTGCCTGGCAGGCTAATGTGATGTAGATTTATACCCCAGATTGCCACAAACTAAATGTCCATAAAAACAATTCAGTGGTCCCCAAACTTTTGAGGGTTTGCATCCTCCCCCCTCCGTCCCAGGGTGGGGGACGTGGACAGTGGTAACAGGGGTGGGGGGGGGTCTGGGAGCGGAGTCAGGCTGGGGAGGGAGGCAGAGCAGTGGTGGGGGTGGAGACTTTCCCACACCCTCCCCCCCCGGGAGGGCTAGCCCAAGCTGCTGCACTGCACACCCCCCCCGAACATTCTTCCGCATGTCCCATAATTTGGGGACCTCTCCCCTGCCTTAGTTTGATGCAGGGCTACTGGGAACAGTCTTTGCCTCTTCTTGGTAATTGCTACAGTTACTGAATTTTGGCTTAGCTCCTGCATGCACTTCAATGTTCTTAAATTCTCACTAAATTTTTTTTTTCTTTCCTTTTTTCAGTGGAGTAGGATTCAGTTTCCTTTTCTCCTGGGTGCTGATGATTATAGTGGTCATCACCTTTGTTACAGGTGGAAATGTAGAAAAACTGGTCTGTGAACCCTATGAAGACAGGACTTTGTTCAAGGTGAAGTTGTTCATATTCAAAATATTAAACAAAACCAAACAAAAAAAATTCCAAACCCACAAGTCTTTAAGATGTTTGTAAATTTTTGTGCCGATTTGGCATTTTCGATGACACACATCAGTCATGATAATATGGGACTATTAGTGTCCACTCTGGTGGAGAGGCTCATCCTCTTCTTGGTTGAATCTGCAGCTGAGAATGGTAATGCAAATACTGTCTGCATACCCCTGAACGTAAATCTCCCTGAAGCTCAGCAACCCATGATAACATGTGGAGCTACAATTTGCACTTTCTGCTCCTGACAGATCATTGGGTCTGGTGTGTCCGCTTCTTTTTCCATCAGCAAATGATAACCTCTGAGGGTGAGACATACATGTGTGTGTTGAAGGCTCTCATAAACAAATGCAGCCAGGAATTTAGAAATGTAGAATTATGATAAATAATTTCAGTGCACTTTGTTCTAGGTTTTGGATACTCCCTACTTACTGAATCAACATTGGCGAAGCTACCTTTCTGCCGTCGTGCTTAAAAATCCAGATATTAATTTGACCTTTGAAAAAGTTTACAGGTACAAAAAAAATAAAATCTTGGCCAGGATTTACTGCTGTTTCCATGCATTGCTTTTTGTGATTCCTGGTGTCTTCATTGCCAGCAATTTTCATATTCTAGATTTCCAGCACCAAAAATTGCCTATCTACTGTATAAGGTGACCCCCTAATTTCCTAGTGAATCACTAGCAAAAATGAGTGACCCACATATAAACCAGTTATTATAGGTAGTCTTAGTATAATACAATTGAACAAAAGCAGCTGTCCTTGTGAAAAGCTGTTTTGTGTATTTTACAGCATCAAAGAATCTTTAAGCAAATTGTTAAATATTGTCCTTCCCATAGCTTGACATCCAAAAGCTATGGCTAGAAATCTATAAAAATTGACTACCCTAAAATGTGCTGGCATTGTTAATCATTTTAAAAAAAATAGCAGCAAAGTTGGTTTTCAAATTGATATATACATTATTTATTTTCATAGTGACTGCAAAGAAAACAAAGGAATTTATACTACACTTCACCTAGAAAATCTCTTCAATATCAATGAGTTTCTAAACATTAGCATGGTAAGTAAAGGAAGTTTGTGATTGTGATCCTAATTTTGGAGTGTGTGGAGGGAGATTGTAGTTGTCAGCTAACCTTTTCAGGTGTTCTTGAACACATTTAAAATAGGTGGTTTTGCGGGAGGGGTTGTCCATTCCTATATTCTCCAACAGTCAAACCTGGTTAAGCTGGGAGAAAGTGTCTTATTTTTAGTAAATAACTTTGTAGAATTCTTCCATTCAGGGCCTTCATGGGCATGGAGAGCTCTATGCATGGGATTACTTTCTTACTTATTTATAAGTAAGGCTAAGATTTTTGTCAGATATTTTTTAGTAAAAGTCATGGACCGGTCACAGGCAATAAAGAAAAATTCACAGAAACCAGTGACTGGTCCCTGACTTTGACTAAAACTGTCCATGATAAAATGGGAAGTGGCTGGGCAGATGCTGGTTGGCTGGGAGTTCCATGGGCCACGCCCCCTCCCCACAGTGGTGGGGAGCTGCTGGGGTCCCCATGTCAGCCATAGCACAGAGCCACAGAAATCCCCCTGCGACCAGTGGCGGTGGCTGCAGGGAGCTGTAGGGAGTCCCCCCTGCCACCGGCAGCCACAGGAAGCTTGCAGCCAGGGCTGAAGTCACAGAGGTCTTTGGAAGTCATGGATTCTGTGAACTCCGTGACTAAATCGTAGCCTTATTTATAAGTAATAACATTGTTGGAGGTGGAATATAGCACGGGACGTGTTCGTGGCTTGTGATATTCCGGAGGTCAGATTAGATAGATATGGTAGTCCCTTCTGTTCTTAAACTGTGACCCTATTTTTTATTTTACATATATGAAGACCTCAAAGTCTAGCATTCTCCAGGAGATGCTGAGAATTCTTATTAGTTGCAGACAACATACAGTCTCACTCTTCATATTTCAAGCCCCTGTACTGACATGTTCAGTTTGGCAGGAACCAAAATTAAAGTTGGCCAAAGAAATGAATTGCTGTCCTCTATGCTCCCCACAACCCATGTCAAAACTTGTATTATTTGAGAGAGGAAAAAATTATTTCTCCCAGCTTGGTTTCTAGAATTGGCCAAGGTTAATTGGATATCATTACTAATCATCAGCTGTACTAATTTGTATTGCAGTAGCTTCTAGAGGCCTCAACTAAGATTAGTGCCCCATTATGATAGACATTGAGCCTACGCATAGCTAGAGACTGTCCCTGCCCCAAAGAGTATACAAACAATAGACAAGACAGAGGATGGAGAAGAAATGAAGGCACAAAGACATGAAATGACTTGCCCAAGGTGTCTCAGGAATCCTGTGAAATAGAACTCTGATCTCCTGCATCCCAGTCCAACGCCCTGTCTGCCTGACGGCACAAATCAGTGCGGTACTTGTCTTCCATTACATAATAAGCTGGGGTCTTTCTGTTACCTTGATAAATTGTTAGAGGATCTTTTCTGATCAATTGGTGACCACTTTACCCAATTATGGTATAAAATTTCTGTCAGGGCTGATAAGATGCTAGAGCCCTATGTTCTCTAGATCTACCATACCGTCTGTGGCATAGCCTGGCCATTTTAAGACTGCTTTATCTGAAGAAACACATTTTCCTGCATTTTATCCCACTATTTGTTCTGCATGGAAATTGGACCCTCCTGAAGGAAGCATTGAAATAACTCATGAAAATAGAGTAATCTGTAAAGGAGCTGAAAGGATGCAACGACGGGTTAGGATATTGCAAGTATGGGGATGCTGCAGGGAAAGAAAGAATCAGACCTACTATATGTCCATATTAATTGAACTTCCACTGGTATAATTGGGAGCAGAATTTGATCACTGAATTTCTATGTGCTTTAAGTGACATGAGTGATAAGTCAACAGGAGCAAGTGATTTCAAGTGGGGAGTGCCTTATCACAGGAAGAATATGGACTCAGTGAGAACTGCTTCTTGTCTTTTTCTCCCCCCCATCCCAGTATACAGAAGATGTATCACTGAAAATTGAACATATTAATGTAAATCTTAGCAATATAGTTTTGCTGGATGAAATCGGAAAGCGGAACCTTTTGGATTTCAGTTCTTCAGGAATAGATGGAATAAACTTCGCAGCATATTTGACAGAGGTAAGATAATGGTAATCTCAACTCTGGGAGGTCATGCACATCTGGAAGAAAATATAGCAGTATATGTTTGTCTTAACAAGCAAAACAGATTAAAGGCTGGTTCCATATGTGTGTGTGTGGCTTTTATGGATACAATAAATTGGACAAAAACACTTGAACAAGAAGGCTTCTTAGGATTAGGTCCATAAATAACTTAACATTTAGGGAAAGGGCTACGTTTATGTATTAGCAGTGCCATAATTTTAAAGTAAATGTAAAGCAGTAGTAATGAGAATTAAAATGTTGCTTGTATCTTGTTTAGATCAATAAAAGTGTTACCAAAGTGGATCTTTTATCATTTGCTAATGACTTGGAAGCAAGAGCGGACCAGTTGGTGAGTTTTATTTGAACAGTGCAAAGAATATAGACCTGATGGCTGTTCACTGCTAAACGTTGTTCTGTTTTCTGGCATGTTGTTTCATGTTGCAGTAATTTCCATACATTTTGTAGTTTACTCAGCATTTTTTCACAGTGAATATCCACTAGTCTGGATTTTGTATGTGTACAAAGTCATTGCTCCTCACTCATTCACTCACTCACCTTGCAATGTGGTATGTGGAGGTATATATGTAATTCTCATGTAATGTGTTTCATGTTACCCCTTTTCTGTATACCCCACACATATAATTTCTGCCTCTGTTGTCTTGGTTTTCATTTATTGTATTTAGTATTTATTACTGCTTTTTTAAAAGAAATTGGCAAGTCCTGCAAACTCCATTACGGTATTTCAGATAAGCACTGCTTATATTTTATGATCACAACTTAACGAGAAAACTGACCCAAATCATGGTGGGGAAAGGTCATTTGAATACATTGTCCAGTTATTATGCAGTGGATGTTGGCTTTTAGTAAAGGTTAGCTCCTAAAGGCCCTACCTGAGACTGAGGCTTCATTGTGCTAGGCACTGTACAAACACACAAAAGAGATGGTACCTGCCCTGACAGGCTTACAGTTGAAAGTTAGAAACAAAGGGTAGGAGGTGTGGGTACAGCATACAAGCAAATTAATCTGGGGAAGAACTGGCACAGCTTTTTAGGCTAATATTGCACATTTGGTTTTATATTTCCATACATAGATTCTTTTTTTAAAAAAATATGAAATAGAGTAGCCACCAAGCATAAAAGTGAGGGCAAAGCAAGGCAATCAGGTGTCCTATGCACCATGGCCCTACCATATGTATGCCCCTGTACAGTGACGGGGTTCTCCTCCTTGCAAAGAGGCAATGGCATGAGACCCCCTTCTGCATCCCAGGGTGGTAACAGGAGCTCCTTTTTCCCTGAGAGCGACAGGAGTAGCAACACAGTGCCCCAAATACTTACTCCAGCTTGTTGGGTATATGGGCCAGGCCTGCAGCCCTCTTCTCTTCTTACTACACATTATCTGTTTAGATGGTGTTGACTGTGGGGGGGGGAACCTCAGCACTGTGGTTTTGGAGTTAACACCCCATTAAGATGCATAGTGCAGGTCAAATCTTTCGTAGCTGTTGATTCAGGCTGTTTGCACACTTTGGCAGATATCAGTGATTTGGTTACACTGTTTGTTTTCAGCTTTTCTTTGTAATCATGAGAGCAAGAGACCTTTTTAATGAAAGCAGAGATTCTTCTGTCATCGCATGACTTTAGATGCCTTAAACATAGGTCTATACTGCCTTCATCCAGCCCCGGTAACTGTTAGGATTTCTTTTGTATTTTGGTGATGGCAAGATCAAGTTAGAACAAGGAAGTGGACAGAGTTCAAGGGTTCATGGGAATGGCTTCACACTAGGTTTAATTTACGACTCTGATTACATGTCAGTAATGTGATTCTTCATTGTGCTCTGAGATTTCCGTTGACTTTTCAGTGACTCTAGCTCTTTGTTCCTTTATTCACTTTCTCTTTAAAATGATGTTGCCTTAAATGAACCCTTTTTATGCAAAATTTAGGAGATGAATGGCTGCCCCCAGAGGATGTCGCATAGAAGCAACTAAAATGCATGTTATCTCTACTGTTTGTAGTGTCCATAAGCACAAGGCTACTGTATTTATCTTCATGAAAGTTATCCATTTAACAACTAAAGAATTGCATTCAAACAGAATGACTAAAGAGGGAATTTTCTGTGAGCTAAAGTGGGATACCTTGAACACACTCCCAAGTCAGAGCCTTCAAACATACTCTTTTCCCTGGACTTGCTCATGATAGGGGTTCTTTAATGGTAAATTCTACATCATCCATAAAATATAAGATGTTCTGTGACGCTATCTTTATTTTTTAAGTGGATGCTTTTAAAAAAAAAAAAAGAAAAGATCAAGTTAAAGAATGTAATGTAAAGTATACAGTAGTTAAATGCATTACTTGTCATTGTGAAAGTTTTCCCTCTGTGTGTATTTTACACTCCCTGGTGTAAAACACACTAAACTGAGTCATACCACATTTAAATGTGCAGACCTTAAACATCCTGAACATTTGTTGACCCTAAGATAGGAGAGTGTAAATATTCAAAGTGACATAGATGCACTTGGAAATGCCCCATGATGGAAGTTAGTATACACTACTAGTGTAATGGATGAGATCATTGATGGGACAGCATAACATGTTAGAATCTCTGAAGGGAAGCTAGATTGCTTTGAAATTGACACTAGCATCTATGGATGTAATGTTTATGATCCTGCGCTATTTTGGGTAACTGGATGTTTGGGGGAAGGGTGAAGTTTGGAGGACGGCAACATAGTTTTGTTTGTGGGAGATTTTATAAATGGGGACTTAACTTATCTGGGCAACTATAGTTCAGGAGCTCAACTAAACTACATTTGCTAAACTCTCTTGCCAGCAGCAGGTCTGCACATTAATCTGCCACACTTGAGGATGCAGAATGTTTTCTGACTGCTTATTGGCCCTTTAGTGCCACGTGAGGCTGAACATTTCACAGTCAACAGGAACGACAAGGATGTGGTATATGTGGCAGGTCCTAACTCCCACTCCTTCACCATCTGCTCTGGCAGCACAGCTATTTGGCATCTGCACAGTCTTCTGTTTTTGCCTCCCTATATCACTTCCCTTTAATAGTTGGGTTGGTTTTTTGACAGGCCTGAGGATTCACTCTCATAGAATCATAGAATATCAGGGTTGGAAGGGACCTCAGGAGATTATCTAGTCCAACCCCCTGCTCAAAGCAGGACCCATTCCCAATTTTTGCCCCCAGATCTCTAAATGGCACCCTTAAGGATTGAACTCACAACCCTGGGTTTAGCAGGTCAATGCTCAAACCACTGAGCTATCCTTGCCCCATAGTGTGTCCACAGTTAGCTGTCCCACCGAGGATCCTGAAGTGTCTCCCCCAGGACAGTTGAGCTCTAGGGCGGTTGATGGCTCTGGCTTCTGTTATTCCTGCTGTCTGAGTCCTGGAGTTCTCCAACCCCTTCAGGAATTGATTGACTGTTGCTTTTCCTTCCTACGTCCCTAGATAGCACAGATTCTGGGGCCATGTTTATATTCTAAAAAAGATCAGCTGCCAATATGTCTCTGCAATGATTGCAGCTGAACTGGTGCACAACATAGGTTTCTTATCTATGCTTACTCATTGCTCATGTTTGGCACTGGTTCTGCTGCACATAATGCTAACACCCATTTTCAGCCATGGTTCTTGGTGGTGTGGACAAAGCTTTAGATGAATGTGAATCACCTCCCTGTACAAGAAGCTGCTCATTGGCAGGGACTCCAGTTCTACCAGCCTGCCTGGAAAGATCAGGCCCCCGTCTCTTTTCCCACTTGTCCCGCTGAGAAACTTTGTTTGTGTGTTTGTTTGTTTGTTTGTTTGTTTGTTTGTACACCACTTGTTCTCTCTGCAGTGAGAGAGGAGAACAGGCTAAGGTTAAAAAAATATTCTCGGGCCTATTCATCCAGCATGAGAGAGGAAAGTGAGATGATGTTCTCATTTTAGTCAAAGGATTGAGATTTGGGTGGGACAGAAAGGGTGACTTACTGGATGAACTAGATGACGAAGTATTCATATGTTCACTCTGTGATTTAAAAAACCCCGGCACCAAATCTCCTCCGGGCTCAGGCTGTGGGGCTATCAAATTGCAATGGAGATGTTCTGGCTTGGGCTGGATCCTGGGTTCTGAGACCCATGTGATTCCATGAGTGGCCAATATTCTGCTTTAGTTCCAAGAAAAGCTACCTGAATAGGAGCAAGGTAACTTTTTCAGGTCCCCAGAATGAGATCCACAGTGTATCAGCTAATGCCCCTCTAATTAGTGCTGCCCTAGACTCTGTGATACAGTTAAGCTGAGTCATACCACATTTAAATGTGCAGACCTTAAACATCCTGAACATTTGTTGACCCTAAGATAGGAGAGTGTAAATATTCAAAGTGACATAGATGCACTTGGAAATGCCCCATGATGGGAGTTAGTATACTGGGGAACATCTGTGGGTATGCATGATATCAATGGGCTTTAAGTGTGCAGGCCATACTAGTAGTTGTGCTAATTGCATTGATTTGAAAGGTTAATGATCTTGGTTAGGCAGTTGGGAATGAGAAGAGATGTATATTAAATATAGGCTTCAATTAAGCCTTAGAAAGGATTCTACAGCTTCACAGTGGGGAACTTTGGGAGCAAAGGGGCATGTTTAGGCCTGACAGAAGCCTGCTGTGGATATTAAGACTCTGTTCTGATAACATTTAACAGCATAGATGTAAGAAGAACTGTGTATGTGTAACAGGTTTCAGAGTAGCAGCCGTGTTAGTCTGTATTCGCAAAAAGAAAAGGAGTATTTGTGGCACCTTAGAGACTAACAAATTTATTTGAGCATAAGCTTTCATGAGCTACAGCTCACTTCATCGGATGCATTCGGTGGAAAATAATCTCCCCACTGTATTTTCCATCAAATGCATCCGATGAAGTGAGCTGTAGCTCACGAAAGCTTATGCTCAAATAAATTTTAGTCTCTAAGGTGCCACAAGTACACATACACAAAAAAGAAAAGGAGTAAGAAATTGCGGAGTAATCGTGTTTTTGAGAACAAGAAAAGATAAAGTAACTAAAAAGCTAGAAAAGACTGGTTTGAACTAAAACTAAACCTGTACTGACTGGGTAGGAGAGTTCTCATGGAAATGAGAAGCTAATACATGATGTATAAGGAAAGATACCAAGAAGTTATAAATAAGTGTGTGTCACAAAAGGTGGGTGAAGTAAGTAATTGCTATTTGCTGAGTGTTTTGCCTTAATAGTTGTTAGACCCATGTGTTAAGTGAACCGCAATCCTACGCCATCTCTCTCATCTCAGAGTTTGGGTTCCAGCCTGAGCCAAAATGTCTACACTGCAATTTTATAGCACTGCAGCCCCAGCAAGCTGACCTGAGCCAGCTGTAACTGTGTGTTGCAGGTCTTTCATCGCAGTATAGACGTACCTTTTTTCAGTATCTAGAAATTGAAAGTCTCTAATTGCAAAGTCTCTAATTTTCATGACTTTTTAGCTGAGAGAGAATCACTAAACAGAAAAAAGCATAGGCGCAAATGTTCCTTCCCCAAGTCAGAATCACTCAAAGATTATAATATTTCTGAATGGAAAATACCTCAGATCAATTGGCTATATTCAAAATTGTAAATAGTTCAAAAGACTAGATGTCCCTAAATCTGTACCAATCCTACATGTAGATGTTTTAGTTTAATCTATAAAGGAAAATTATAATCCCAGTGGAGGGCGCCATTGCACTTTGAGAGACATAACTGGAAATAATTGGAGCATTCCCTTAATAAGATGACAGGTTTCAGAGTAGCAGCTGTGTTAGTCTGTATCCGCAAAAAGAAAAGGAGTACTTGTGGCACCTTAGACACTAACACATTTATTAGAGCATAAGCTTTCGTGGGCTACAGCCCACTTCGTCAGATGCATAGAATGGAACATATAGTAAGAAGAAAAATATATACTTTCAGATAAGTTGGAAGTTGCCACACAAACTGTGAGAGGCTAATTAGTTATGATGAGCTATTATCAGCAGGAGAAAAAAACTTTTGTAGTGCTGATAATCAAGATGGTCCATTTACACAGTTGACAAGAAGGTGTAAGGATACTTAACTTTAGGGAAATAGATTCAATATGTATAATGACCCAGCCACTTCCAGTCTCTATTCAAACCCACGTTAATGGTATCTAGTTTGCATATTAATTCAAGCTCAGCATTTTCTGCTTGGAGTCTGTTTTTGAAGCTTTTCTGTTGCAAAATTGCCACCCTTAAATCTTTTACTGAGTGGCCAGAAAGGTTGAAGTGTTCTCCTACCGGTTTTTGAATGTTATGATTCCTGATATCAGATTTGTGTCTTATTTATTCTTTTGCATAGAGACTGTCTGGTTTAGCCAATGTACAGGGCAGAGGGGCATTGCTGGCACATGATGGCATATATCATATTGGTAGATGTGCAGGTGTCTGCAGCCAAGCTCTAAGATACAACCGCATTTGTTCCAACCCCTCAGACAGAGACAAACACCTACAAGATCTCTATCAAGCATTCTTAAAACTACAATACCCACCTGCTGAAGTGAAAAAATAGATTGACAGAGCCAGAAGAGTACCCAGAAGTCACCTACTACAGGACAGGCCCAACAAAGAAAATAACAGAACACAACTAGCTGTCACCTTCAGCCCCCAGCTAAAACCTCTCTACCGCATCATCAAAGATTTACAACCTATCCTGAAAAATAATCCCTCACTCTCAAAGATCTTGGGAGACAGACCAGTCTTCACTTACAGACAGCCCCGAACCTGAAGCAAATACTCTCCAGCAACCACACACCACACAACAACAACACTAACCCAGGAACCTTTCCTTGCAACAAAGCCCGATGCCAACTCTGTCCATATATTTATTCAAGTGACCCCATCATAGGACCTAGTCACATTAGCCATGCCATCAGGGGCTTGTTCACCTGCACATCTACCAATGTGATATATGCCATCATGTGCCAGCAGTGCCCCTCTGCCATGTACATTGGCCGAACCGGACAGTCTCTACATAAAAGAATAAATGGACACAAATCTGACATCAGGAATCATAACATTCAAAAACTGATAGAACACTTCAACCTTTCTGGCCACTCAGTAAAAGATTTAAGGGTGGTAATTTTGTAACAGAAAAGCTTCAAAAACTGACTCCAAGGAGAAACTGCTGAGCTTGAATTAATATGCAAACTAGATACCATTAACTTGGGTTTGAATAGAGACTGGGAGTGCCTGGGTCATTACATATATTGAATCTATTTCCCTAAAGTTAAGTATCCTCACACCTTCTTGTCAACTGTGTAAATGGGCCATCTTGATTATCACTACAAAAGTTGTTTTTCTCCTGCTGATAATTGCTCATCTTAACTAATTAGCCTCTCACAGTTTGTATGGCAACTTCCAACTTATCTGTATGTATATATATTTCTTCTTACTGTATTTTCCATTCTAGGCATCTGATGAAGTGGGCTGTAGCCCACGAAAGCTTATGCTCTAATAAATTTTTTAGTCTCTAAGGTGCCACAAGTGCTCCTGTTTGTTTGTTTTTTTTAAATAAGATGAGTCATTCTTAATGAGCCTCTCAGACATTAGAGCAAAAAAGAGTGAGGTTATCCTGTAGTTTATATTGAGAAGAAAATGGTTAACTCAGTGCACTATGTGAAAATTCATTCTATTGAATTTGTACAGGTATTTAACATTTCTCTGACTATATTAGAATTGCACATTTGTTTCAAATACTGAGATTTCTACTATTTTGATGATGTTGTAGCATATCTACTGCCACATCCTATTGCTTATTTCAGTTTGCTTTGCAAAATATGACCAGAATGTACATGTTATTGATTCAAGCAAAACAAGGAAATGTGTAGCAAAGACTCTTGATGCTTTTGAAAAATACCACTTAAAAAAACCTGCAGATCAGCAATCTGGATTATGTTTATATTTGCAGCCCAAAGGAGCACTGGAAAATGCATTAAAAGGACATGCAAACAGTATTCGAATGATTCATAACCAACAAGTTGTTCCACTGGAGCAAGCAATGGTAAAATATTTAAGTGTTGTACTATGAACATATAGTTGCATTAAAAATATAGATATATATTTCAAAACTACCAATTAGAAAATCCGCAAATTACAGTGCAGCTAAGGACTTTTTCTTTTGTGCAAATTCCATATTAGGTTTAGTTTTATGTAGTGTATATTTCCAAAATATACACATCTGCATATAAATATCTAAATACAGGTTTTATATACGTTTTATGTAATTAAAAGGGTAGTCAGATACATTTTTAACAAACCAATTTCATTATCTTTGTTAGTATTGTATAATATTGTGAAAACCAAACTTTTCTTTGCCCCCTTTGTTTTCCACTCTACATGTACAATTTTATAAAAATACAGTAGGACAGGGAGAAAAATAACTTCTACAAGTTCTAACTTTGCATCATTTATTTTCCATGTTTGCACTACATTCATGTTGGGCAAAGAAAACAGTTATAATTTTCACATTTGTTTAATGATTTAGTTTTACTTTCTGGGTTTGGTAATGTTGGAAATCCTACAGGGTAATGTTTACAGCCCATGAAAAATCTTCTTCCTTGATCTCTAAAAGGATATGGAAATGTTTCTTCTAACAGGTTTTGCCAGGCTTTTTTTTTTTTTTTTTAAAGAAGAGCAAGCTCAAATCACAACTCTGCCAGATATCAGTTTTTCTCTGTATATTCTGCTTAAATTTTTCAGCTTATACTACTTTAGTGTCTGAGGGCCCAATTCTGTTAGGTGATGAACATCTCTTGGAAAGTGCTGAGAAACTTCTGAAATCACTGGGAATCGAGGAGCTCATCATCTTCCAAGGGGCTTTCAGTACCTTACAGGATTGGCCCTTAATTTAGCAGTTCATACTTATAGTTCTGTACAGAAATGTATTTGTCCCTATGTTTCTCTTATAAACAAGTATTAGGTCTCTGTTTCATTCTGCTGATCTTTCACCGTTTCTCTTCTAATTAACTCCTAATTATTCTCATCTTTTTTCTTTTTCCAAAACTGACTGTCAAGAAATATGTAAAAGCTAGGGTAAGTGATTTTCCTTTCCAAAACTGTAAAATAATATACTGTGCCCAATGAGCTTTAATTTTAACTAATTCTCCTTCACCTCCCAAATAAATGATATCCAGCCTTTATTGCTGCGAACTTTAGTTATATTTGAAGTCTTCTAGCACGCAAAGTATACCTGCTCTGTGCTTTAAGAAAAATTGTTTCCTTTCGAGAGTCTCTATTACACACACTGGCTGCGAGTTCCATTAGTAGGCAATCAGTTCTTTGCTAATGCAACTAGTTTGCATTCATTAATATTAATGTGTTTTGGTAAATATTATTGGTTCTGATTATCTAGGTGATTTGTTCTTATAGACATACATTGTATTAAAGCAAGAGGATTCTTACTTGTATAAAATTTTTTTTTTTTTATACCAGAGCACTTTAAATCAGAGCATTAGATTACTGCAGAGGACATCATCTGAATTTATGGTAGGTCAGTCTTTCTGGCAAAAAGAACGTGTTGTTTTTTTTTACTTTAAATCTACCCTACCACAAGCATACAGGACATAACATTTGCAACATTTTTATTTTGCTAACTTTTTGGGGGCAGGAAGAGAGTGTCCTACTTAGAGCTAGGGACCAGGATGGAATCCACAAAGGTATTTAAGCAGCTAAGTCCCATTTTTAGGCACCACTATGATCCATAAAACTCCTGCTTGGCTGACACCCAATCCTGTAGATACCTAAACTCACATGGCTCCCAAATTTTTACCTTTGGGCATGTGCAGTGCAGCCTCTCTGTCAGTGTCCAGACACCTGTCTCCCACTTAAGCCTCAGCACAGTTCACAAGCCCAAAAAAACAGGCGTTATGCTGCCTATGTCATGTGTGAGGCCCAGTCTGGTAGGTGACCTCTGAGACCCTTCTGGTGAGTTCACACAAAACTGTGGGTGGGGGGGGGAAGAAAGGAGGAGGACCTCCCTCAGAACATTTAACCCAGTAGTTAGGGAACTCACCTGGGATATGGGAGACACACCCCCACCCCAGTTCAAGTTCCCCCTTCTTCCTGAAGGGGAGAAGGGATTTAAACGGGATCTGTCACTTAGGTGAGTGCCCTAGCCACTAGGCTATTGTGTGGGTGGCGCTTCCTCAGTCTCTCATTAAACAACTGAATAATTAAATATTAATTGGAGCAGTAAAGGAGGAGTTTTGTTTTGGGCTCCACATGCAACTTAGGCAGACAAAACGCGTATCTTCTCCCCGGTTCCTGGATTGCCAGCAGAGCTAGGCACTGGGCGTAACACTCACCCATCTGGCGGGCACCTCCCCTGGGCTAGCTTAGGTAATACCCTGCCTAGTTCACTGGTTTTATGGATCACAGTCGAATGCACCTATGGCTCCCCATGCATTTTGTAGGAAGCCAAGGGGTCTAACTCAGGCTTTGTGTATCACAGTTTGTTCCTGTGAATTCTATTTTTTCTAAACAGGCCATTGGGAAGTTTTAATTCTGATTTAGTAAAATAATTTCAGTACAATTTTACATGCTGTGGTTTTCATGTTACTCAGCAGCTTGCTTTTACTCTTAGTCATTGATGTAGGATTGCTTTACTTGTCCCTATGGTGGTTTTTTTTGTTTGTTTGTTTTTAAACAATTAGCCCACTCGTGCTTAATGAAATGAGATCCACTGTCTTGTTAACTTTGGACGTCTCTTCCTCTGGCACAGTGCGTCCACCTTGTCCCCTTACTCACTCTTGCAATCTCAGCCAAACTGCAGGAAGCTTGAGTTTGACAGGGCTTCCCTACGAGAGTCCACCTGCTTTCCTTCTCCATAGCAACTAGTGCTTGCACAGCCAAGAGAGCAGCTGCCTTTATGCTCTGCTAGTCTCATGAGAATCAGCAACAGGGTGGAGGGTCCTTCTGGCAGCAGCTTTCCCTGTTACCACCAGCCTGTCTTGGCTCCTGTGGCAACAGTCCAGCCTCAGTAGCGCTAGTGCAGTTATGTCACTGTGATTGCTCCTTATCTGCTTCAGTTCTTCTTTCCACTTTTACACCCATGCATGGCAGCAAACCAGCTGCAGGAAATCCATTCAGAACTTGTATGTCCTGGACCTAGATTGGCAGATAAGAGGGGTTGGTGAGAATGTGAGGAGGTTGTAGGGAAGAAACAGAAGCTTTTCTTAAATTCACATACAGGGTAAGGCTCTGAGTACATCATCCTTTGTGTGTATTGAGGAGCTATCAGGATTTTTTTATAATGAAAAGCTGTCTGGTTTTAAAAAAAAAAAGCGGGGGGGAGGGGGGCAAAAAGTTTTAAAGACATTTACAGTCTACATTGTAGTCCAGAGCTGAGATACAGTTTGGCCCTGTGCTTGCCTTCTACATGTGTACTTCTGCCATGATAGAGTGTGTGAAATTATTTTCTGAGGCAAGACTTTGCTTATCTTTACTTTATATAGTGCGTGGCTGCTATTGTGGGGATCCAGGTGGTGATGGAATGGCCTAGGAGATGAGAGAATCCCTACTCATAAGGGAAGAAAAGAAAAGAAGGGTAACCTGTTCTAGAAGTATGAAAGAGAATGCAGGAAGGGCTGCTGCCTGACTACAGAGGTGCCTGCCTCTGACAGTGGTGAGGGGGTCCATGTTGGTATAGAATGAATCCTTATGCCTTAGGGATGCCAGGACATTGTGGACCCACTGTTGCACTCACCATATTGAGAGAAACATTTTTCTCAGATTTTACTGTTATCAGGACAATATTTGTCTGCCTATAGAAAGGGCTAAGAATACAATACTAGCAGTGTTGTCATAGCAACTTTGGAAAGGTCTTAGCTATCTTTTATGTATATTCTTTTTTCAGATAAAAGTAAAAAATGTGATTAGTGCTGTTGATGCTGCTCAGCTTCTCATAAGCAACGATGCGTCAGTGGTTATCATCCAGGTAAACTTCCTTATATGTGAATTAGTTTAATGAATTTATGGTGCAGTAGAGGTTTTAAGTGAGGGATTGGTTGGTTGTTTATTTATTTTTATTTTTTAGGAAACCAAAAAGTACATGGATATGATAATAGGCTACTTCGAGCAATATGTTGAGTGGGTCAAGGAGTCGGTAAGGTGCATTTACTACATTGAGGGAACTATTGTAAAATACGACAAAGCGTGTAAAGAATCTAAAAATGAAAGACTTATTCTATTTAAAGTGTTTTTTACCATTTGTGTTCAGAACAGGGGGAAAAGTGTAAACTGTTATAGTGTTTACTATAAATGGAGTTTCATTATATTTAAAGTAGAATGGAAGCAATAAGTTGTTTCAGTGCATACCAGTGTGCAAAATGCAGTTCTAATTACAGAGATGTTTCTCTAAAGTGCAAGTGGCCGAGATACCATTTGTACTTCTCACGCACTGAGCCTGACTTTGTTTTGTGTTTTCGCTCACCCTCTTCTTAAAAATAGGAAAAATAAATGCATAATTCTACGGAGCAAAGCAAGTTAATTCTTCAAGGTGTGATTTGTGCTCTGGGGATAAAATATACTGCAGGAAATTGCTTAGGAAGGAGGGAACGTGCCCTTGGTAAATGGCACATAAAGCTTGTGCCAGGTATTGCAGGGTTTTTTAATGAATGATGTGAACAGTATTTTTAATCTGTTGTAGATTACCATGGAGGTAGCAGCATGCAAGCCTATTGCCAACGTGGTAGACACTGCAGTAGATATATTTTTATGCAGCTATGTAATTGATTCTGTGGTAAGAAATATTTCCCATTTTTCTAAACTAGGGCCTTAAATGTGGAATTCTTGCTTGTACTTCCACCAAACTGTGAGCATAACTCTCTGCATTTCATCCTTTGACTAAGATGCTCTGATGAGGGAGCTTGTCTAAATCTGAGATTGGCAAAGAAGTTCTGATCTGGATTAGATTTAGTTTAACGTATGGAGCTCTGGTCTGAAACCACTCCAAGGCTGGAGTTTCAATACATTCCCATGAGATTTTTGTCCCATCGTAACAGAAATCCTGCAAAAATCCATTGGTCTTGTGAGATTTTGCCATTTTGAATATGAAAAGAGACCAATTCTCATTCGGGATCTGAATTTGAATCAGAACGGTTTTGGAGGAGATTCTGTTTTGGAGAGTTGAATGTGAACTCCCCTGAAATTCAAAGCGGAGTGGATCTGACATTTCAGTTTTGACCCATCTCTGCTCTTAGAATATAAGGACAATGAAAGTATTGAGGAAAAAATTTCCACAAACATCTTTGCTGGAATCTAGAAAATGTGAATGAGGAAAAGGAACTTTTTTCAGGAGGTGTGCAGAAAACAAATCTTGATTCATTCATGTACAGAGGAGAGCTTCATTATGGCTGATAGTACTATGAGGTGCTGCTATTTGGCATTTTCTCATCTCTCAAAGGATAAAAAGTTGCCTGTGTGTATTAAAAGAAACCACACATCTGTAAACCACCTAAAACCTCTCCCACCAATTCTTTCTTTTCCTCAATCAGTCTGAACCAAGCAATAATCAGAACTTGTATACAAGAACCCACCTCCAGTTTTCAGAAATCGAGTCTGAAGTGCTAACACTAAATCCTGAAACCTGCTGTTCTGCCAGAGCCAAGTCATAATCATCTAGCACCACAAAGGAACTGCCGAACCTCTCCTCCTTCCATCCTGCAGAAACTGAGTAGGAAAAATACCACTCACTAAATCAGTTAACTGTGGATGGGTCAAAATCTTACATGATGAAAGATCCCAGCTGGGCACACATACAAGTCAAAACTGCCTCCAGCCCATAGGAATCAGGTTTAAAATACCATTTTAACAGCTGGAGCCTGTTAATCTGTGCACTAATGAAATTACTCTCACAGTTGTGAACTGCAGCTGTCAAGTCAGAAACTATCTCTAAGGTGATGAAAATTCAGCTTGCCACAGGGAACATGAATAAGGCCACTACTGTTAAATATCAAGGAAGGGAAAAGACATGGCTAGTGGGTTCATCTCTAGGGACACAGTATCTTCCAACTTGGAGTTGGTTGGTTAAGTAGTAATGTTCTGCTGCTGGCCCAACAACTGATAATTCATGGCTGCCTCTCATTACAGAGTCTGCAGTGCCATGGGCCATGTCAGTGACTTCAGCTGTATGCTTTCAGAAACAACATAAATGACAATCAAGTAGTAATAAGGGCAGCAACTTCAGCTACTAAATAAAAGCCAATTTACAAGTCAAAACTCTAAGGGGGTCAGTTCTAAGAGATAATGTGAGAAGAAACTAGCAGTGGTTTAAAACACTAATACAGTACTTTATTGAATGTCATTTTCTTGATTTTTGTCTTCTAGAATACCTTCTGGTTTGGTTTAGGAGGCTGTTCAATATTTTTAATTCCTGCCGTAATTTGTGCTGTAAAACTATCCAAATACTATCGTAGAATGGATACAGAGGATGTGTATGATGAGTAAGTATATAATCCTAAATAGGATAAAAAGAAAATGGACACAAATACTTTCCTGCATAACACATTATTTTACATGAAATATATGGTACATTGTTTGAACCTTCACTATTGGCAAAATGAGCACCACAGTATCTTCTGAAAGAGTACAGATATGGGCCCTGATCCTTCAATATGCTCCACACGGGTGGACTTCCATATCGTATATTGATTCAGTGGGGCTCTGTACAAGTGTAACAGGGTCTGCCTGTGAGAAGCTTTTTGCAGGTTCAGGGGTTTAGAACTTCTTACACATGTATTTTAAAATATTCCCAATTTCAGGTAGATCATCTTTGCTCAATTATAACGTTAAAATAACTTGTACCTGCTTTGTAGTTTCCTTGTGTTAATTCTTTCCTTTTTTGCTCAATATCCTGATTATCCCTAACCAGTCTTTCCTTTTCACTTGCAGTTCCTCTGTCTCAGGGACTTGGCATTTTACTTTATGATAACTGTTTTTACTTATTTTCATTTTTAGTATTTTTTCCTATTCTTTATTTTAGCTGTTCAGTAAATCTGTGCACTTCGTTTTTTCAGATAATTTTATTTCATTGGTCAATTTACATTGTACATTCACAAATGAATAGAGCAGCAGCAAGACATGTACTGCTAAGACAAATATTCACTTACTAGTATATTTAAGTTGATTGCTTCTCCTTTTTTATATTTTTTAGTGTTGAAACTATACCCATGAAAAAGTAAGATACTTTTACTGGTATTTGTTAGTTATTTAACTAAAGAGTGAGGGTTTATATTTAGAATGTAATTTTTATAGTAAAGAATTAACGTCTTTTGGTTTAATTATATTTTGTAATGGTAGGGTACAACTGAACATAAATATCTCCATTAAATTATTGAAATTGGAGCATGCTAAAATAAGATTTTATAGAATTATTTGATATTATACAGTATCAGTAAGGTTGAAAATTAAAGAATATTGTCTACTGAACAGAAAGAACTTATTTTTACAAACAATACCATCGACCATTTACATGTCTTTGTAGCCATTTTGTACATATTGCATTTTATAGTTAACATAGTCTTTTTTGGTGTATTTATTTTGTTACAGTATGGAAAATGGTAATAATGGTTATCATAAAGAGCATTTATATGGTATACACAATCCTGTTATGACAAGGTAAACCAAGTCTGAAACTGCATGCCTTCAGGTTTCCTTACTTAGCGTACTATGCTAATCAGCTATCCAATTTTCTGCATGTTTTAAAGTGAATAGTTTAATTTTCTATTTGCCTTTTGCATGGTTGCTCACTATAACGAGTGCTGTATGTTTGTTTCACTTTTTTGAATAAGCCTGTATAGCCATAGATATTGTAATAGTATCCGGTCATTTAACTATGGAATTTTATAAGCTTAAAAGCCACATAATTCCATATTACTTCTATAACATAGTGGCCCTAAAATGATAAAGTTATTAAAGTACTCTGTATAGCAATTAAAAGGCTGTGGGGGGTGCATGTTCACTTTTTCCTGTTTTTTTTTATGTTTATATAAAAGTCTGTAGGACCAATTATAAATTGATACCTAATAAATACCACTTTGACTGTAACCTGGGGCATTAATAGATGGTTCACTTTTAAATTCTAGTTTGTTTGGTTTTTTTAGAATTTTTTTCATGAGAATAGATAGAAGTAGGCTACATAAACAAGCAGGACTAGAGATTTGAAAGATAAAGAAGAAACATTTAAAAGAAAAATCTTCTATTTTATAAAAGCAATGAGTAGCTTATGTTTAATGGCTCAGTAGTTCCTCCAGTCTGTGCCTTTGGTGCAGCTTTTTAAACAGCTGAGGAAAGGCAAAGTTTGCTATGTGCAGGCTGCAAATGAGCCCGGGGGTATGGAAGGGGTAGAGGAGAAAATGGATGTTACTGCACCTATGAAATTAGTCCAGTAGTCTGTGTCCAAATAGTTAAGTCACAAGTCTGGGAGACGGGAGTTGTGGGTTCTTCTCCTGAGTCTGCAGCTCGCTTGCTCCGAGACACTGGCAAGTCGCTTAACCTCAGTGCCTTGGATTCCCATTCCATAAAACTGGGATGGTGCTTCCCACATCACAGGGCTGTAGTGAGACTTCAGTAGGCTTTGGAGGAACTCAAAAGTATGTTACAACCGAGAAACTATATAAATAATTGGCAAGTATAAGGACTAGTGAGCCCCATAACTTTTTTATATAGAACACATTTAGATCGAATGTTTGGTAGAGAATTAATTTTTATTGCTCTCTGGATCATGGATGGGGTGTTTTATGTTGATGGGGCTTGAGGTCGAAATTTTTGACAGCCCTCAGGGCCGTATCAGTTGAGTAAAAGTCTATTTTGTATTGATTATTTTATTGACCAAGTCTCTTCCCTACGCTTCCTTTAGGAGGAAGTATTTCATAATGGTAGTATTTGCAGTGTTATAATGTTCATTATTTTGGCATAGCCTATATCACACTGTGGGCTTTTGGGACTCCTCAAATTAATCTACAAGGTATTTGACTCAAAAATCAACTCCACTGGCACATCGGAGAACTTCCACATTAAAGTTTTTGATATTTTCTATAAGAGGGAACCAATAATCATCCAGACTTTAGAAGTCACTTTCTGATCTTTGGATTTTTTTTTAATATTGATTTTCAACATTCTTGAGCTGTATGGCACATTATTTATGTGGTATTTCAAAAAAAATTTAAAAGGAAATCCTTGTTCAATGACTGAATAATACAACAAGTTATTCGGAAATAAGCCAAAAATCATTAACATAAAAAATAGACTGTTAAATTAAAGCATACTAGCTTTCCACATGGACACAAACACATTAAGGACTATATTCTGATTTCAGTTGTCCTACGGTCAGTGAACTTTCTCTGGATTGACCCCACCATAGCTATCATTAGAATTTACTCTATACTGCCGTTTCCTTTTGATGATTTCATACCTGAGACAGAGTTTGGAAAAACTGCATCAGGGCTATCACAATCTGGGGATATCACTGTAGTAGATTCTTGTTTTCCGTTCTTAACTGCACAAACCATTTTCATGTTTTCTGCTATACTGCTTTTTCTCAGTTCCTACAGATCTTTTTAGTTGGCTGTAAGTATTTGTAGCATCTTTTGAGTGAGATTGTTAGCAATGAAACCATATCCTCTTAAAGTGATAAGAATAGGAAACCTCCCCCTTTGCACCTGCAGTGTTATGGATGCATGTAATTGCAGGTTGCAGTTGCATTTAGAAATCTACCTGATTATTTATTTTCCCCTGATCAGGTAGGTAGAGATCTAAATAAAAATCAAATGCAGGTACAATTATTTGTGTGAGCAAAATGGGAAGTTGGGTTAAGACCTTTTTTCTAACTCAGGTCTATGGTGTTTGATTATCTGAGTATTTCCTTTCACCTCAAAACAAGACTTAAAAAAAAAGACTGCTATATAATGAAACTAAACCCATTTTTTCTAATTAAAAACTTCAATAACTGGCAAGAAGACTCGGGACTTATTTATATAGCACTTTATATGTTTCAGACCCAGGCATGATTGGTGGTCACATTATTGACATCTGACAGTACCACGCGCTATAGTTATGACGGCAGTATATTCAGTCCTTTTGTTAGCAACAGAAAAATATATTTTTGTGTTCTCTTTAGCTCTGAGGAACAGTGGTAGCCAATACTGAAAACATCAGGGGTAAGTAATGAGCTTTTTAAAATGTATTTCAAAATCTACCCAGCACATCCCCCCATTTTAAAATGTGAAAATACATGCTGGTACACACATGGTTATAGGTAGGATAAAGTTTCTCTTGACACACCCATGATTTTCACATGAAGACCATGAATGTATAGAGTTCTATCTGAATTTTATTGCTACCTTAATCAATTTTTTATTGATTTTTTTTCTTGTGATCTATTTTCAGCCTATAGAAATGAGGCTCAAGATTCTTCTACAGGAAAATATGAAAATCTTCCAACCACACTGGGATCTGACTTCACCATCCAAATCCCATGCCACTTGTTCTATGTGGCTTGTACAGTAAATCAGTCTTGAATCAAGAAAACAGTGTTTAATGTTATGCCATTAACTATTGTACAAAATACCAGAGCCCTTCCTTTTCTTCACTGCTGTTTTAAGACTTGAACTAAAGTGGTTTCTGTTTTTTACTTT
Source organism: Dermochelys coriacea (assembly GCF_009764565.3). Lineage (NCBI taxonomy): Eukaryota > Metazoa > Chordata > Testudines > Dermochelyidae > Dermochelys > Dermochelys coriacea. The sequence goes on from NC_050071.1 coordinate 114,877,292, forward strand.
TTTTACACTGAGGTTTCTATTTCACGTCACAATATGTATATTAATGTGGCTTACACAGATTTTGCTTAAAGTTGACTACCCTACCATGATTACTCAAGTTCTTACCTTACTGTTTTGTTGGAAATGTGTTAAATACAGTATATACACATTTGCATAAAGAATACATTTTGTATACAGAGTCCCTTGTATATACATTTTCTTAAAGCTTAAAAGTGTTTTAGCAATATTTTTGATATCATATAATGTACTTCACAGATGAATTCATCAGCATGTTCAGTGTTGACTTTTGGTGCTCTTGGACAACCACTTTGGACTGAACTTTAAATGTATGGGATATACAGTATCTCCCGTCTCTGAAAAATTAATACAGTTGAAGGTTTTTCTCCCTCTTTTTGAGTTATTTAATACGTGATGATTTTTAAGTATTAGACCTGAAAGGGTATTTGCAGAGAGACTCATTTAAAATTACAACTTTTGTGTATGTGGCAGGGTATGGAGCTCCCTGGAGTTTGAGTAATACTCTAATTAGACTGAGAGATGTCAAAAATTGGTAATTTTTGGAATACTTCATCTCCAGACCAAGTTCCTAATAAATGTCAGTGGTTCTTTAAACAGGCAGTGATTATATTTTTGCTAACTAATGTTTAAATTAAACTTTCTACATGGGAATTTGAACACTTTTAGAAGGTTGTTTTACATCATTGTAGTTTAGGGTATTGCCTTGAATTTAGACATGTCAGTTGTGTTGCTGGATTATATGACATCACAAATCCACTTAATGGGCTGTAAAAGTCTACACTACAAAAATAAAGCACAGGGGGTAGGAAAGATGGAAGAACTGGGTATCTTGAACTGAAGAGCAAACTGATTATATACCAGTATTAATTATGTTTTCAGAAAGAAAGAAAGAAAGATTAATTTGGCTTAAAGTAAGGGTAGTTCCAAAAACCTTTGAAAACATAAAACAAAACTGAACAGCAATACCAGTTTTATCTGGAATAATAAGTTTTTCACTCTTTGATCAGAAATGGAAATATTTCTATGTGACAATATGTAGCGTGTATGTGTGGTTGTATATATGTTCAGAATTGTAGAATTTAAAGTTTATTTTTAATTTGAGAAAATTTTCCCAGTCCATTTAAATAAACAAAACTTGGTTAAGTAATCTGTATTTGATTCATAAATAACTATTTTATTTCATTTTAAGTATGTTTGAAAGGTGTAGGACGCGCACTGGGTTAAGATGTGGGCTGAGATCACATTGGGAAATGGATTTTGTTCTCCTTACAAAAACTGATATACTGTTGGACTTCATTGACAATATTGGCTCCTAGCAAGATGAGAAACTCGGAAATAAAATGGGAAGGATTGGATTACCTTGATAAACCTGTGTGGGGAAGCTCATAACCCCCTGGCCACACTGGGAATGTCTACACAGCAAAGAAAAACCCATTGCTGGCCCATGCCCACTGACTTGGGTGCAGGGCTGTTTCATTATTGTGTAAACTTCTGGGCTCAGGGATCCTGTGAGGTGGGAGGGTCCCAAAACTCGCCCTCCAGCCTGAGTCGACACAGCAATGAAGCAGCCCAAGACCCGTGAGCCCAAGTCAACTGGCATGGGCCAGCCATGGGTTTTTCTTTGCAGTTTAGACATACCCAGTGTGTCCTAAACTCTTTCCTTAGTTAAGGAATGTGCTGTTGATTTTCCACAGAATTCCATGTTTCCAGTATTGCCACAATAAAATATAAAAGTGACATGCTTACCAGTCCACATCCACAAAAAACATAAGGGTACCACAAATCCATTTTTATTAATTGAATAATTTTAATCTTCTGCACAAAACCTCATAGGTTTGATTTGGCTGACCTTCTTCTGATTACTTCCATGTGGTCATACAATATCTGGCATAAAGACAGCTATAAAATAGCTGGAGAGTGGAAAATATCTGTTAAAATCAAAGGTGACGTGTGCATTTTGGGTAGGAATGTGCTTTTCAGTTATACAACTATCGTGCTCTATTTAGCTGCAAGATGTGTCTTGTTACCTTCTTGGGAGTTCACAGGTTATTTGACATTCCCCTAAGCTATAAATTATGGGCATATGCTTACATAGGGTGGTTTATTTAAAAAAAAAATACAAGCCACCTCGAGAGAGAGACTTCTTTGTACATGAAACCTTTAAATTGTGAGCAGAGGGTTGCTTGTTTCTTTTGCTTTTTTGGACTGAGTTGCTTCAGGATCTTATTCTGTGTTTCACCATGAAGACTGTCATCCTTCTTCTAATGATGTTCTGTTGCATGGGAGGATTGGGACAGAAACAGACACAAAAGAAAAGGAGCAATGGTGAAGAAATCCATTTTCAGACTAAAGTCAAAGACGCTTGCACAATGAACATGAGTGGTAATGGGGAAAAGAAACTCAGAATTGAATGCAAAAACCAAGGCAAGTCTTACTGGTGTGAATATACTGGCAAACCATCAATTTGTCGTCCTTTCAATAACAACCCAAAGGTTTATTGGAACCAGATTGCCCTTGAACTTAGAAAACTCCCAAACGCTTGCCAGTCCACCCTAGTGCTGAAGCCCAGCATGTGCCAAAAGGCTCCCACAGATGCTCACATGAAGCAAGTAGCTTCCAGCATGAAGCCAAACCAGAATCCTAGCCAGCAAGCAGATACAGCCAATCTGGGGAAATCAATCCAGAAACCCTCAGCTTCTTTAAAGCAAGTTAAAGAAACCCAGGCAGGGAAAAGCTCTGCCAGAAAAGCAGGGAGACCTAAACCATCTACACAACCTCTTGTAAAACCAACACAGCATGGACAAGGGTCTGAAAATGATACTGAAGTAATGAAGTTGGCACGAGAGCATTGCTGGGAATCACTGCACGCTTTCTGCTCCTACATCATCAGCATCTTTAAAGGTTAAGAATTGCTTCAGGTAAAGCTCCCTCTTCAATAATATACAGCCATAACAGAATCTCTTCACATTGTTTTTTGAAATTAAGCTTAGGGCTCTTTAAAGAATATAGATAGGGATAGTATACTGTGTAATGAATTCAGAAACAATCAGATAGGAAGAATTTGTTCACCTTTAAGATTTAAACTTGTTGACGGTTAAGTGACCTAGTGCCTAATCCTATGAGGTGTTGAACAGCATAATCTCCCATTTGTAGTCAGTAGGAGTCAGGGGACCTAGTATCCCTTAAGATTGGGCCTTTAGTAAGAATTAAAATGGAGTGTTGGATATCTTAGTTAATAATAAATAATACTATTTTCAGAATTACTTTCCAGTACACTTCTGTGTGTGATACAGTTCTTAACCCAGCAGCTCATCAATTCCACTTGTATAAACTGGATTTATTTTTCCCCCAAAATGCATGCTGCTTTGATTTAAACTGAGATGGCATAATTTTTTAATGTATTGCATTCATCTAAAAGCACAATTTAGAAAGACATTCAGATTCAGAGAACACTAGGGTTGTTAACCAAAACTACGTGTTAATATTTAATTAACTTTTAAACTATTTTATGGAGTTTAGAAAAGTTACTTAATTTACATACATAAACCAAAACAGACAATTATTTGAATATTTCTTGTGGAAATGAGAGGCGATCACATGCTAAATCTTTGCTGCTATGGTTTGGCATAAAGACAAAGCCTTCACAGAAGTAATTGGAGTTGTACCCACTTTTCATTTTACCTCTGAGACTAACAGCTGGCTACAAAACCTGACAAACTTTCCACAGGAATGGAAATGTGTACAGCATGAGCCAGAAACTTAGTTAGTTTTAGGTGTGCTTAGACTGCGGAAGATTCCAAGTGTGCTTAATAAGGCAAATTGTTAAATGACTAATTTTTATTTTCTTTTTTATTTTGCAGAGCAATTTTACAGCTGAAGAGAGTTCCCTACTGAAGTTTAATATCCTTTTTTTAGACTAAAGTTTTAGTTTCAAAATGGGACCATAGCTATAAATCTTGTAATTACTTTTTTTCCTTTGCACTTCTAAAATTAAACCATTGTAACACGTTTTCAAGACAATCACCAAAGATGCATGCAATTGGATTGATTGTACTGAAATTATTAAGATAAACTCTCCTATATAAATTCTTTGATTCTTCTAAATATAGTTATAATATATAGGAACATGACTGCATTTAATCTGAGATGTCAGGTTAACTTTTTTTAAAAGGCTGTACTTTGCTACGTTTTACTATTTGTGCAACTTTATTTTAATGAGCACTTAGAGAGATGAAAGCTGTAAATAATGCTCCAGTTTATGCAACCAATAAAAGAACGGTTTTTGAAAATATCCTTGTGTGTTTTGCTGCAATCTTAAATATAAGGACCTGTATGTCCAAACAGTGATTTACATAATGCCAATGCCAGTGTCTGAGGGACTGGGGTAAACATATCGGGGAGGAGGAAACCACAGATCTCAGAATGAAGTGGCAAGTGCTTGTCCATGCTGGTGATGTTGAGAAACTTCAGTTGCAAAAACTGAATGGAAAAATTACAATATAAATATCCAAAACAGAGTATAAAACAGAGGCAGCCACAGAATGATGCTTTTTTTTTTAATTCATTGCTCTTACGAACATGTAATGAATAATCTTCACTTGTTCTTGACTCCAAATGCTGGTAGTTGCAGGAAGGATTTCGAAAAGGAGAACAGAATATTCAGCTTCTTTCAAACTTACAGATCTGTGCATTTGCAAAATTTACGCATTACTTCCACCCAAACATCAATGTCAAAAACCCAGCCAAATGCTGAAAGGATTAACTTGTCTTCGTTTTAGACTATTAGAGTTTACAAAACATTATTATTAGTCCTCTGAAATAGTTTGTAACAAGTACCCCACTTTGCCCTAAGACACGTAACTGGAAAAACTGATAAGATTTGTTTCATACCCTGATTCTGCAAATATTTAGCGTCTTGTGCAACTTTACTCACAGATGTCTTATATTGAAATGCTAACTAGGAGAGAGTTTTGTAGAAAGAAAAACAAGTGACAAAATTGAGAGAGATCTTTAATAGTACAGGATTAGTACAGTAGCAGGTACACAGAAGGGACGGAAATATTTGCCAAATAGTTTAATGTAAATGCATGTGCCAGGTCTGAACGCTGATAAAACAGGTGCTCAAGGAAGCTTAAATTTGATCTCCGTTTTAAAGTTAACCTTGTAACTATCACCAGTAATTTCAGTCATCTGTCCTTGCTTTCTGCTTCCTGTGGGGGGAATCCTGATAGGTACCCCCAAACATGGGGAGAGGTGAATGCAGTTTTATATCCAATTCTCAAACTGTTCTATCATGCCTATTACTCTGGTCTTTGGGCACCATACAGAGCAATCTTTTAGGGGAATAGACTTATAAATATGTAAGTAAATTCTGGTAAGAAACAAAACATGATCTTTTAAAGAGAGTCAGGTTCCAGTGTGTTTATCATACTGTAAAACTTTTCTTGGAGACTGCACATGGCTGCTCGTACTCGAGAACAATATTTACTCCCTCGAATATCTTCCATTTCTTCTCAAGTCATATTTAGATATAGCAGAACTATTCCAGGAATATGTTTGAATTTTCCAACAAGCAAGGTGTTTGACATGAGTGATTCTGTATGTGAATATATGCAAATGTGGAGGTACAGGGTGGGTGGAAGGCTTGAGAAATGAGGCCCAGGAAAAGGAGCAGAAGAAGGTGAGTGAATTGAAAGTTGTCAATTGTAAATAGCGGGACATCAGGGAACAGTTACTCTGAAAGGAATGGCAGTCTGGGAATGCCAACACTTTCCACAAGTGGTCTTTAAAAATGTGTATGAGTGTGTATGTATATATATATTATAGCTTTGCAACTTGAATTCTGCCCCACCTCTCCCTCCCCCTCCAAGTTCCTGCTACCAAGTTCCTGCAAAGCAAATGTTCGTGTGTTTTCTTTAGCAAGGCAGGCATCCTTCCCTTTGAACAGCATAAAACTTTAGCTTGCAGTCTTAATGGCTATAGGCACATTCTCCAGAAGCTTTCTTCCTGCGTAAATATGACACTGACCAACTGCAGAGCTGAAGTGTTAGTATGCAGGGCACTGAAAATGGATGGCTGTCCAGGTCATAAGAGCATTAGCAAGTACTCTGGGAGGGTCAGCTTGTTATACCAATAAAATAAAAACCAGCAGGATTTTATTAAAGGGGAAAAGACAAAACACCACATTTATTGTGAATACAGAAAGAATCATAGTAAGCAGTTAGTTATAGCTATAACATTCCATTCAATCTCATATTTATTCACACACACACACACACACACACACACACACACACACACACACACACACACAGGTTCTGCAAGGTTATCATAGTTACCAGCCTTAGAGTTGCTCATGCCAAGCCACTGGCCTGGACATGAGGAGGGAGCAGGACCTTGTCAGATGCTCATCTGATGCTCCTGGAAGTTGGTTTGCAGAATCAGACCCCAAAGTTCTCACTTTCTAGAGTCCATTTTTATAGGAATTTCTTCCTATGCCAGTCTATGGGAATTGCTTCATCATGCTGTTGCTGAATCAATCAGCAGATGGCACATTCCTGATGGCTCCATGCTGCCAGATGTTGTTTTGTTCTTTGGTTCTCCCATTCTTGAGGCTGTTGGGTGGATTCCAGTCTGCCCTCCGGGGGGTCCTCTGGTTATTTCCACTTGATGCCTTCTTTGGCCGATGGACACTGGATTCTTAGGCTGGCACCTCCCTGATCATTCAGTTATTATCCACACCAAGCACCCATCCACATACATCCTCTATCTCTATTTTAATCACAATTGTTAACAAAGCGAGATGAATACAACAAAGGGGCGGGGAGTCTCTGGGTGCTGTTTCTGTTGTTTACAGAGTATTGCTTTGAGTCTCTCTCTGTGTGAGTAGTTTGTTGTTACAAAGAATTGCTTTGAGAACATCCTCATCAACATCACGGTCTCCTTTGAGAACAGGACCCCGGCCTTCCGTGAATCCCGAGCTCGTAAGCTGGAAAAATACGCCCCCCGGCCGACACCCTGAGAGCGAAGGGCTATGAGGTGCAGAGGGATGCCCTGATTGTCAGAGCCCTGGGCGCTTGGGACCCCTGCAACGAGCGTGTGCTGCGGACCTGCGGGATCGGTCAACGGTACGCATGGCTCATGCGGCGCCTCGTGGTCTTGGACACAATCCGATGGTCCAGGGACATCTACATCGAACATATCACCAGCCACCGACAGTACCAGGAGGAGTGAGCCGGTACAACATCGTGCATCAACCATGGGAAAGGGACTGAGAGACTTTTTTTTTTTAATTGGACCATATGAACTGGAACCATAAACTCACTGAACATTAAATCCCACCAAATGAGGGTAGATCCATCCTCATCATCGTACCCGCTCATTATACTCCACACCTGAACATAGCCATTATATGGACAACATACCCCTATATCTCAATGCCTGCACTTTGACCCGTTAAACTTTTACCCCCAATCGGGGAGAGTGCAGAGTATGTATTCCTTGCGCCATCTGCTCACAAACTGAACTTCGCATCCCTTGATAATCTGTACCTTATTCCCTGATAACCAGAAACTTCTATGCATAAACTCTGTACCGTTTTCTTCGACATAATTTTATTAAGATGATGTACTAACATAATTAGCAGCTTGCAAGTTTCACACACACAGAGAGAGAGAAACAGTACCAAAGACCAAGAGACCTCTTAACCCATAATACCCTGGAATTCAAACCCTGGGGAATCAAACTGATTTGTGACTTTAATACAGAACTTCTTTAATATGATCCAACATAATCCCTCCCCTTTTGACACCAAGTTTTATAATCGTCAGTGTCACTTTCTATGTAGCCTATTCAAGAGAAGGTACTGTGAGGCAATTTGAGTTTGTGATTCCAATTCATCCCATATACATGATCCTAGTGATGTATCTTTACTACAAGGTTCTGGGGCAACAGGCAAGGTGAGGCACACCCACTTTTGAGGAGTCCATTCGGTACAACCTCTAATGTCCAATAGCTTTCCTCCCTCCCCAGCCCACTGGCTCTAGGTCCAGGGTATCCAGAAGGATCCCATGTGTAATATGGGGAGCGGGCTAACCTTCAATACCTTTGCCTCCAGGGACTGTTGGTGTACAATTTTGACAATATATTTCTCCCATTAACAAGTCTGGTTTTACAATACTGGAAACGTATTGTATCCACTCATTGATAAGTGTCAAACAATGTTCTTTCTTTTGTTTTAACAAATGCAACAAACCCTTAATATTTCCTAATATGACCCAGAATGTTTCGTGTTCCAAAGTAGCTAGGGCAAGTATCTGCATTTCAGTGCATCCCATAACTATGGCCATGTAGTTTCCTATTTCTAATTTTTTTTTCTTGTGCATAAGCCATGTGGTAGTATTAAGCCATTGCCAAAGATTCCATCGGGCTTTTAGGTTACCCAGACCAATTTGGACCAAGTCCACATTGGCATGTACTTGTTTTTGTATCCGGCTGTCCTGTAGCTGGAACAGAGAGTCTAATTTATTTTTAAGTACCTGCAGGTCTGCAGTATTATTTTTTTTAAACACACCACAGTGCTAGCAACAAGACAAAACATAGAACACAAAACACAATTTCTAATGTGACAGTAGATTCATGGTATTGGGTTGCTTTTCAGCTGGATTCAGCTTTTCCTGATTTTCTGAAAGACAAAAAGAACATGTTTCTACCCCTTTTGGGGTGGCAGATTATTGCTTAAAATATTTTTTACAAATACCCTTGCTGATTGCAGGCAAAACAGAGGAATTACTCCCATATTTTCCTGTGTTTGTTCTATAGGCAGGCCAGGTTTCAATGGCTTTTATCTTTTAAGGGTTATGGGGAAATTATCCCACTGTTTAGTCATTAAATCCCTGAGGTGGGGTACCTCAGTTTCCCTTCTTATACAGCAGACCAAGTTTATAATGTTTTTCCTGCTGAGTTAAGCTTTAAGTTTATTTATAGGTAATAGCTGAGAAGCATCATTACCATATGACCTTAAAGGATTTTTCCAAAAATCATACACGCTATACATTGTTACAGGGGTACTTTTTTAAATTTTGTAAAGCATTGAGTTACCTTTTAAGGGTAAAATGCCAGATCCCAAAGCTAAACAACACTAATCACCTGTGTCTAGCAAAAAGGTCTGTCAGTTTTTTGCAACTTTGAATTAGAGTCAAATGGATTTTTGGTGGCATTATTTAAACAAAAACAAAACCAATTGGTCCTTAGAACTTTACATATTTACACACAGAGAGATAGATACATACACATTTTCTTTTCCTTAACATCCCTTCCACACTGCTCTGTTTTTTACATCTTACATTCCCTTTATACATTTGAGGCAGTTAAGTTCCAATAGAACCCCCTTATGTTCTTTTAGCAAATTTGACTAAATTGTCCAGTTAAATGATTTTAATCAGATAGTTTAGAAAGGGCCTGTTTTTCCTTCAGAATGGCTGCAAAGAAACCAAGAATGCTCTTTCTCTAACACTTTTCCTTTTTGACATTTTCACAAAGTTTAGCTGCTTAATTCCCTCCAGCCTCTGCAGAGTTAACTTTTTCACTCTCTTTTCTCTTTGTAATTATGCCTGGGGGTGCTGTACATAGGACCTTGTCCCCCTTCACCTGCTGTAATGGCTGCTACCTGTTTAGAGGCAAAGCCCAATTTTTGTGTCTCAAAATTAGTGATTAGTGATTCACAACTACTGTGATCTGCAGGTGCTCTGCCCTGCTTCATGGTTAATTTCTTTACCATACCTTGGAGCACATGATTCTCTCTTTCAGTTTTCTCAGAGGCTTTAGCTTGGTCTGCCAGGAATCTTTCTCTCTCTTTGCATTACTGGAGTGCCTCTTTCACTATTTTCAGCTGACTTTGGATATTTTTAGCCAGCACCTTCCAACTGTCTGCTCCCTTTTCCGTTTGTGCCTTTTCCTCTTTACATGAAGACAAGCGTAGGTAAGAATCCTTACATGCCTCCCACAACAACCAAATTGCTGCTGCATCTCTTTTGGCAGCACTAGAAGGTTTTGTATATGAGGATATACTGAGCCAATCTATTCTCTAGGTCCGAAATAGTGCAGATATCAGCAAGGGCTTGTTTAGTCCAAGGACTGTGCCCAAATTTTGAAGGATTTGTTTAAAAGGTGTAATTTTTTTAACAAAAGGTAAGGTTGGAGTTTCTTCTGACTCCATTCCTCCCTCTGGTACTGGCTTACCCTGTTTTCTTTTAAACATCTTAACACTGATATTTCAATCTCTTTGTCACTCCTGGTATTACTTAGCAAGTGACACAGCCTAGATTCTGAAATCATAGCTTATCAAATTTCCTTGTCACACCTGGCACAGGTCAGTGAGTGACACAGTCTAGATTCTCTGAATCTGCTACTCCTTATTCCAGCGAGTAGCTTAGCCTGGCCCTTAGGCCTTCTTGCTGCCCCTGATACCTCAGTGAGCAATAGGACTTGGGTTTAGTAATCGTAGCTTAATATATTTTAAAAAAAAAAAAAGGGAGTACTTGTGGCACCTTGGAGACTAACAAATTTATTTGAGCATAAGCTTTCATGAGCTACAGCTCACTTCATCGGATGCATCAAATAAATGCTCAAATAAATTTGTTAGTCTCTAAGGTGCCACAAGTACTCCTTTTCTTTTTGCGAATACAGACTAACATGGCTGCTACTCTGAAACCAGCTTAATCTATACTTTTTCCCCTGCTACCTTCCTGGAGGCCAGCAGGTCTGGTTAACCTGATTGTTTTTAGTAAACTTAGCTTAATTTATACACTTTCCCCTGCTACCTTCCCGGAGGCCAGCAGGTCTGGTTAACTCAATAGAAATGCCTAGCTCAATAGAGCTGGCAGTGTGCACGCCAATATTTACAATAACTGAGGCTTTTTACCAGCATTCCCTCTTTCACAATTCTCCCCCAAAATATTATACCAATAAAATAAAAACCAGCAGGATCTTATTAAAGGGGAAAAGGCAAAATACCACATTTATTGTGAATACCGAAAGAATCATAGTAAGCAATTAGTTATAGCTATAACATTCCATTCAATTTCATATTTATTCACACATTTATTCATACACACACAGGTTCTGCAAGGATATCATAGTTACCAGCCTTAGAGTTGCTCATGCCAAGCCACTGGCCTGGACATGAGGAGGGAGCAGGGCCTTGTCAAATGCTCATCTGATGCTCCTGGAAGTTGGTTTGCAGAATCAGATCCCAAAGTTCTCACTTTCTAGAGTCCATTTTTATAGGAATTTCTTCCTATGCCAGTCTATGGGAATTGCTTCATCATGCTGTTGCTGAATCAATCAGCAGATGGCACATTCCTGACAGCTCCATGCTAGCAGATGTTATCTTGTTCTTTTGGTTCTCCCATTCTTGAGGCTGTTGGGTGGATTCCAGTCTGCCCTCCAGGAGGTCCTCTGGTTATTTGCACTTGACGCCTTCTTCAGCCGATGGACACTGGATTCTTAGGCTGGCACCTCCCTGATCATTCAGTTATTATCCACACCAAGCACCCATCCACATACATCCTCTATCTCTATTTTAATCACAATTGTTAACAAAGCAAGATGAATACAACAAAGGGGCGGGGAGTCTCTGGGTGCTGTTTCTGTTGTTACAGAGTATTGCTTTGAGTCTCTCTCTGTGTGAGTAGTTGTTGTTACAAAGAATTGCCTGGAGAACAGACTGTCTTAGAATGCTGGAGAGGACCCTGAAAGCGGCCATCCACTCGTTGTACATGGAAACCCTGAAGCGTTAACCAGACCAGGGTAAAGTCTTTGAATTTACCAGCAAGTGGGACACCAGCAACCACTTCCTCGCCGGGGGCAGCTTCACCCGTTTCGCTGACTGGCAGTTCATCCACTGCGCCCGGCTCAAATGCGTCCTGCTCAACAGAGCCGTCCACCACGGGAACCGAGACGAGCGTCGCAGGAAGTGCGGCTACTCTGAGACCCTGCCCCACGTCCTGTGCAGCTGTAAGCCCCACTCCAGAGCCTGGCAGCTGCGCCACAACGCCATCCAGAATCACCTGGTGAAAGGCATCGCACCGTGTCTGGGAGAGGTCGACATGAACTCCACCATCCCTGGGACGGACAGCCAGTTGCGACCTGACATGGTAGTCACCGATGAGGACCAGAAAAAGATCATCCTCATCGACATTACGGTCTCCTTTGAGAACAGGACCCCGGCCTTCTGTGAATCCCAAGCTCGTAAGCTGGAAAAATACCCCTCCCTGGCCGACACCCTGAGAGCGAAGGGCTATGAGGTGCAGAGGGATGCCCTGATTGTCGGAGCCCTGGGCACTTGGGACCCCTGCAACGAGCGTGTGCAGAGGACCTGCGGGATCGGTCGACGGTACGCACGGCTCATGCGGCGCCTCATGGTCTTGGACACAATCCGATGGTCCAGGGACATCTACATCGAACACATCACCAGCCCCCGACAGTACCAGGAGGTGTGAGCCGGTACAACATCATGCATCAACCATGGGAAAGGGACTGAGAGTCTTTTTTTTTTTTTTTTTCCATTGGACCATATGAACTAGAACCATAAACTCACTGAACATTAAATCCCACCAAATGAGGGTAGATCCATCCTCATCATGGTATCTGCTCATTATACTCCACGCCATTATATGGACAACATACCCCCATATCTCAGTGTCTGTACTTTGACCCATTAAACTTTTACCCCCAATCGGGGAGATTGCAGATTATGTATTCCTTACGCCACCCACTCCTAAACTGAACTTCCACCCCTTGATAATTTGTACCTTATTCCCTGATAACCAGAAACTTCTATGCCTAAACTCTGTACCGTTTTCTTTTTACTTCAACATTCTCTTAATAAAATTATTAAATGTACTAACACAATTAGCAGCTTGCAAGTTTCGCACATAGAGTGAGAGAAACAGTACCAGAGACCAAGAGACCTCTTAACCAGTAACTCTTAACCTGGAATTCAAACCCTGGGGAATCAAACTGATTTGTGACTTTAATACAGAACTTCTTTAATATGATTCAACAAGCTAAGTAAGCACATCCTGAGAGGAACTTAGATGCCATCATGATGCCGGTGTGTGAGTTGAGGGAAAGAGGAACAGGAAGTGGTCATCCCAGTAAGAAACTGAAAGTGGAAATCAGAGGGGACTCCGTATAGTCTGCCTTTCAGATCCTAGGCCAAAACGTCACTGAATGTTGGAGGACTCCAAATAAAAATTGAGCTTTCAAATCAATTAAAACTAAAGGCTAGAAATGAAAGAGGACTGCGCAATCTTGTTGGAATTATGATTATTTTTGACACAGTATGAAACCTCTGGCTTCCTAAAACTTCACAGTTGTTCCTATGCTGGACATGATGGCCACTTGAAGCTTCAAAGAAGCTGTGGAATAGAGTTCTGGTCCAGCTGCTACCACCTGAGCTACAGGAGAATCCCCATTAGCTGCTCTCGAATAGAATTTTTGTTGTTTGTATGAGCTTTCTCGACTTCAAACAGCTATGTAAAAGCATCAACTTCTAACAATAAATGGAACAAATTAAGATGATAGGACCCGTCTACCAAAAATTGTCCTGTGCCACAACAGCTCCATCTCTTTGTCTCCATCCTCAACAACTCCACACAGAAGAAGTCTAAGTAAAAACAGATGAGTGAAGAGTGCCTTGAAGGGTCAACAAACCTAGCTTCTGTTGAAGTAGGAGGGAAAGTGAGCTTGGCAGCCAGGAGCCCTTCACAGACACAACCTTGCTGCTAGCATGCTCCCAATTAAGCAAGGGGGCCTGTTCAATTTGAGTACCTCTGTTGATGGCAGCTGCCATGGTTTCATGCTCAGAGGGCATGATCCAAAGCCCATGGAAGTTCCAAGTAATTTCAATGACTTTTGGCACTGATCTAAAGAGTGTGGGGGTGTCCCCCGAGAAGCTAGGAGCCCAAACTATATAGAACTTTACAGGTCAAAGCAAACTGCATCTAGAAATCAATATGCAGCCAGTGAAGCTTATAAGTGTATTGTGCTCATTGTGTGGAAACATTGCTTAATAAGCAGTCTTCCAAATTCCACACTGCCTATAGTTTCCAGTTGGTCTGAAGATATAGCCACATATAGGTCACAATGCAGTTGTCTAGCTTTGAAGTGAAGGAGGCATGTAGAACTCTAGCAAGGTTTGCCACAGCAAGAAGAGGATGCAACTTGTTGTTGTCAAATGCAAATGAATAAGTATTTTTTGGAATTGTAGCTTCCCTCTTATCCAGAAGGAGCTGGGGGTTGATACTCTCAGGCTACGAACCTTGTAATGGGGTACAGATGAAATTTCCTTTTGGGTGGGGGCTGTTTTCTTTCTTGTACGCTCTCTAAGCAGTATCTCCACCACTTCTGGGTGGAGTCTTAGCCAGCTAGACTTCTTCATTCCACATTCCAATCTCTGTGAGAACATTCCATTACCCTGAGAGGTTAGGAAGAGAGCTGGGTGTCATTAACTCACCAAAGAAACCATAACACTATTAAGCCTTCTCTCCCTGTTTACATTGAACAGGAGGGAGGACAATACAGTCCCCTACCACGTGATCTGTGTGCTGTAAAACAGTATAGGACCTATGACACACATTTGACACCTTATTCTGAAAAACAGAGCATTTTGATACCAGGGGGTAGGCACCTTCAATCAGTTAGAGTACATTAGGCAATGGTATGTGTACACAGAAGTCAGGTAATTATTACAATCTTGCTTTCAAACATTATAAAATTGGCTGTTAATTGGTCATGTTCCATTCTCCTCTAATAGCATTATAATTGTATCAATTAAATTTCCATTTAATTGCTTGTGTTTAAAACTGCAAATGCACAGTTATGAAACTAGCTACCATTTTGGTATAAAAGTGCCATTCATTCATGAAAGGAGCATTTCAAAACCATTTGCTATAAGTTCAGTGCAGTCTGAAAGTACTCTGTGAATGAATGAATCCTCCTTTGTTTGTTTTAGGTTAACCTATTGGTCCCCACACAAGACAGGGAAATCTACACAAGTGGAGATTCAGTCTCTCTTTTTTTTTCTTGGCAGACAACTGAAGGTACTGCTGTGAACCAGGAAGACCTGAGTTCCAGACATAGCTTTCCCACTGACTCAAAGTTGTCAGGCAAGCCACGTGACCTTTGTGTGTCTCCTTATCGGTAAAATGAGAATGGTAACAGTCTTACATGGTTTCAGAGTAGCAGCCGTGTTAGTCTGTATTAGCAAAAAGAAAAGGAGTACTTGTTGCACCTTAGAGACTAACAAATCAGACGTCGAGAATTATAACATTCAAGGACCAATCGGAGAACACTTCAATCTCTCTGGTCACTCGATTACAGACCTGAGGGTGGCTATCCTTCAACAAAAAAGCTTCAAAAACAGACTCCAACGAGAGACTGCTGAATTGGAATTAATTTGCAAACTGGATACAATTAATTTAGGCTTGAATAGAGACTGGGAATGGATGAGTCATTACACAAAGTAAAACTATTTCCCCATGTTATTTCTCCCCCCACCCCCACCCCCCACTGTTCCTCAGATGTTCTTGTTAACTGCTGGAAATAGCCTACCTTGCTTCTCACCATGAAAGGTTTTCCTCCTCCCCCCCCCCCCGCTGCTGGTGATGGCTCATCTTAAGTGATCACTCTCCTTACAGTGTGTATGATAAAACCCATTATTTCATGTTCTCTGTGTGTGTATATAAATCTCCCCACTGTATTTTCCACCAAATGCATCCGATGAAGTGAGCTGTAGCTCACAAAAGCTCATGCTCAAATAAATTTGTTAGTCTCTAAGGTGCCACAAGTACTCCTTTCCTTTTTGAGTCTTACATGGGTGAGTGCCATGAAGACTTGCAGTGTTTTGAAAAGGTAAAGCACTCAATAAATGCCAACTATTTTAAAAAAGCCCAACAAAATACCCAGAAAGGATATGTGTATTACACACACAATTGAGAATGAAGCAGAGAAAATACGAGAGAGTTTAAAGATTCCACTTATTAAATATTGAATCCCTCTGTCAGTCTGTGTGTATTCACAAAGAACTGTTGTTGGATCAGCTGTTCTATCCTGAATAGAGTATGGGAAAGATTTTCCTCAATTTCACTTCTCAGTGGTTCCATACTGTGTGGTTCTATGGACTCATTCATGTGATCTTGGGTGTTAATATCTGTTTTTAAAAGTCTCCTAATTTTGAATGCCTCCAATTTTGGTGCCTAATTTGACACAACCAGGGCCTGATTTTGGGAGGCACTGAGCATCTGCACATCCTAGTGAAGTCAGCAAGGCTTTCAGGTGCTCAGCACCTGGAAATAAGGTCTTGGTTCTCTTAAATTGGACATTCAAAAACTGAGGCAATCCACACTCTCAAGCTAGGCCCTGCTAGTGCTTAGGGCCCTCAAACTAAAATGAAGCTCAAGTGTATAGATAACATGTTATTGCTTCAAGCTGCTTTTCTATTAAGCATCCATTAAATTAGCTTGCCTATGCAATAGTGCACTCTGGTGATTTTTGAGAGAAATATTTAATGTTGTTGTTCTTAGTCACAGCCATTTTCTGCTGGTTAGGTTTTGTACGTCTAATTTTTCAACTGATATAGTTTCCAGTAAGGTATTTTTCCATCCATAAAACATATCCTGAAACTAAGTGTGTGTGTGTGTGTGTGTGTGTGTGTGTGTGTGTGGTGGTGGGGGGGGGAATGTTGCTTTCAGTCTCCAGTTGTGGCTGCTTTCTGTTTTCTTTCCCATTGGTCTAGTCTGCGCTACACAGGCTGTGTCAATACAGCTATTCTAGTATAGCTCCCAAGTATAGATTCAGTGTTTATGCTGACATGAGTTTTTCTGCCAGTATAGTAACACTGTGTCCCTGAACAATATTAGCCATGCTAAGAGAAGCACTCTTCTGTCAGCAGAGCTGCATCTACATTGAAGGTGTTGCTGGCATAGCTATGTTGGCTAACAAATGTGGGTTTTTTCACACCCCTGATGAACATAGCTATGGAAAAAACTTCATAGTGAAGACGTGCCTCTGTCATGCAGTTGCTTTTTCCCCACTTTTCCATGTTTCTTTGGGTTAAATAGGATATATCCTGCAAAACTTTTTAGCCACATCTCTCGTTATCTACTACCCGCCCCCATATATAGCAAACATGCCTCATTCGTTCTTTTTCAGACATCACAAATACATTTTCAAAGTGGCACTTACATGTTGTGTGTTGAATTACACACTGTACTAGGAACAGAGCACAGCAGAGACAATAGGTATCATCAAAAAGGTCCATTGTCGTTTAGTGGACAAGAATTTGCTGTGCCGAGAATCTATTCTCAAACTTTTCACGGCTTGCACGTACAAAGTTTATTGGGTAAGTGTTAGGCAAGAGGCCAGTTATGGATTTTTCAGAACAGTTACCATACTGTATGTATAAGGCAGCTAAGAAATGGGGCTGATGCTTGAATTATGAAGCCCAGAGCCTTTTGGTGAAATATGTTATAAAACAGTTTGTCTAACAAACTACTTGCAGTATGTAGTCAAGCTGTAAGAGGTTTCCAATTCCTTTAGACCTACAAAGATTATAGTCAAGAAAGAAAACAAAGAAGCCTTTGAGGACAGGCTACCTCACAAACTAAGCTAGTCCATTATGATTTTGAAGGCTGCATGTCAACTTGTGACGGCTGCTGCAAGTAAAAATTAACATGTAAATTATGAGATTTTTCCCCTATTCTTCTTGTACTATGCATGTAATAATGTTGGGTCCTCTCCATGCTTCTGGTGGCATATGGGCTTCTGATAAGATTAAAGAAGAGATCCCTCTTCCCCTTTCAGATAACTTTCCACGTATGAGTCAAGAGACACCAGGAAGGCCAAAGTCTTCCTGTGATGGAAAAGGTTTAATAATATCCAGACGCTGATCACCACAGTTTCATCCATCCATTTTACCCACCACAAAGGAGTCTCCTAGTTTTATGCATAGAAGAGTGTTCCATGGACAAAACAGTATGTGCAGGTGCATTAGGGATTGCTCTTATGAGCCTGGAACCATTTCTAACATGAGATACAAAGCCCAGTGAAGATATCCTTTGGAGTGACACAATCTCTCATTGGGTGGAAATGGAAAGCCCATATCTAATAGTAGAATCCTCTCTTCACAGTCCAGATCCCAAATTCCTGCCCATTGATGAGAAGCTCATTTGATATACCACAGTACACAGGGAATGAGGTCAAGGTTAGCAAGGATTCAAAACACGCATTTCCTATAGAGAGGATTGGTCATGCTAAGACTTCCAGGCTCACGTATGGAAGAAGCACATCTTGATACAACACAAAAATATGAAATATCTCCAGAGGCACAGAAAGCTGATGTGTAAATGCTGAAGTGATATAGATCTTTTGTTAGTCAGAATATCACTCAGTCTCCCCAGGGCAACCCACATAAAAGCAACATGGAGCACACAGCAGACTGACAGACCACGCTGTGTGTCTGTGAAGCAGGAAGTTTCCAGCTGGTAGTCAGTGAGCTGGACTACTCCCAAGCAGATATATTCACAGCCACTAAACATGTGAAAACACAGCTTCTTAAATACCTGGGAAGCAGACCAGAGTTCACTGGGAATGGATGTTCTGGCTCTCAGATGGCCAAATCAACCTCTCCAAACTTTCCTTCCTCTTCTGTTACTATGAAGAGTGATTCAGAAGATCAAAAAGGAGGAAAACACAGCCATTCTTGACACCCTAAAAGGACTAAGATGGCTGTGGTTGTCAGACCTGGCAGAGCTACCACAGCGTCCTCCAATTCTTCTTCTCAGCTGCCAGAATCTGCTTCAGCATCCTCCTAGATGCCCTCCTAGCCTCTTGTGGGCCTATAAGTATCTACATGGGGACCAAACATTTAATAATAGGTTCTTGAATCTAGCAGAGAAGCATATAATGTGATCCAATGGCTGGAAGCTACAGCTAGATAAATTCAGGTAAGAAATAAGGCATACATTTTTGACAGTGACGGTAATTAGCCATTAGAACAATTTATTAAGGGCCGTGGATTCTCCATCACTGATGATTTTAAAATCAAGATATTTTTCTGAAAGATCTGCTCTGGAAATTATTTTGGGGAAGTTCTAAGGCCTGTGTTGTACAGGAGGTCTGACTAGGTCACAATGATCCCTTCTGGCCTTGAATCTATGAAATATGTTTGTCTGGAGTTGCTTATGCTGCTGCTATCACCATCGCATAAGAAGTTGCTGACAAATGGCTGCCACCCAGTCACCGCATTCTCTGGCAGCCTCCTGAGCAGAAGGGTCAACAGCTACTACAAAATAAATCTGCAAAGCTGTTACCTGGGCATCCTAAACACCTTTTATAAAGCACTTTTGGCTGCACCTCCAATCCTCAGTGCAGCAGCATCCTTTGGCAGGAAGTTGTTCTATGCAAAAGTCCATAATAGATTAACAGCGCTGATTTTAGGGAATGGAGAACATTTTATTTTTTTTTTGTCCTATTGCTCTCCCTCCTTCCCTGCTAATTTTTCCTTACTGCTCAATACATTGCAAATGTTTCCAGTATGGGAAGAGGTCAAGATCTAGAATGGAACATTTGTTTCCTGATAATTTCTTTTTGGGATTTACCTCTACACTTTCTCCCCCCACCCCACCCACACACACACAATAAATTCTTCATGTATAAGAAGTCTTACAGTCTTTTCTGAGGTGTGTATATAGTTAAATACATCTGACTGATGCATTACTGTTATAAGTTTGTTTAATCTTCTAATAAGAATTCACTGTCTCTATGCAGCTTTGGAGGTATCATGAGGGCAGAAGGGGGTGGTCCAGCACTGAAACCCGTGGGCAAGATTGCGCTACACTAGTATTTGCAGGAAGAGTGGCACACTCTAAATATTTCAGGTAGGGGAAGAGGTTGGCCCCCAGTAAGGAAATCAGGTAACTGATTTCATATTTGTTCATCCTTTGTTGTTTATTTTAGTATAATGCAAAAGTTATTCAGAGAGAAAGTACATTGTTGCTGTCTATATCTGGAAAAACACAATTTACTATTATTTTGCTTTGTGAAAATAGCTTTGTTGTGAGCACATTACTTTTAGTTGTAGTTCCAAAAGAGGGTAAAAGAATAATTTTAATAGGACAAACCTCAATGATAGTAGTATTTCTCAGTTGTGGAAATTGCCTTTAGTAATAATAATACCTTTATACTCCTATAGTATTTGCATATTTCAAAGCATTTTATAAACAGTAATTAATTTTGCTTTTTAATACCCCTATGAGATAGGTGAATATTATCCACATTGTAAAGATTAGGAATCAAGGTACAAAGAAATTTAAGAGCCACATTTTTAAATGGAACTCAACTAGGCTTGTATTTAAGTACATGAAATATTTGCATGAATGTTTTGGGCCACTGTCATCTGAAAGATTCTCTCACTAATACACACAGGTAACAGAACTTGCATATGCAAACAAATCTGGACAAACATCATTCACTCAAGCAGAACCCATCACCTCTATGTGCAGATGGTTGTGCTGGAAAAAAATGCATGAGCATCTGTTTGCAGGCTCTCCAATGGAGACCATGAAACATGGCTCTAAGTGACAGCCAAAACCACATGGGGATGTAACCCTGGCACTAAAATCAATGGGATTTTTACCAATGACTTCTGTGGTACTAGGATTTTACCCATGGTCTCTCTGGCAGAGCAAGGAATAGGATCTGATATGGAGACCAGTATTAGACCTATGTGAGGGGCAGATTATCTCACATCTGCATACTGTGGGGTTCTTGCATCATCTTCTGAGCCATCTGGTATTGGCTACCATCAGGGACAGGATACTGAATGGTATGGGGAAGAAATAAGAACATAAGAATGGCCATACTGGGTCAGACCAAAGGTCCATCCAGACCAGTATCCTGTTTACCAACAGTGGCCAATGCCAGGTGTCCCAGAGGGAGTGAGCCTAACAGGTAATGATCAAGTGATCTCTTCCCTGTCATCCATTTCCACCCTCTGACAAACAGAGGCTAGGGACACCATTCCTTGCCCATCTGGCTAATAGCCATTAATGGACTTAATCTCCATGAATTTATCCAGTTCTCTTTTAAACCCTGTTATAGTCCTAGCCTTCACAACCTCCTCAGGCAAGGAGTTCCAGAAGTTGACTGTACTTTGTGTGAAGAACTTCCTTTTATTTGTTTTAAACCTGCTGCCCATTAATTTCATTTGATGGCCCCTAGTTCTTATATTATGGGAACAAGTAAATAACTTTTCCTTATTCACTTTCTCTACACCACTCATGATTTTGTGAACCTCTATCATATCCCCCCATTAGTCTCCTCTTTTCCAAGCTGAAAAGTCCTAGCCTCTTTAATCTCTCCTCATATGGGATCTGTTCCAAACCCCTAATCATTTGCCCTTCTCTGAACCTCTTCTAATGCCAGTATATCTTTTTTGAGATGAGGAGACCACATCTGTACACAGTATTCAAGATGTGGGCGTACCATGGATTTATATAAGGGCAATAAAATATTCTCCATTTTATTCTATATCCCTTTTTTAATGATTTTAATGATCCTGTTTGCTTTTTTGACTGCCGCTGCACACTGCGTGGGTGTCTTCAGAGAACTCTCCACGATGACTCCAAGATCTCTTTCCTGATTAGTTGTAGCTAAATTAGTCCCATCATATTGTATGTATAGTTGGGGTTATTTTTTGCAATGTGCATTACTTTACATTTATCCACATTAAATTTCATTTGCCATTTTGTTGCCCAGTCGCTTAGTTTTGTGAGATCTTTTTGAAGTTCTTCACAGTCTGCTTTGGTCTTAACTATCTTGAGCAGTTTAGTATCATCTGCAAACTTTGCCACCTCACTGTTTACCCCTTTCTCCAGATCATTTATGAATAAGTTGAATAGGATTGGTCCTAGGACTGACCCTTGGGGAACACCACTAGTTACCCCTCTCCATTCTGAACATTTACCATTTATTCCTACTCTTTGTTCCCTGTGTTTTAACCAGTTCTCAATCTATGAAAGGATCTTCCCTCTTATCCCATGACAACTTAATTTACGTAAGAGCCTTTGGTGAGAGACCTTGTAAAAGGTTTTCTGAAAATCTAAGTACACTATGTCGACTGGATCCCCCTTGTCCTGGACTACATGGAATTTAGTCTGATCCAGTCTGACAATTCCTGTCTCCTCACTCTTAGTCCTTAGCCACAAAACCTCCTTCCATTTCTGTTTTAGGATGAACAGATGAAGGGCTACAATACTTAACTTTTGATTGTGCCTGTGCTATTCTTCCATAGTGGGGAAATCTTAAAAAATAAAATGAATTCAGAACCATGCCAATAGTATAATCAACGGATTGTGTACGTGAGAAATGAGAGAGGAATTCTGCACCGCAAGCACCGCTTTTTTCCCCAGGTCCTGCTGCCTATAATTTTATTTTTTAAGTATAAGGATGTGTTCATCTGTATGCAGTTTTCCTCTCTCTCTCTCTCCATCTCATTAATGCTTTCTTCCTACAGTTAATCTGTCATGGTGCAAAGCAAAGCTGGATATATACAGTATGCCCAATGAATACAAACTCTTCTGTATGCTAGAATATAGATTACTGTAATTCATGTATCTGAATGTAACAGTGTTTTTTTGGGTTAGTGGTGTTTATATTTAATTAAGCCGTGTACCCTTTGATCCTTTTTCTATAATCTCCTTCATTACTTTAGATATGTTGAAGTATCAAAATAAGGACTGGATATAAGTAATAATAAAACTTAAGACCTACTTTGTGTTTTACATTTTCAAACTGTTGTACAAACATTGAGGAGTTAGTATTTCTGGAATGGTTAGAGAAACAGAGTAAGTATTGATGGGCTGACAGAAGAGTTATAGGGAAAGCCAAGAAACAATACAGTCTGTGACTGTACAGTATGCACCTATATCTAAAATGTACATGTGAAGCCAGGAGCAGGGATCAAAGGATTAAATCTCTCTTGCCTTTCACAGTAATTCTTGTTTGTATCTAGCACGTTTATAATAAATGAGCATTTTAAAAAATATTTTGAGAGGCCACTGAGTAATTTTGCTCATCTTTAGAACCCTTTTTAGAATCCTCCAATCCTGGGACTGTCTGGGCATTAGTCTGGTCCCTGGAGTAAATTAGAGCAATCATCAGGGTATTGCTGGACTGCAAGATGTTCTGGCCACAGCAGCAGGGGAGGTGTAGAGCCAGTAAGCGCTGCACTCTTCCAATGGGGAGACCTCCAGAGGCCAGCTCCTCCAACTGTAGGCTCTTAGCAAAATGAAAAAGCACCAGAACAGCCAAGAATTGGGAACTCATCTCTCCTTGATGTTGCAAAATACTATCTTTAGAAAAATCATACTTGGATAAATATGTTTGAAAAACTTAAGGACAAATGGAAGTAGGATCAGAGCAGGAAGAGTTAATTCCATCACTGTCCCTGGCTGTGCTGAGGTCTAGCACACAGGTAGACACTGTGGAAGTGATAGTGAAAAGTCAGTTCCACTGCATATGAAATGCATTCTTGCCCTACTGGTTGGTCAAAAACCAGTGAGGAGTGCCAGGGACCATTGCATCTGAAGATCATTAATACCTTGCTAAGGGAGGACAAGTTTACCATTTGAACATGGGCTGGCACAGCCCAGGATCAAGAAACCATAACTTCTTCCACAGTCTTGCTTATCCTTAATATAATATTTGGAAATTTCTTGAGGCGTTATTGGCAGGCCAACAAGCCCAGCAGCACCGATCTTCATCTGTATCCTTTCCTATCTAGCTTCAGACCTGGAATTGGTTGTGCTCACGGCTATAGAGAGAGGTCAGATATTCATGCTAATATCATTAGATATTTGGGCAGCCATTCAGAATGCTGACCATGGAGTAATTCTAACTCAGCTGCAGGAATTGGTCGGGGCTGGACTGTGTCTCTTTAAACCAATTCTCTTCCTTTTGGAGGGATCCCAGAGGGTTCTGACTGGTAGTTGCTAGTCTCCAGAAATCTCCACCTGGGGAGTCAGAGAGGGTTCAGTTTAGTTGTCTCTCTAGTTCCTCTCATAAGGGCTGCACGCCCATCAACCACCATCAACATGCAGATCAATTTCAATGTATTTATAGCCCTAATGTTCTAGCACTCAGTTATCCCAGACATCAACTCTCTCTCCACTCCCATCTTGACAGCTAAGACACTAGGGACGGTTTGGCTCTTGGTTCGCAGGATGCTATGTGAGGGGACTAGGCTAAGGGTTTCTTTGAGAATGACCTGTGGCTGGAAGTCACTCCCCACAGACACCCAGCTGAGCTGGAGGCCTACCACATTCAGGACACGTTTGATGACTCAGGTTCCCCTAATGGATTTGTTGTTGAATCATTTGAGCAATGTAAATCCAGCACATGGATCATTGTCTCTTAAAGGGGATCGTGCCTTTAGGCTTATCCCTGGTGTGTAGTCCTGCTACCTCAGCAAAAGCACTAGGTAGGAATTGCCTCTGAGGCACAGTTCCTCTGGAGCTCTCTTTTCTGCGGGGGAGGGGGCGGGGGGGCAGTGTGTAGAGGGGATATGCTGAGTCATCCCTTTACCAGATGACAGGTTTCAGAGTAGCAGCCGTGTTAGTCTGTATTCGCAAAAAGAAAAGGAGTACTTGTGGCACCTTAGAGACTAACAAATTTATTAGAGCATAAGCTTTCATGAGCTACAGCTCACTTCATCGGATGCATTTGGTGGAAAAAACAGAGGGGAGATTGATATATACACACACAGAGAACATGAAACAATGGGTTTATCATACACACTGTAAGGAGAGTGATCACTTAAGATAAGCCATCACCAGCAGCGGGGGGAGGAGGAAAACCTTTCATGGTGACAAGCAAGGTAGGCTATTTCCAGCAGTTAACAAGAATATCTGAGGAACAGTGGGGGGTTGGAGTGGGGGAGAGAAATAACATGGGGAAATAGTTTTACTTTGTGTAATGACTCATCCATTCCCAGTCTCTATTCAAGCCTAAGTTAATTGTATCCAGTTTGCAAATTAATTCCAATTCAGCAGTCTCTCGTTGGAGTCTGTTTTTGAAGCTTTTTTGTTGAAGTATAGCCACTCTTAGGTCTGTGATCGAGTGACCAGAGAGATTGAAGTGTTCTCCAACTGGTTTTTGAATGTTATAATTCTTGACGTCTGATTTGTGTCCATTCATTCTTTTACGTAGAGACTGTCCAGTTTGACCATGGTACATAGCAGAGGGGCAATGCTGGCACATGATGGCATATATCACATTGGTAGATGCGCAGGTGAACGAGCCTCTGATACTGGGGCTGATGTGATTAGGCCCTATGATGGTGTCCCCTGAATATATATGTGGATAGAGTTGGCAACGGGCTTTGTTGCAAGGATAGGTTCCTGGGTTAGTGGTTTTGTTGTGTTGTGTGTGGTTGCTGGTGAGTATTTGCTTCAGATTGGGGGGCTGTCTGTAAGCAAGGACTGGCCTGTCTCCCAAGATCTGTGAGAGCGATGGGTCGTCCTTTAGGATAGGTTGTAGATCCTTGATGATGCGTTGGAGAGGTTTTAGTTGGGGGCTGAAGGTGATGGCTAGTGGCGTTCTGTTGTTTTCTTTGTTGGGCCTGTCCTGTAGTAGGTGACTTCTGGGTACTCTTCTGGCTCTGTCAATCTGTTTCTTCACTTCAGCAGGTGGGTATTGTAGTTGTAGGAATGCATGATAGAGATCTTGTAGGTGTTTGTCTCTGTCTGAGGGGTTGGAGCAAATGCGGTTATAATCGTAGAGCTTCGCTGTAGACAATGGATCGTGTGGTATGATCTGGATGAAAGCTAGAGGCATGTAGGTAGGAATAGCGGTCAGTAGGTTTCCGATATAGGGTGGTGTTTATGTGACCATCGCTTATTAGCACCATAGTGTCCAGGAAGTGGATCTCTTGTGTGGACTGGTCCAGGCTGAGGTTCATGGTGGGATGGAAATTGTTGAAATCATGGTGGAATTCCTCAAGGGCTTCTTTTCCATGGGTTCAGATGATGATGATGTCATCAATGTAGCGCAAGTAGAGTAGGGGCATTAGGAGACGAGAGCTGAGGAAGCGTTGTTCTAAGTCAGCCATAAAAATGTTGGCATACTGTGGGGCCATGCGGGTACCCACCGCAGTGCCGCTGATTTGAAGGTATACCTTGTCCCCAAATGTGAAATAGTTATGGGTGAGGACAAAGTCACAAAGTTCAGTCACCAGGTTAGCCGTGACATTATCGGGGATACTGTTCCTGACGGCTTGTAGCCCATCTTTGTGTGGAATGTTGGTGTAGAGGGCTTCTACATCCATAGTGGCTAGGATGGTGTTTTTAGGAAGATCACCAATGGACTGTAGTTTCCTCAGGAAGTCAGTGGTGTCTCGAAGATAGCTGGGAGTGCTGGTAATGTAGGGCCTGAGGAGGGAGTCTACATAGCCAGACAGTCCTGCTGTCAGGGTGCCAATGCCTGAGATGATGGGGCGTCCAGGATTTCCAGGTTTATGGATTTTGGTTAGCAGATAGAATACCCCAGGTCGGGGTTCTAGGGATGTGTCTGTGCGGATTTGTTCTTGTGCTTCTTCAGGGAGTTTCTTGAGCAAATGCTGTAGTTTCTTTTGGTAACTCTCAGTGCGATCAGAGGGTAATGGCTTGTAGAAAGTGGTGTTGGAGAGCTGCCTAGTAGCCTCTTGTTCATACTTCGACCTATTGATGATCACGACAGCACCTCCTTTGTCAGCCTTTTTGATTATGATGTCAGAGTTGTTTCTGAGGCTGTGGATGGCATTGTGTTCTGCATGGCTGAGGTTATGGGGCAAGCGATGCTGCTTTTCCACAATTTCAGCTCGTGCACGTCGGCGGAAGCACTCTATGTAGAAATCCAGGCTGCTGTTTTGACCTTCAGGAGGAGTCCACCCAGAATCCTTCTTTTTGTAGTGTTGGTAGGAAGGTCTCTGTGGGTTAATATGTTGGTCAGAGGTGTGTTGGAAATATTCAGACAAGTCAGACATCAAGAATTATAACATTCAAAAACCAGTTGGAGAACACTTCAATCTCTCTGGTCACTTGATTACAGACCTAAGAGTGGCTATCCTTCAACAAAAAAGCTTCAAAAACAGACTCCAACGAGAGACTGCTGAATTGGAATTAATTTGCAAACTGGATACAATTAACTTAGGCTTGAATAGAGACTGGGAATGGATGAGTCATTACACAAAGTAAAACTATTTCCCCATGTTATTTCTCCCCCCCACCCCAACCCCCCACTGTTCCTCAGATATTCTTGTTAACTGCTGGAAATAGCCTACCTTGCTTGTCACCATGAAAGGTTTTCCTCCTTCCCCCCCCCCCCGCTGCTGGTGATGGTTTATCTTAAGTGATCACTCTCCTTACAGTGTGTATGATAAACCCATTGTTTCATGTTCTCTGTGTGTGTATATATCAATCTCCCCTCTGTTTTTTTCCACCAAATGCATCCGATGAAGTGAGCTGTAGCTCAAGAAAGCTTATGCTCTAATAAATTTGTTAGTCTCTAAGGTGCCACAAGTACTCCTTTTCTCTTTACCAGATGAAGCATACAATCCCCCTAATGCTCTCTGCATAACTGTGTAGGAGAAGGGTTCCATCTAGCCCTCTCCCACCTCCCACCCCATGATCTCTTGCTTATTGTGGAAGATACTGGGCATGCAACCCCTGCTCTCCCCACCCCACACCCAGGTGTGGATCCTATGGAGCCATGCAGATACTTTCTTGTACCCTCTTCCTAAATGGCTGTTTCTGTTATGTATATTTCTGAATGGGGGAGGGAAGGAAAGTATCATTCATTCCCTTTATAGGAACTCCTTGGATCACTAGCTCATGTATTGCACACCCAGATACTACAGTGATGGACAGCTTGGGCAAATTTCTTCACTAGAAGCGGTTTTGTTTAGTAAATGTATTAACAAACAGCAAAAGTGAGTGAGCAGTGAGATGGCAAAGTTTTCAGATGACACAAAATTATTTAGATAATTCAAGACGGGAGAAGTCTGGGAGGACCTAACTCATCTAGGGAGTGAGGCAGCGTGAAGAACATGAAAATTCAATGTTGACAAATGGAGGGTAGTGCATGTTGGAAAAGGGCTTTCAAATTAAAAATATTATACCTGTAGCAAAATGAAACACTCCCACTGACCTCATATCAATGTCACAGTTCTCAAAAAAGATGTATTGGAATTGGAAAAGGTACAGAAAAGGGAAACAAAAATGATCAGGGGTATGGAACAGCTTCCATATGAGGAGAGATTAATAAGACTGGGATTTTTAAGCTTAGAAAAGAGAAGACTAAGGGGGGATATGATAGAGCTCTATAAAATCATGACTGGTGTGGAGAAAGTAAAGAAGGAACTGTTATTTATTCCTCATAACACAAGAACTATGAGTCACCAAATGAAATTAATAGGCAACAGGTTTAAAACAAATAAAAGGAAGTATTTCTTCGCACATCACACAGTCAACCTGTGAAACTCTTTGACAGAGGATTTTCTGATGGCTAAGACTATAACCGGGTTCAAAAAAGAGCTAGATATGTTCATGGAGGATAGGTCCATCAATGGCTATTAGAATGGGCAGAAGCTGGGAATGGGCGACAGGGAATGGATCACTTGATAATTACATGTTCTGTTCATTCCCTCTGAAGCACCTGCCATTGGCCATGGTCAGAAGACAGGATACCAAGCTAGATGGACCATTGGTCTGATCCAGTATGGCTGTTCTTATGTTCTTAAAAAATAATAATAATAATAGGGAAAGTTAACATTTAGGACTATGTGAGTGACCATTTCTTGACTGTTAATGGTCTCCACATGAAGGAGCTGTAGAGTTAAAAATGATTCTAGAAAAAAATTGTTAATCAATTTGAAAGAAACATTATAACAAAATAGCAGCTTTGACTTCCATAACTCCAGTCAGCTGAAACTGAAAACCCAAAGCATCTCTGTTATAAACTCTAGAAGAGGATAGTTGTTTAAGTTTTATTAATGGGTCAGAACAAGTTGCTTTAAAACTAGGAAAACATGAACTTTACTGAGCAATATTTTTTGTAATTTTTCTTTAATTTAACAAATTCTGGGATATCTCACTATGGACATTTTTGAAAAGTTAAAAGAAAAATGTTCTCATTTCCCTTTAATTTATTCACTGCAGGTCTTTCAAAAACCTATTTTTCATAATTTAAAATGGTGCAAGCCATCGGCCCATAATATACCTAAAAACTTTGATATTTATAATACTTTGAACTTGTAGTGCTTTCAACAGAGCATCCCAAATTACTTTCCAAACATCAGCTTGAGCCTCACAATGCAAAGGTGAGGAAATGTTATCTGTACTAATTATGGAGGGGAACCTGAGGTACAAGGAGGGTGAGCTGCCGTAGATTCCAATCACTTATATGTTTGCAAAAAGAAAAGGAGTACTTGTGGCACCTTAGAGACTAACAAATTTATTAGAGCATAAGCTTTCGTGAGCTTCATCGGATGCATCCGATGAAGTGAGCTGTAGCTCACGAAAACTTATGCTCTAATAAATTTGTTAATCTCTAAGGTGCCACAAGTACTCCTTTTCTTTTTGCGAATACAGACTAACACGGCTGCTACTCTGTTACATGTTTGCTTAA
The DNA here is from genome assembly GCF_009764565.3 of Dermochelys coriacea. Taxonomy (NCBI): domain Eukaryota; kingdom Metazoa; phylum Chordata; order Testudines; family Dermochelyidae; genus Dermochelys; species Dermochelys coriacea. The sequence goes on from NC_050071.1 coordinate 114,907,034, forward strand.
CTTTCCTTATAGGGGTGGTCCCAATGAAATCAATGTTTAAATTAAGTATTTGCACAAGTGTTTGCAGGATTGGGGCCTTAGGTAGCAACACAGCCCATGGGCTCCCATTCCCCTGCTATAATTATAAAAAAGCACATAGTTAAAATTAATGCTGTTTCCACAGTAAATTCTGTGACATTGTTACTGTACATGGGACCTGGCCTTGAGAGGTACTAGGGATCCACAACTCATTGATATCAATGGGCCAGATTCTACTGGAAATAAGACACATGTTATGTCCTTTAATTAGAGCCCTGCGCGGATACAAAAATGTGAATCCGCATCCAATCCACATCCCCCGGAATCAACCCGCAATCCGACCCATGATCCGCTAGCCATCTTTTATGTGTATCCGCACCCGCATCAGCAAGCCATGTCACAAGAGGAAGAGGGAGATGAGCGAGCAAGAGGACAGCATCTTGCAGGGAAGAGGTGGTGTGGGGATGGGGTCACAAGGAAAAGGGGCTTGATGGGGTCTGGAAGGATAGAGTGGCGGATTGCATGCTGCTCCCAAGGGCTCGCGAGCAACGGTACATGGCAGAAGCAGTGCATGTTGCATCACAGCTGGGCAAAAAAATGGGGCACCGGGGCCCCACCCACTCCAATCCCCGTGGCTGGGGGAGGGCCCTGCTGCCCAGGAGTCAGCGGACTGGGAGTGCGGCCAGTGCTGCAGGTCTGGGCCATGGTGGGGATGCTGGCGCTGCCTGAGGGGCCCGAGCTGCTGGACAGGAAGCAGTGCAGTGAGCAGGTTCTGGACAGCCCCAACTCCAGCCTGTCACCCAGCCCCAGCCACTGGTTGCTGGCCACAGCCCCAAGTGCACTGCGCCCCCTGAGCTGCCCAAGCCAGATGCCGTGGGCCAGGCACTGCCAGTGAGTAGAGCTCTGCGTGGTTGTATCCACATCCAATCCACTATCCACAAAAATGATCCGTAGACATCACTGTTCGTAGAATCATAGAATGTCAAGGTTGGAAGGGACCGCAGGAGGTCATCTAGTCCAACCCCCGGCTCAAAGCAGGACCAATACCCAACTAAATCATCCCAGCCAGGGCTTTCTCAAGTCTGACCTTACAAACTTCTAAGGAAGGAGATTCCACCACCTCCCTAGGTAACCCATTCCAGTGATTCACCACCCTCCTAGTGAAAAAGTTTTTCCTAATATCCAACCTAAACCTCCCGCACTGCAACTTGAGACCATTCCTCCTTGTTCTGTCATCTGCTACCACTGAGAACAATCTAGATTCATCCTCTTTGGAATCCCCTTTCAGGTAGTTGAAAGCAGCTATCAAATCTCCCCTCATTCTTCTCTTCTGCAGACTAAACAATCCCAGTTCCCTCAGCCTCTCCTCATAAATCATGAGTTCCAGTCCCCTAATCATTTTTGTTGCCCTCCGCTGGACGTTTTAAAATTTTTTCACATCCTCCTTGTAGTGTGGGGCCCAAAACTGGACACAATACTCCAGATGAGGCCTCACCGATGTCGAATAGAGGGGAATGATCACGTCCCTCGATCTGCTGGCAATGCCCCTACTTGTACATCCCAAAAGGCCATTGGCCTTCTTGGCAACAAGGACACACTGTTGACTCATATCCAGCTTCTCGTCCACTGTAACCTGTAGGTCCTTTTCTGCAGAACTGCTGCCTAGCCATTTGGTCCCTAGTCTGTAGCAGTGCATTGGATTCTTCCGTCCTAAGTGCGGGACTCTGCACTTGTCCTTGTTGAACCTCATCAGATTTCTTTTGGCCCAATCCTCTAATTTGTCTAGGGCCCTCTGTATCCTATCCCTACCCTCCAGGGTATCTACCTCTCCTCCTTTAGTGTCATCTGCAAACTTGCTGAGGGTGCAATCCACACCATCCTCCAGATCATTAATGAAGATATTGAACAAAACCGGCCTGAGGACCGACCCTTGGGGCACTCCACTTGATACCAGCTGCCAACTAGACGTGGAACCATTGATCACTACCCGTTGAGCCCGACAACCTAGCCAACTTTCTATCCACCTTATAGTCCATTCATCCAGCTCATACTACTTTAACTTGCTGGCAAGAATACTGTGGGAGACCATGTCAAAAGCTTTGCTAAAGTCAAGGAACAACAAGTCCACTGCTTTCCCCTCATCCACAGAGTCAGTTATCTCCTCACAGAAGGCAATTAGATTAGTCACGCATGACTTGTCCTTGGTGAATCCATGCTGACTGTTCCTGATCACTTTCCTCTCCTCTAAGTGCTTCAGAATTGATTCCTTGAGGACCTGCTCCATGATTTTTCCAGGGACTGAGATGAGGCTGACTGGCCTGTAGTTCCCAGGATCCTCCTTCTTCCCTTTTTTAAAGATGGGCACAACATTAGCCTTTTTCCAGATCGGACCTCCCCCGATCGCAATGAGTTTTCAAAGACAATGGCCAATGGCTCTGCAATCACATCCGCCAACTCCTTTAGCACTCTCGGATGCAGCGCATCCGGCCCCATGGACTTGTGCTCGTCCAGCTTTTCTAAATAGTCCCGAACCACTTCTTTCTCCACAGAGGGCTGGTCACCTACTCCCCATGCTGTGCTGCCCAGTGCAGTAGTCTGGGAGCTGACCTTGTTCATGAAGACAGAGGCAAAAAAAGCATTGAGTACATTAGCTTTTTCCACATCCACTGTCACTAGGTTGCCTCCCTCATTCAGTAAGGGGCCAACACTTTCCTTGACTTTCTTTTTGTTGCTAACATACCTGAAGAAACCCTTCTTGTTACTCTTAACATCTCTTGCTAGCTGCAACTCCAGGTGTGATTTGGCCTTCCTGATTTCACTCCTGCATGCCCAAGCAATATTTTTATCCTCTTCCCTGGTTATTTGTCCAATCTTCCACTTCTTGTAAGCTTCTTTTTTGTGTTTAAGATCAGCAAGGATTTCACTGTAAAGCCAAGCTGGTCGCCTGCCATATTTACTATTCTTTCTACACATCGGGATGGTTTGTCACTGTAACCTCAATAAGGATTCTTTAAAATACAACCAGCTCTCCTAGACTCCTTTCCCCCTCATGTTATTCTCCCAGGGGATCCTGCCCATTAGTTCCCTCTAAGCTGTGTGCGTGCGCACAGATCCTAAACCCTACGTACACGGCAAAACACTGCGCACACAAAAAATGAAATACTACATTGGAGCCACGCCGAAATATCATTTACAGGCGACTTTTGACATTGTTCACCAATCATCTATCAACACAGACAGTTTCTATTAGCTGGCTGGGGGAAAAGGGAAAAGAGAGCAATGAATTGTACCCCTCCCCGCCAGCATTTCGAATGTGGAACATTGATCATGTCAGGACGGTCGAGACCCACGCATCTCCATTTTCCCGCGTTTTTTTTGCCACAGGTGCATGGACATGATTGGAGTTATACACAAACTTCTGCTATCCTGATCTGAATGATCTGCCATTTGCCCTTTTGTCGAGCCAGGCTGTTAAGTGCATTGAAATAGTAGCCATATAATAAAAGTATTAATTTTAAATAAACCAATCTGGTAAAAAAAAAATCAATCCCAAAATGTCACTTTTTAGAGGTCTAAAGTGTAAAAGAACAGCGACTTCACTTAAATCTGGATGGCTGGATGAGACTATAGAGACGGTTACACCGAAGTCACATAGTGTAATGCTTGTTAAACTTCGTGAAATATTCACATATGATGAGAACAACAGAGTGTTTTGCGTATATTGTTGAGATGCCAGAGCTTTGGGAGAATTTTCAACAGGAAGAATGTGGAATGATATATGGAAGTTGGATTTCTTAAAGCGTCATCTGTCAAATCCCTATGTTCAAAATACAAAGACTTTCTTGCTGAAGAGATTGTTATAATCAGTCAGTACAATGACTTCAAGTTTGCAGTAGCCGAAAGAATCAAAAACCAATTGGTTTTAAGTTTCCCAGATATGGTGACATTTGCTCATCAGAATGAATAGTTTCAAGATCTTGCAAAGTTGATGGATATTGGAGGAACATTCCTAGCATAAAGTGTAGACTGTGAACGTGGCTTTAGCTTAATGAACACTCTAAAAAACAAACTACAGAGTCGTTTACAAGTAGATCATTTGGACATGCTGATGTGTATTAAGAGTTATCAGCTGGATGGAGGACTGATAGATCTGGACAGAGTTTATATTGAATGGGCAAATGAAAAAGATCGCAGGGAAAAACAGTAAGGTTAGTTCAGCACTCTTTGACACTTCGACCAATAAAGAAATTAAAATGAGTTTGTAATTACATATTTTATTCTTGGCTGATAATCGTTATTGATATTTTTTAGGAAAATTTTAAATTTAAAACACAAACTCGTTTGTTTGTTTTTACTTATGATGTCTCTATCTGAAAACCCATATAAATTGACATAATGGCATACTTATTAAATTGTCTTAAATAATTGTTTATCAAAATCTTTTCGGACATGTGTATAGAATGAAAGCTGAAAGTGGACACCAACAGGCAGAAGCCTTTTTGCTGATAATGATCATGATTAATATGAGCTTGATATATGCTCGTGATTGTATATAAAAAAGATCATAAAGCGTAATGCTTAAAACTAATTTCTGCTTCATGAAGAATTGTTAAATTTCCTTTTTCTAAGTATTTAAAAATTACATTTATAAAATAACATGGTGTAAAATTATTATCACAAACTGCAAATTAAAACTTTTTAAATGTATAAGTATTTTACTCGCTTGGGTGCATTTGCCTCATGATGCACAAATTTGAACTCTGCTTCAAAAATTTGCCCAGAAGAAATTTTTTGCATACACGGACTGTCAAAAATTAGAGGGAACATTGGTGGACATCCGCATCAGCATCCACGGATATGAAGTGGGTATCTGCGGATTTGCAGGGCTCTATGTTCACTCCCACATAGGCTGGCTCTGCAGCAGTCTAGAAGCATTAGGATGGTCAAGCTGGCATGAAAGGGGATGTGGAAGGGTTTCTCATGGAGAGTTGCTCTGGTTGGTGGTGGGGAATGTTGGAAATGAGCCCCCCCAAACTTCTTCAATAACATTTTTTGAATGCTGGCTCCCTCTCGTGGTTGCAGCCTGAGTGTGAAGTAACTCAACTGAATGCATCCGATGAAGTGAGCTGTAGCTCACGAAAGCTTATGCTCAAATAAATTTGTTAGTCTCTAAGGTGCCACAAGTACTCCTTTTCTTTTTGCGAATACAGACTAACACGGCTGCTACTCTGAAACCTGTCAACAGGAACTATTGTGTGAGGAGAGAAGAGGACCAGGGCAAGTGCCTCAGTTATTTAAAATTAACATCAACAAAAACCTCTCACCTTTGTGAGCTGGAGGACTAGAACGAGGGCGACAACAACCAATTGCCTCCTCCCCCAACCTACTTCTTAACCTTTGCCTTCCCTCAGTAACCCCACCAGAGTCGCAGATTCATTAAAAAAACTAATTAAATAATAAAACCTCACTGGATCGGGCAGCAGAGATCTTCTTACATTCACTCTGATACATTTGTGGGGTGTTCTACCACCATGATAGGCTCAATGTGAGAAACTAGCTGACATATTAGATTGCTCTGGAGAGGGACAAGTGTTTCACTGTTCAGACAGATGGCCCATCTTCAGAAGCAGGATAATCCAGCCCAACTCTCCATGGAGTTTGGTGGAAGAATTTTAACCAGGGCTGTTACAAACTTCCTGGCGTCCCCTCTACCATATCTCTGAGCCAAATGATTCATAGATAATATCAATCTAGGTAGTTTTTGTGTAGAGGCTTGTTTTTCTTAGATTGTGCACTCTTTGGGGGAAGAGCCATATTTTTTTATCTGTTTTTGCAGCATCTAGCACAATTGGGCCCTGTTCCAGGACTAGAGCTTCTAGGCACTACAGTAATATAAATAAAAATAATCTGGATAAACATGTAGAACGTTCTTGACTGCTGCTCTTTAAATGGAAAGCACACATTTATGAAAGTTTAAGGAGTTACTTAGGTGTTGAACCTGTTTTTTTCCTTCAATCTCAAATAGAGTTGTATAGAAGACAGAATCAGGCTCTTGTGTTAACTCACCAGTGATAGGTGTAATGTGTTCATGTGTCAAATTCAGCCTTCTCACACATATGCACAACTGTTCTTGCAGTCAATAGTGGCTGCACATACCAATCGGAGGACAGAATTCAGCACAAGTCCTTTATTATAATAATAAATAATAATGCCTGTCACTCATATTAGAGGAAAACTACAACTGGAAATCAGTTTCCACATGTAACGTTCAGGAGCTGTGACAGGGCAAGTTGGTGTCTACGTTCTCTACTACTGTCTCCCCTCTTCCATGCAAAGTTTCAAAACATCAACACGTCGGTTCAGTTTTCAGACAATTTTCAATCTAGAACTGTGAATCCTGATATTCAGTTTAGTATGAATAAGCTGGTGATCTGTAAAGCATTCTGCACCTTGCTTAATCTAGAGAATACTTAGTCCTGCCATGAGTGCAGGGTACTGAACTAGATGATCTCTCAAGGTCCCTCCAGTCCTATGATTCTATGATAGCTCTGGTAATGTAAACATCCTTCATGTCTTTACAATGAGTGATGACATAGTGTAGAAGGTGCCATCGTTTTGACGGAGGTTTGTAACACCAAGATCAAACTCTGCGCAGAGTGTTAGGAGTAGTCACGCAGTAATAAGATTTTGTCATTGTTGGGTATGTTTCTTTGGGAGCAAGTTGCCTTAGGGCATAGGCACTAATTATTGTCAGTTGTTGTGGGACAGTAGTATCCGCAATGTCATTAGGTGCTAAGATATTAACACAGGTTGCTGCGGAATTTTATTAGTGATGGAGTTCGCTATTGCGAGACCTATCCCGTGTAGGCTGGTGTTTTGATCTGCCTTATAACCTGACCAGTAGAAAGTGTATTCTTTTTCTGTAGTGTGCCATCATCATGTAGCCTAGTCTTGGATAAGGGAGCAATATCTATTTGATACCCGTGTAGCTCTTTCGTTACTAATGCAGTTCTGCGGGCTTGATTTTTCTTTCAGTCGAGTAGTGCTGCTGTAATGTCTCTAGAATAGACATAGCCTAAGTCTTTGTTTTATTTTCTGCTGTTTATTTCCTCTCCAGTTGTATGACATTTAGCTGGAAAATATGAGGTGGTTGGTTAGTTTATGGTCATTTGGTGAAAGGTGTGGACGTGACTAAAGAGAAATTAAGGAGGGGACTGGTGGCTCAGGGAATTGGCAATGGGATATAGAGTCTTTTTAGACTTACGTTACCAATCTGAATCCAGTCCCAGGTCAAAAGTGACTGCAAATGATTGCTATCTGAAGATTTTTCTGTAGTCTCCATGTGAAATGTATCCTTGATCTAAGAGCAGTTACTAATGGACACTTGTCTTGTACAAAGTCATCACCGCAGTTGACTCCTGCGTTAGCAGCTTCAGCAGATAGGACAATCGGCAGAATCAGCCCTGGAGTCTGAATGATCTTGGAGGTGTTCCTTAGCAACATGGAAATGCAGAGAAGATTGTGCTGCTGTTGCCTGCATGTGTAACAGAGTGGTCTGACCCTTTAAGGATCTGGGGCCAACCAAGCTTGTTCAATTCAGATCCAGATTTGAAAGGGTCAGACGATCCCTATAAAGTTAACTTCTGCAAGAGCTGCAAAAGGGAGATGGGTTCCTGTAATAGGCCCTGAAGGAGGGAGATTGAAGGAAAGGGTATGTCCTTTCAACACTGGGAAACACCTTAGGGACCTATAGCTCACAGTGCTCAAAGAACTGCTTTGATTTGGTGTTTTGTCTAAATGTTATGTTTAAAGAATAAAACTGTGCTCTGAGGAAAGGGCCTGAAAGAGACCTGGACTCAGGGGGAGAGGTTGGCAGCCTTACTATGTTCTTATGCCAGCTAAGAGGGTTTCAGTCTTTAGGGTTGTCAAGCCAGCGTCTGTCAGTTACTAAATTCTTTGAATTAATAAAAAGAAAAAAAGAGTTCTTTGTTTTAAACTTGTTTACTGAGCGGGGTGGCAGAGATGCCAGACACCCATTCATTTCCATAATAGAAAGGATATTGCTCTTGGATTTAAACATACCAATGGCATTTGTAAAGTATAAACATCCTTAGTCTTTCTGTAAATGTCTTCAGCAGATAGGTGTGGAGTATTACACCCTTCTTGACTGAGTAATTACATTCCTTTAATTACATGAACAGATTAGCCTGTTTTAATTGTGACATTAATAGTGCCTCCCCATATTATAACAGTGTCCGTATTCTAAGGACAGTTTTTGGTGTGCTTCAAATATAAATTAGATCTATTTACTTTGGAAAAAAATCTTGATATTAACATTAGACGGCTGCTTAATGTCATTCCTTCAGGCAGTCCAATAAATTTTAAAGGCACACTTGGATGCATTGTACAGTTCTGAATGTCATTCCTTCGTCTGGTCACTCAACAAATTTTAAAAACAGTCTAGGATTTATTGTATATTTTAAAGTGATGTGTAGGAGATGCTTGTATATGTGTATTTCCGTTCTCTTTTAACAAGATTTGGGTGCATAACTCCTGTACATTTCTGTAAAATATATTGCCCCAGGTGCCCAAGCCTTCAAGTAAACCTAATGAAAACTGTTAAACTAAAAGGAAAGCTTTGTGGTAGAGAGACTATTCCTGAAGCTGCCCCTTGAGTCCTGTTAGAGTAAAAGCTTCCAAAAACATCCTCGGAACAGATACCTTATGTGGTAACTAACTCTCACACAGACCATATTGTGCCATCGTTAGAGCTGCTCAAATGCTGCAAAACAGTATTCGTGGACATTCATTTAAATTCCAAATGGCTGTTCACTTCACTCACATTTGTGTCCCTTTTTGAATTTGCTATTTGTGAATATTTGCATGAATGGCAGGGAGGGCAGGTTCAACATAAATGATTGAGAATAGCTGCTCTTCATATAAATATTAATATTGGTATGTGGTTAAGAGAATTCATGGATTCTCAAACAAAAACATACATTATTCACTATTTGCTATTCCTTATTTTCTATTCTCCTTTTTAAAAACTTATCCACTTGTGTGCAGGAACAATGGCATGACAGATAGGTGACACCACAAGTAAACGGGAAATAGTCAGTCTATAGTTTACTGACAAGCCTAGGTTGCAATTAACAAACTGTTCAAATAATAATGAATACTTTAGTAAAAACAAGTATATTTGAAGATAGTATGTGAGCAATGAAAAGGACTAAATTAATCATCTACATTATCATAGTTCATCGTAGATCAGTAAAATCTGAAATTAAAAATTCTCTCTCAGCATGTAATTATTCATAAATAAAAACAGAAAATTACCCACTAAATTATTTCAGTTCTAATGACAGTGAAAAAATTTCTTTGGCTGTCACAAGTTTCAGTCAAAAAAGGCAATAGGAAGACTGCTTGGGACTAGATTATCAAACTACGATCAGCATGGAAATTTAGCTACAAGTTTTTACTTTAATATAATCCTGCCATAATGAAAACTGGAGCAATACAGCTGACTGATCAGATGCTCAGGCTAGTCCCAGCAAAAGGGGAGTTGCAGTACACAACAAGAACAGGCTCTGTGCTCTAGGATAAAAAACAAATAATAAAGAACAGGCTCTATTCATCTTAAATAAAAAAAACAGTTTGGACCAAAATATTATGAGGACAATGAAACCAGAGACCTGAGGACAATCCAAGGACTCAAGCCCAGATTGCCAAAGGTATCTAGGCACCTAAAAATGCCAATAGTTACCTAGTGGGGTTGTCAAAAGCACCAAAGTAGGTCAGGCACCTAACTCCCACTGACTTCAAACAGATCCCACTAGGCACCTATCTCTATCTATACCTTTGAAAATCTAGCCCTGAGTAACTAACTAGGGTAATTGGCTGTGCCTTGACTATCTCCAGGTGGTGATGCTGGGGCAATGAATCCTTTCATCTCGCAAAGTCTGGTCTACCCCAGATTTTGTACGGTATAACTATTTTGGATAGGGTGTGGAAATACTGAAAGGGGAATAAGCTATTCTAGTCTAAGCACCTTTATACTGTGTCCACACTAATGAGGTGATACAGGTATAACTTTACCAGTATAGTTAAAGCTGTACAACTTTTGTGTGTAGACAAGTGGTAAAGTGCAGAGTGCTCTGCATCTTCTGCCTAATGACTGAAGTAGTCCTTACATGGTTGCACCCTACCATGGCCACAACAGGTAAACAAGGGTAAAGGGAGGGAGCCACTAGAGTAATAACTTTTGTTGGATGGAAATCATGGAAAATCACATGAAAAATAAGGGACAATGCTTTATTTTATGGGACATTTCAGGGAAACACCATTTCCCTTAGCATATCATGCATTTTTCTCTCAAGTGTACATTTCTGCTGCCCTCAAGTATACAATGCAATTATCATCAGCTTCAATTTAATGTTTACAGTGGTACGTTTCAGTACATTTTAAATAAGGAATGGTGCTCGCTCCGATGCCAACCCACTCGCCACTGCTCTGGTGGCACTGGGGCTGACAGCTGCTCCAACCCTGGAAAGTCACGGAATCCATGACCTCCATGACAGATTATTAATAGCCACTGATGGACCAATTGTCCATGAACTTATCTAATTCGTTTTTGAACCCTGCTATAGTTTTGGCCTTCACAACGCCCCCTGACAACAAGTTACACAGGTTGACTGTGTGTTATGTGAAGAAGTACGTACTTTTGTTTGTTTTAAACCTGCTACCTATTAATTTCATTGGGTGACACCTGGTACTCGTTATGTGAAGAAAAAAATAACACTTCACTATTCACTTTCTCCACACTATTCATCATTTTATAGACCTCTATCACATCCCCCCTTAGTCGTCTCTTTTCCAAGATGACAAGTCCCAATCCTTTTAATCTCTCCTCATATGGAAGCTGTTCCGTACCCTTAATCATTTTTGTTGACTTTCTCTGTACCTTTTCCAATTCCAATACATCTTTTTTTGAGATGGGGCAACCAGAAGTATGCACAGCATTCAAGGTGTGGGCATATCATGTATTTATATAGTAGAATTATGATATTTTCTGCCTTATTATCTATCCCTTTCCTGATAGTTAACATTCTATTGGCTTTTTTGATTTCTGCTGCACATTGAGCAGATGTTCTCAGAGAACTATCCACAATGACACCAATATCTTTCTTGAATGGTAACATTCACTTTATATCCAGTCATTTTGTACGTATAGCTGGGATTGTGTTTTCCAATATGCATTGCTTTGCATTTATAAGCATTGAATTTCATCTGCCATTTTGTTGCCCAGTCTCCCAGTTTTGAGAGATCCTTTTGTAGCTCTTTGCAGACTGCTTTGGACTTAACTATCTTGAGTAATTTAGTATAATCTGCAAATTTTGCCACCTCACTGTTTACCTCTTTTTTCAGGTCCTTAATGAATATGTTCAACAGTACTGGTCCCAGTACAGACCCCTGGGGGACTCCACTATTTACCTCTCTCCATGCTGAAAACAGACCATTTATTCCTAGACTTTGTTTTCTATCTTTCAACCATTAACTGATCCATGATAGCGACAGCTTAATCTGCTTAAAAGCTTTCGGTGAGGGTCCTTGTCAAAGGCTTTCTGAAAATCTAAGTACCCTATATCCACTGGATCCCCCTTGTACAGATGCTTGTTGACCCCCTCAAAAATTTTTAATAGATTGGTGAAGCACGATGTCCCTTTACAAAAGCCATGATGACTCTTCCCCAACAAACGATGTTCATCTATGTATCTGATAATTCTGTTTGTTACTATAGTTTTAACCAATTAGCCTGGTATTGAAGTTAGGCTTACTGGCCTGTAATTGCCAGGATCGCCTCTGGAGCCTTTTTAAAAAATTGATGTCATATTAGCTATCCTCCAGTCATCTGGTATGGAAGTAATAGGTTACAACGAGTAGTTCTGCAATTATGTATGTGAGTTCCTTCAGAACTGTGCCTGGGGACTAATTGATGTTTAATTTCTCAATTTGTTTCAAGACCACTTCTACTGACACCTCAATCTGGAAGTTTTCCTCAGATTTGTCACCTAAAAAGAATGGTTTTGCTGTCAGAATCCCTCACATCCTCTGTAGTGAAGACTGATGCCAAGAATTCATTTATCTTCTCCTCAATGGCCTTATCTTCCTTTAGTGCTCCTATAGCACCTTGATCATCCAGTGGTGCCACTGATTCATTGGCAGGCTTCCTGCTTCTGATCTACTTAAAAAAATTTGCTGTTAGTTTTTGAGTCTTTGGCTAGTTGCTCTTCAAATTCTTTTTTGGCCTTCCTAATTACACTTTACACTTGACTTGCTAGAGTTTATGCTCCTTTCTATTTTCCTCAGTAGGATTTAACTTTCACTTTTTAAAGGATGCCTATTGCCTCTAACCACTTCTTTTACTTTGTTGTTTAGCTGTGGTGGCACATTTTTGGTCCTCTTACTATGTTTTTTTAAATTGGGATATACATTTAATTTGAGCCTGTATTGTGGTGGTTTTAAAAAGTTTCCATGGAGCTAGCAGGCATTTCACTTTTGTGGCTGTACCTTTTAATTTCTCTTTAACTTCCTCATTGTTGTGTAATTCCTCTTCTGAAGTTAAATGCTACTGTAGTGGGCTCATTTGGTATTCCCCCTCCCCATGCACAGCAATGTTAAATTTAATTATATCCTGGCTACTTTTACCTTTTGGAATATTCACCTTTTGGACTAGATCCTGTGCTTCTTGCCTCTCCTCTTTTGGGTTCCAGGAAGCAGTAATTTACCTGGAGTAGAAGCACCATCTTAGTAGTCACCAGGTAGAGTCAAGAATTATAAACAAGTGGGAGAACCCACAAATGGCACAGTGTGTAGCAGGAACAGGGCTTGCCTGAGCATTTCTGAGCAAACCTCACTGTGACCACACCCCTCTATATACCAGTGCAGATTGAGGATCTCAAAGAGGGTTCGTGAGATGATTCTTTAGGGTTACTTAAGCAATAGGTATTATTGTTACTTATATTACAGTTGTGTCCAGGGGCCTCACTCAGGATCAGGGAGCTGTTGTGGTTGGCTCTGTGTCCACACATAAGAAGATGGTACAATCCTTGCTCCAACTTTAATGACTTTCCTGCTGCAGACCAGCTACTTGTGCTCTGGTCCATGCACAGTGGCCAATGATTTTGCAAGGGGAAACTGTCAAAATCAGCAAACAGTTTGGGGGCTTTGTGTACAATGTGCTGAATTTTAGCATTTAAATATCTCTTTACAAACAGCCACTAACTAATCATCACAGCACCTCTGTGAGGTAAGTGGTGTTATCTTCATTTTATGGATGAAGGAAGTATGGCAAGAGGGGTTAAGTTACTTGATGAAGGCCACCGAAGAAATTAGTGTCAGAGCCAGGATTAGAATGCAGACTAGAATAGCCTTTTTCTTAGTCCTGTGCTTAGTTCACTAGACCATGATGATACGTGTATATCATTAATTAAGGGTAGGTGTGGAAGTGGCCATGGGGGTTATTGGCCCCAAAGGTCAACTCTAGCAATGGTCTTTGTGTAAGGACTATAGAGAGTGACTGATTTTTCAGGTGCCAGGTTTGCCAGGTTTTTATTTAGTTCCAGTATATAACTTATTTTAGTGAGAACTAAGTCAAGTGAGATTCCTAAATCAAGCCTTTTCCTTGTTTCTAATCTGTCATTTTCTATGTTTTTCTGATTCCTAGCCTGTCACTTTCACAATTTCAACTGGTTCTGTGATCACATCCCTGCACTGCCTAACTTCACCTCATTTCATTAGCTCTCGGTGGGAATTCAGCATTAACTACAAACCTTTCTGATTACTTCATTTTCAGTTAAGTGGTGCGGTTAGCTTCCCAATTGCTTCATCAAACTCAGAGGTGCACTTTGCAGCTCTGAAGGCTGAATGGGGCCAGAAGGATGTACCAAAGGTAACTAATCATCAATGGGTGTGTTGGCAGGCAGTTGCAGGCTAAAAGCTGGGATGCTGTAACATGTCCTCTCCCCCAGTTTCTTTTTGATGTGCTGCAAAAAATTAAGCAAATTGAACTCCCATGTCTCTCCCTTTTCTGTATCTCTGCCTTGGCTTCCTTGCTTTTTCATACGAAATTCAAACGTCTCCTTATCTTCAAACCAGTTCAGACACTGGCCCACCTATATCTGGATCTTTATCTCCTCCTATTCTCCCATTCCATCTGCACCTGAAGCTGAGGAGGGAAAGCAGAAGACATGTCTCCTGTCTCTTACACCAATTCCCAGTTCATCCCTTCATCCATGCTACTTTTTATTCTTGTAAATACCTGCCTATCACTATACGTCAAATGCCCTTCTTCTGCCCATTCAAAAAAAAGCTTCCATGAAGCATTCCAGCTATAGTGACCACTATCCACTTTGTCTGTTCTTTATTATACAGTTGGAGTCCCATTTATATTTGAATTTATTTGCTCTTGTGCATTTGTCAGATACTCACAACTTTATTTTCATATTCTTTTGCAGATTAATATAAATTAGAGATGTGGCCCATACTGAAACTCCATAACCAAACCACCCAAGATTTAGGGGAAAGTTTAGATTTGGACTTTGTAACTCCTTGCTGTCTCTCTAATGGGCTGATCCAAATTCCCAGGTTCATATTCCCTTGAATTTTAGGGCAGCTTGGATCTGGTTCAGAACTTAATGGTCAGATATAAAGGATAATATATACACATTACATTGAAACTTTTTATTTTATTAAAGGTATATTTTAAGCCGTTGGTTGATAGATTATAAAAGCTACTACAAACTGCCCATGATGGGTTTGATCCTAAAAGGTGCTGAGCACTCAACTCCCATTGAGCTCAGTGAGAGTTAAGGGTGCTCAGCCCCTTGCAAGATCCAACCCTTAGTGGATAGGGAAAGCTCATTTAAGAATCCATGACTTGACTTAAAACTCTTGTTACCATATGAGAAAAGGGAAGGACTTGGCTGATGTAACATCTAATTTACTCAACCACACCTCTGTCACTCCACTATAGCTGATTTCATTTTTACTGCTATAAGCAATCACTGGAATCTTTTCAAGAAGGTGTGTCAAGAGTAAATGAATAAGTCACTGAAGCATTCAATTATGTTGTAATAACCTTGTTGGAGGGATGAAGGCATTTCTCTGGCTTTATAAATAGCACAGTGCTTTACAACTAAGCATGAAACTTTTGAAAGATCCAGTATTTCACTTGAATTGCAATTGGGTAAATCCAAGCACTGTGCAAGGTATGTGTTCTACTTATCTTACGTTTTCAGTGTTAAATTTTCAGTAGAATGTTAATGTTACATAATTTATAGACAAGGTTTTGGGGGTTTAATCATTTGATTTGCCTATTAAGAAGTATTAGAGCTATAAATAATGTGCAATGTTTGCTATGGAGATATAGCGATCATAGGTTTTCATTCAGTGCCAATCACTAGTATTGAAGCATGGGACAAGGAAAAGAAGAGATGTACAAAAGTGGTCTCTTGTCTCATATTCTGGGGTCTTCACATTCAGATGTGTAAATCTGCAGGATTAAATTTAAATATTTACAGATAAGTAAATGCTGAAATACCTTCCTTGATGGAATGCCCTCCCAAGAATACCTAGCTTTCTCACATGGAAACTTAGCTACTGGACAGGGGTCTGGTGCAAGTATATGAACTGTGCATCTAGGAATCACATCCATTGAAGACCAGATTATAAATTACCTACACGTACTATAAATTCCATCATATCATTAGGTCCTGACCCTGCAAGCTGCTTAATATAGCTGGACCTCATTAAAATGAATGGGACCCTGTGCAGATGCCAGGATCCAGCTATACAAAGCAGCTTGCAGGATATGGACTTTAATTTTAAAATTGTGTTTGGCCCACCTTGAATTTGCTGGACATCTACATAATAAAATTGAAGTTATGCATATTAAATTAATTTATATTTTCTAGATTTGGGTAGTTTTAGATTGACTCAATATATTGCAAACATCTTCAAAGGTGAAACGAGATCTATTTCTTATTCCACAGTAAAGATCCAATGATTCAAGGTACAGCCACTATCTAGTAACCCAATCCTGCCACCCTGACTCATGTGACTTGCCCTTACTCTAGTAGTCACATAAAGGTAAATAGGACTACTCCTTTGAGTAAGAGTTGCAGGATCAGACTCTAATTTCCCAAGAAAGAGTTTAAGGCTTTTATGTGCAGCCCATTAGGAAAAAAATAAGTAAATGGTGTGAATGGGTACATCCCATACATAGCTTTATTTTTCAAATACAATATGAAATAATTTTGAGATTATTTCCATGCAATTTTGTAGATTTTACTAGTAATGTGTCATTTTAATACCATTGTCAGTGAACTATCATGATATGCTAATGATATGCTATCATTCCTAAAAACTTTAAAAATGCAGCAACTGGATGAACTCCAACATTGTGTGTGGATTTTTTTATTAATTGTTATTTTCAAAACAGGTTACAAGAAAAGCTGAGATCATGAAAATCAGAAATTTTGCATTTCTTTGTGTGTTGATTCTGATCTCTCAGACACTAGTAGTTGATGGTGAAACACAGAAGGAAAGAAGAAAAGAAAAACAAAACGGTGGAAAAGGTAGAAAAAAACAAACTGGAACTAATCAAGAGAATGAGAAGGGACAGAAATCCAAAGGAGGTAAATCTTCACTTAAAGGCAAGTTTACAACCAAAGATAATTCGGAGTGCACCTGGGCAGTGACTGAAGTAGACACTGTTACCCTAAAAGTAGAATGCAAGAAAGGTGAAAGCAGCTTCCAGTGTGATTTTTCAGGAAGTCCTTCCACCTGTCCTCAATTTGCAGCAAACCAAAAACCATATTGGAAACAAATCTCCCGATCCCTAAAGAAACAGAAGAATATCTGTCAAGACCCAAAAGGTATCCTAAAATCTAAAGTGTGTAAGAAGGGGCCACAAAGTGCCCATCTCACCTTGACCAGCTCAAGCCTGATAACACTACAAAACTCCATAAAAGACAAAGCTGCTCACCATAGGAAAGAGATCACACAAACTTCAGCTCCTGCCATTAGACCTGAAAATCAGCCAGAGAAAAGTTCCAGTGACTGCGTTGAAGATATAGATTATATTGATCAGCAAAAGGTGGCTGAAGAATACTGTTCAGAAACATGGAGATCTTGGTGCAACTTCTTTATCACAATGATACAGGATAAAAAATGCCGATAAGATAATAGAATTCTAGAGTATTGGTAAAATTCTTAGTTACTGAAAGTTTGGTCCTATCTACTTCTTGCATACCTTTCTAGATTTGCCTCTGATTTTATATAGTGTATATATGAGCAAAAGAGAACAACTCTGAAATTTCTGACTTGTATTTCATGCAATGCTCTGTACTTGGTGTAGCTGAAGATGCTGTAGACCTTATTTGTATATAGATTGCTATGCAAATGTTACCAATGGATGTTAAACTCTGTAAAGATGTATATAAAGCAAAGTCTTCTCATTTTTCTCTTTGAGCTGTGTTAGCCAAAGTGATGATTTCAGTGCTATGCACTTTTTCATAGTGTACAGTACTTTTGACTTCAAAATTGCTGAGGATAATAAACTTCAAAATAGACTATAAATGATTGTTTTTTGTTTTGTTTTTCTGTGTATGTTAAAACAGATTTCTCTTGCAGTTTAGATATTTGTGGAGGACATATAATTCACTGAGGTTCCTAGATAGCAGTTTTAATAATAATACTTTTTGCAGCTTTGCAAAATTGTACTTCTGCTCACAGTCAGGGTAAGTTTTTTTTGTTTTTTGTTCTGTTTTTTGGTTTGTTTTTTTTTAATGGGTAAGTTATTGTTTGTTCATTATCCCTCAAAGTAAAGGGCAACAAGATTTTGTCTGGGCTGATACATTTTCAGGACAATTTTGCAAAGTTTTGCATTGTACTTTCATCCAAGAATCACAGAGATAGAGCAAAAGTAAATATTATATGCATTTTTGATGGGTAAACTGAGGCACAGAGATTAAGTGACTTGTCCAAGCTCATGCAGTAAATTAATTGTGGAGCAAGAAATAGGCCCCAAGAGTTGACTTCCAGTCTCTGTCTCTAAGAATTAGACAACTTGTACAGCATATTGATTATATCTTCTGTCCAAACTTTAATGAAGATTAAATGCCTCATTTATAACTCTTATATTTTGACAAAAATCTGAATTAAGTGCATTAAAAATTGCTTAACTTCATCTTCAGCTGGGTCTTACAGATTTTGTCTGTACTTTGTGACAATGTAGTGAAATTGTGAGAGAATAGAACTTTTAGAAATTAATGTTAAATCATGACAAGTGATTATTGGTAACCGTTGAAAAATAAATTGGAAGCAATTAAATGTATAAATCACACATTTCCTGTGGGTTTGGGGTGGGAAGAATGGTCTTGTGGCTGATTTCAGCTCTGCAAATTGGATATACTTGGAGAGAGGTAAACATTTTAACAAGCAGAGTTGCCCTGAGCATTTTTTGGTGGGTTGCAAACCATTTATTTCTGCCTTTCTCCAAAACATAACCAGTTCCCCTCCATAATGATCACAATCACCTAACTGATCCTCCCCAAAAATCTTTAGGTCAGCCTGGGGGAAAGCATTATTTAACTACCATGGTATTAAATCCATCATACACCCACATCTTGAATACTGAATGCAGATGTGGTCGACCAATCTCAAAAAAGATATATTGGAAAAGTTTCAGAAAAGGGCAACAAAATGATTAAGGGTACGGAATGGCTGCCATATAAGGAGAGATTAATAAGACTGGGACTTTTCAGCTTGGAAAAAAGACGACTAAATGGGATATGATAGAGGTCTATAAAATCATGACTGGTGTGGAGAAAAGTAAATAAAGAAGTGTTATTTACTCCTTCTCATAACACAAGAACTAGGGGTCACCAAATTAAATTAGTAGGCAGCAGGTTTAAAACAAACAAAAGAAAGTATTTTTTTCACACAACACACAGTCAACCTGTGGAACTCCTTGCCAGAGGATGTTGTGAAGGCCAATACTATAACAGGGTTCAAAAAAGAACTAGATATCATGGAGGATAGGTCCATCAATGGCTATTAGCCAGGATGGGCTGGGATGGTGTCCCTAGCCTCTGTTTGCCAGCAGCTGGGAATGGGTGACAAGGAATGGATCACTTCATGATTACTGTTCATTCCCTCTGGGGCACCTGGCATTAGCCACGGTCGGAAGACAGGATACTGGATTAGACCCAGTAGGGCCCTTCTTATGTACTCCCCTGGGGCGGGTGGGGATCTTAATATTCCCTCATTCTGTTTCTGCAACAATAGAGCCCAGCTGCATGTACCTTTCAGTCTCAACAATCAATTAATATCAGTTTCCATTTACATTGAAAAAGATATGTACTGGGTTTTTTTGTAGAATAAAAAACAACATAGTCTTTCATACAAATATCCTCAGTAAGAAGACATTGGTACTATAGGCTGAATTGTTTCTAAGCAGGATGTTTCCAAAAGTTTGCTCTTCAAAGGCAACCACACTGGTTGAGACTTGAATCCACCATATCATGCGGGGTTGAGTTGCTTTTGGCAGAGCAGAACAGAAATGGAATTTGCTTCAGTAGTCACAGGTTTTTGTTGGCTTTACTCTGAAAGCTCAAATGCGTACATGGTTTTGTACCTGATTATATTTTATGCCGCCACTTATATTGCTACAGGCAAACAAATCTTTTATATAACAGATTGGCAAAGGCATGATGCTGCTGATGTGGTAGCACATGCACACACACACATGCTTTCTTACTACTATTTTACTTAATGGATGCAATTTTATTTACAAAGTCCATCTAACAAGAGAAGGCTTAACCATGGGTATATTACATTTGCATTTGACCCTAATACCCACTGCGAAGCATCACTATAGAGGAATTGCTGCCAATTGCTGAGGAGGCTGGGGAGATAGTACTTTAGGCTCTTTAGAAAGGGGTGAAAAACTAATAATCAGTTACCAATTATCCCAATTTTATGTTTAGGGATCTAAGGTGCATGCTGTACCCTCACTCCTGGATTTGAATTCTAGCTGCTAACCATCTTTTTGTCCAAAAAAAAAAAAAAAAAGATATTAGGAGAATGTTTTGACAAGAAACAAATCAGAAGCAAGGAAAGCATTAGCAGCAGCATTTGGCTCAGGCAATCATATACTGAGGCAAGCTTGTATGTATCTAACTATACAGTAGACTCAAGGTGGGCGAGATAATATCTTGTATTAGACCAAATTCTGTTACTGGGAGAGATGAGCTGTCAAGCTGATCCAGAGCTCTTCTTCAGGTCTGGGAAATGCTGTACAATAAAAAGATGCATCACATGCAGCCGGCAACCTTTGATAGTTTCAAGTCACGCCAAGTCATAGATGAACATTTTGAGCTATGGCCAGGGCTGTCTCTAGGGGTTCAACTGTTCCAGGCATGCTGGCAAACATCCATCCTTAACTAGCTACAGTTATGCAACCATTCATTGATTGTTTTGTTACCTTAAGCCTATTCTATTTCTGCCTATCTGTGCACAGTATTGCTCCTTTAATGGCTGCTTGCCAGGTGAATATAGGACTAAACCAGAGTGGCACAGCCCAGTGCATGGTCTAGCCTGAGACCCCTCCATGTAGCTAATCTTGGAAGGATTCAATTTTTATCAGTAAATGTCGGTAAACGTCGATTTCACTGTGTACACACACACACAAGGATGAAAACACATTCCATTGATACTAATCAAAATTTACAGATCGACAAAGTAAGAAAAATGCTGCTTGAAAACTAATTAGAATTTGATTTAAGGTCATATACTAATTTGTGTTTTAACAGTTTAGAAAGCTTTTTTTTAAATCTCAACACCTACTGTTGGTAAATAATTGTCTGACACAATTGTCTGTCTGGCACTCTAAGATAAATGAGATAAGGTGTGACCTAAAAAGTTTACCATGTAAAGGGAGAGGTTAATCCCACTGAGTTCCATGGGGCTATTTGCATGAGTAATGATTTGCAGGATTAGGTTCTTAGTCCTCATTTATTTTCAGGCAGTTATTAAGGACCCACTTCTGCAGCTCATGCTGAGAAGTATTTACTTAATGCAATGGGTCCACTTACATAGGTATTAGCCGAGGATTTATTGATCCACCAAGCTGATCCACCAAGACACATGACTACAGTGACTATCTGCACAATGCTTTTGCTCCCTCTATCCATTTTTTCCCTACTGTTAGATAATCTCTCTTCACTGACTTGTTGCATCGTCAAGTTAGTAAATATTGATACGGTTCTTCTCTCTGTAACTGAGCACATCAGAAAGCACTTATGGATTTTATCCTCACAACACCCCTGTGAAGAAGAGAAGTATTACCCCCATTTATAATGGGGAAATGAGATACAGGATAGATTAAATGGCTTGGCCAAGGTCACGCAGGAAGTCTGTGGCTGAACTAGGAATTAAACACGGGTCTCTTGAGTCCCAGATCAAGAGCTGGGTAATATTAGATTATTAAGTCTTTGGGTCAGGGACTATTGTGTTATATATATATATATATATACACACTGATTAGCAATATCTCTTAAGAACTGTGGTTTCCTTTTCAATGAAACATAGTTTATTGCATTTTTATTTATTTATTTCATGATTTATAACTTGCATCTCTTGCTGAGAAAGAGGTGTAGAGTTGGCAGATTTGGAAAATTCATTCTAGTTTCAGAGGCAGTAAAGGTTTCAGAGGGATTCCCTTAAAGAGGGGAATAGTCCCAGAACTGGTAGCCTGCAACCTGTGAACGTCAATGAACTTCTTAACTATACCCATTGTGTATTGGATGAAAAAATAAACAAACACCCAGAACCAAGAACCCTCAAAGCTTTATAGTGAAATATAAAATGGAATCAGTGCTGCACCCTATCCAATAGTGTTACATGGTTTAAAATAATTTCCAATCATCTTGACACATACCAAGTTATCCTTATTTTAAGCAAAATTTTGGGACTGATTTTCAAAAACTGCCTCCAACTGTATGAAAAAACTTTCTGCACAATTTTCCACCTGCAATTAATTTTGTGGGCTCAGACGCTAGCTCATATACATCTGTCAGTGCACCCTGTACACCAGGCACGGAGACGCTTCAGTGTTGTTATTGATGCCTGCATTTACTGTGGTGCAGCATGGGAGGCCTGAGCTAAGGCTCGTTGCAACGTCAGGCCCTTTCAGCTTTTGTTCCTTTCTAGTTTACTTGTTTCAATGCGTTTTTCACTCACTTTCACTACAAGACACTAATTAATTATAAATTAATTTCCATTCCTTTCATTCCCGGCTTTACTCATTCCTCTATTTGGCAGCGGTACTGGTTACACATCTAATCTCACGATATGTTGCTTAATGGCCCTCAAGAAAATAGAATGTGAGTGACTCACCCTTCCTGCTTCCAACACAACCCAACCTTCCCTTTTCCCTGAGGGAGCCAACAAGTATGTACCACCTGATATCACCTCATCTGTATCCGGCCAATCAGCGCAGAGGATCAATCTTCAGGCACTACACGTTTTACACTATTGCTCTCAGCCCATGTGGACGTGACTAAGCTCAGATAATGAACTCTCCTCCCTTTTCCGCCTCTACCTTCTGCTGCTGATGCCCTAGGCAGAGCAGCTTCTTACTTGTTAGTGGCTGCTGCACCTCTCCTGTTCTTGGCACACTTTCCAATCCGTTTCCATACACTGTTTTGTTTGTTTCCTCCAGGCTATCTCCAAGGGCGGTATTAATTTGGTTAGCAAATGAGGCTTAGTTCAAACCCTACATGAAAAAAATCCTACTTAAAAAGGAGAGGAAATGTCACAAGCTTCAGCCCACAGAGTCTCCTTGCAATCATAGCATCAGGGTGGTGCAGTCAGTTTTATTCCCCCTGTGGAGCACCGGTGGGCCTTTGCCCTTCACCTCCATGAATGAGCCAGGGAATCCTGTTGATCGCAAGACCATGGCAGGGAGCCAGGGGGTCTGTGTGGAGGTCTAGTGTGTCTGCATGGCTCCCCTATGCTATGTCAGCACAGATTCCTTAGGAGCCAGGGGACACCTCAATTCCATCTGCTACCCTAAAGCCCCTGAGGGGAAAGTAGAATAAGAGAATTCTGAGGTCAGTGTTACATACACTGACAAATCCTTATGGGTCTGAATGAGCATGGTGCTGCAGAATGGCCAAGGCCCCCAGCTTGCTCCCTCCAATGCCATGACTCTGCAGACTAGAGACTTCTGTATTAAGAAGCAACAGGAGGCCACAGCACAAAGCTCCCTTCCACTCAGCCCCATCCCAGCTCTGTTCTGATTAGAAAGCCACTACAAGTGGAAAAGGGCAGGAGAATTGGGGCTCAATTTATTTAATTAACAAGGCTGCATTTGTCACTGGTTTCTTTGGAAGGCTGCTCCTCTCCCAGGTGAGGGATTTATTTAGCTTCTTTAGCTGCTGGCACAGTTTTCTCTGGCTTCCTTCCAAGCTTACTTACTTATTGCCATTGAAAC
Organism: Dermochelys coriacea; assembly: GCF_009764565.3. Lineage (NCBI taxonomy): Eukaryota > Metazoa > Chordata > Testudines > Dermochelyidae > Dermochelys > Dermochelys coriacea. Next base: position 114,930,609 of record NC_050071.1, read on the forward strand.
AGCTAGTTCTCAAGATAGAGCAGTGATAAGGAGGTGGGGAAGAAATGGAGTAGCTTACATGCAAAGACAGTCCATAGAATTGTTGCCACGTTGCTGGTTTTTAACTGGGTCAGCCTTTGATCATGTCTATCACTGTGCAGTCATGATACATTTAATTAACCTGAAGTTTCCAGTCCACCATGGAAATCACAAACTGACTTACAGGTAGTAGACACCTCAAAAAGACTATGTGAAAGGCTGAAACATGTTCAAAACTGTTTATTTGTACCACAGCTCTGTGATGTGTTCACATGCATCAGGCTGGAAAAGGGTTGCACCAGTAAGCCAGAATGTTTTAAACTAGATATTAAATTAAAACCCAGAAATTCTTTCGATCAAATATTAAAGGTGACATATTCTGTACTTCTATGATATTCAAACAGAGTGAGGGTAATAGGATATTATAAATAAAAACTAAGATCAAGTAATAAGGTATTTGAGGTATGTGAAGGTAGAGGAGATGCTATAATTCTTTTTGCTGTGTGGTGCACTTTTAAATGTGAAGAGACTTCTTGCCTCTCTGCTGGATTAGGTAAAACCATGAAGTGAATCAAGATGATGGTTTTTATAGGCTACTTTCTCTTCATGGGGTATTCTGGTGGTTTTGTTCTCTGTTGTTTTTTTCCCTGTGATCTGAAGTAAACCACCCCTGTGGAAAGTCAGAATTTGGCTAAGAATCTGTGCTGTGCCTTCAGGAGGGGCATCCTGGGGAGAGGAAAGGCAAAGGTGGCTTTAGGCCGCCCTTGTGCCTGTCCCATTCTGGGTTGCTATGGGGATGCTGTGTCCCTGGCCAAGTCTAGGACTGCCTTTGGGCTATTCTGCAGGAGCTGAGAATACCCTCAGCTGTGGTTGCTTTAGGAACTCCCCTCCTGCCCCTTGTCCTAAGGTTTGTGAGATGGTATCCTGTGCAGTGCCTGCATTGGGGGAGTTGTCTCCTGGTCAGCTAAGGGACTTTGTACAACTGCAGCAATGTACAATGGCTGTAGTAGGAGGGAGAATCCCACTCTTTGTGTATGGAAAGCATAGCAGTGTTAACATACTGTACTGTGCACTCCAGGAAAGCTTTGAATTCACTAACTTTGCATTTCTTAAACGCTGTACAAATGACACGGAAGCAAGATGATAATGATGGTGCCAGTTTATGGACAGGGGAAGCAGGAGGTTGACATTAGGATGTTAGAGTTCCATCTGATATAAAATGGAATCCCTCTCTTCTGAATTGATACTGAATTGAGCTTCTGATACTGAAACAATTCTCTAGCGGTGTTAGGAGGTCACACTGCTACAGACAGAGTCTTTTAGATAATGACATATAAAAAGCGAAGTATTGATGGAACTGTGGTTATTAGAGACCTCATGTTGCTAGCTTTGTCAGAGTAGAGAAGTTACCCTATGATGTCCTGGCCAAAGTCCAACTGGGTAATTACATCCTGCTAACTAAATTTCCCTTAGAATTTCAGTTGCATTCTTTACTGCCTGTCCTATTTTGTAGTGATGTGCTCTAACAGCTGACGCTTTTAAGCCCAGATAAGGGCAATTTACCACAGCCCCTAAAGCTGAGGGAGGACCACCTATTTAAAAGGAATAAAAGGAGACAATAAAAGGAAGAAATGTGTAAAAAGGAAGAAAAAAAAACCCGAACCATGTGGTTAGAGGTCTTAATTTTGTAAGCTAGAATCACAATGTTGTCAACTTGCAATTTTCTCTCAAGTCTTGTCATCTTTGGTGTTTCTCTAAAAGGCCCAACTCCTGAAGTGCTGTGATTAGGAGAGAATTACAAATTCCGTAAAATAAAGTAAGATTCTAGCTTTTATGATTAAACAGAAAAGCTGGAAAAGGTGACCAAATGCACCCTGTCGGCTCAAAAAGCAGAAGGCAAATGAAAAGAAGCCCAAATCTATTCATTTTTTAAAATGGCATGATTTGTAAGCCAATCTCATGATTTCTGAACATGTAGGATATGTTCTACGCTACATTGGGAGGTCTGGTTGCAACACATACAAGCTGGCTATTCTAAAATTACCAGGTGAGGGCTACCTTCATGCCAAATAGACAGGGCTTCGAGCCCAAATATGTCCCTGGCTCATGCCCCCTCCACTCTCCAAAGTCCATGCCTTGGAGGCACAGTCAAGCTGGCAACTCGAGTATTCTGTCACCTCAGACCCCTCCAGAAGTGATTTCTTTCCAGTGAAGGGAGGAGGGGCACATCAAGAGGGCGTGTCTGACCATGGAATGTAACTATGGGGCAGAATCAACCTCCTCCAACGCTAACAGACCGCACCATGTTTTTAAGGTAATGATGGTTGTACAAATTAATGAACTGACAGAACAAGCGTTAGTGGATTTGGGCTGTGATAAGAGAAGGCCTGTGAAAAGAGAATGGGAATGGTGGGGGGGGGCACTTCCAAGGTGGAACAATGGCCTCAGTTCCTGGACAGTAGAGTGGAGGGGGTTCTCCTCAAATTGACACTTCAGCACTGAGTTCAGGTTAGCAGCTTGCAGTGGAGCAATGGCCCTCACACAGTTGCTGCTAGTACAGGAATGGCCAAACTGTGGCTCATGAGCTACATGCGGCTCTTTTATCATTAAAGTGCAGCTTGTAGAGCCCCCACTTCCACCCCCCATTCTCCACCTAACAGAATGAGTGAGGGGAGCTCGGGACCTCTGCCTTGCAGTATGGTGGTGGGGTAGGAGCTTCTGCCCAGCAGGGAGCGGGGTCTCAGGGCTTCAGCCCTGCAGGGTGCACCTGCCAGGGCTTGGGGCTTCAGCAGGAGCAGGGCCCTGGTTCTTGAACTTCTGAAGATTGTCGTATGTGGTTCGAAAGGCCAGTAATTTTGGCTACCCCATGCTAGTATATCACAATATCCTTCCTAATTTACATTCAAAAGCAGAGTTTATTGTTTATATCAGAGTTCAAAAAGTTTGTTCCCATTAGACAGGTCTAAACTAGTCTAAATACATCATTTTGGTACAGCAAACAGCAAGCAATCTTGTCCAATTGCAAGCTTTCACTGGCTTGTTACAATCACCTCACATTTCATCTGCCAATTGCAGGAGTCCAGGAGAAGACAGTTTAATCTCATGATTGTTAGAAACACTGGTGACTACAGCATTTGTTTGATATATTGTTGCTCATGTGCTTGGGGTGATGTCCAGTGATTGGAAAAAAGGTGTTTTTATATTTTTATAGGGCCTGATTCAAAACCTACTGTAAGGGACTGCGGAAGACTTTGTTACGGCCTAGCCAGGGAACTTCCGCTTTCTCGAGCCGAGAGGTTACTGTGGGACATAGATAGCTGCTTCATTATTGTGGGATAGAGATAGTTTTTGAAGGACACAGCTGCTTTGCATGGCTCTTCGCCAGGTAGTAGAAAGACCCCCTTTAAGAAGCACCTAACTTTATATTCATGAGCTGTTTTTGTGTAATGCATATTAACGCTGACTGTCTGCCCCTCTATCGGACTCCGTCCCAGGCAAAGCTCCAGTGTGCTGGGTTCCCTGCCTCCGTGACTGCAATGCTTGGAGTCCCCGTTGCGGGTGGGTCACTAACCTTCAATAAATCAATAACTCACAGCTGTGTGTAAGCCTAGTTTTTCTCAGAGTACTTCTGCCAGGCCTATGGTGCTTCGAGCACCTTGGCCCAGAACACCTACATTGACGACAATGGCGCTTTGGATCAGGCCCATAGTGACTATAATATTTAATGAGTCTCTTCAAACAAGTCCAGTTCCAGAAGATCTAATCCTGGTCTCTAGGATCTGTGAAGACCGTATGAAAAATAAAGTGTATCCTTCTAAAATCCAGGAGACTTTGAGCTTGATCCATCTGCTAGTGTAATGCCAATGTTTGAGTTCTGTTGTTGTCTCTGCGAATGCTAGGAGCTCTTTGGAGCAGAGATCATCTCCTTATATAGTTCTAGAGCACCAAGCACACTGATGGTGCTCAATAAACAACAAATAATGGGCAGCTTTTGGAAGGTGCATTTTTGCATGCACAAAGCAGGAGTTTTCAGTGCTCAAGCTGGCGAGGTGTAAAACCTCTCCTTGAAAAATCAGAGTAGGCAACATATCACTATGCTACTCTGGGAAAATATTATTAACACATACTCTCCAAGATTACTTATTGCAAGTAGGGCATAAATTCAGCCAGTGCTGTCCGAAGCTGAGCTCTGGTAAATATTTTCAAACTCGCGGGAGCCAAGGCGTGCCCACAGGGATGGAACTGTGGGGTTCCGGGAAATATTTAGTGAGAATTTAAGCCCTGATTGCAAGCCAGATGCACCCCCTGTTGCCCATATTTTCAAAAATGTGCATACAGTAGAACCATAGAGTTATAAACACCTTGGGAATGCAGGTTGTTCGTAACTCTGAAATGTTCGTAACTCTGAACAAAATGTTACAGTTGTTCTTTCAAAAGTTTACAACTGAACATTGATTTAAACTTTACTATTCAGAAGAAAAATGCTGATTTTAACCATCTTAACTTAAATGAAACAAGCACAGAAACAGTTTCCTTACCTTGTTACTTCTTTTTTTTTAAACTTTCCCTTTTTTTAGTGGTTTATGTTTAACACAGTACTGTACTGTATTTGCTTTTTTGTCGCTGCTGCTGCCTAACTCTGTACTTCTGGTTCCAAATGAGGTGTGTGGTTGACCAGTCAGTTTGTAACTCTGGTGTTCATAACTCTGAGGTTCTACTGTATATTTACTACAGTTGTGTGTGAAACTATTTTTGTATACATGGATTATTGCTGTTACATAGTTTTGAACATTTGGTCCTGTCTGTTATACTGTACTGTCTTACTTTGGCACCATCATACAGAGTGGCAGCTTCCAGGGAGGTGTACCAAAACACACCTTACTTCAGAGAAACTCTCAGATAGGTAGGGGGAGCATGTCCACCAGCATACTCTTTCAAGTTGTGCACAGATAGCTGCTGCAGCAGAGAGGACATGGTTTGCCTGGGTTCAGCTTTAAGATAGTCTGAGTATCAGACATACCGCAGTTCATTCTCTACTGAAAATCTTCTAGTAAGAAATAATGGTGGCAACAGTGTGATACCTGTTACCAAGTGTTGCATTTTCAATGGCAACCACTGTTAGTTGAAATGGGTCTGATTAGGAATTCAATATCCAAACACCCAGCACTTTGGGGGAAGTTTAGATTCAAAGTCTAAAATTGCAAACTTGGCTCAACTCAAATGACAAAGCAATGGTTTTATTATAATTATTTATTATTTGTATTACTGCACTGCCAAAGAGACCTAGTCATGGACCAGAACTGTGGTGCTAGGTGCCGTACAAATAAGTACGTGCTGTCGTCTGAATTGCCTTTGGGCTATACAAGGATGCACAGCAAACATATAGTGCACTGATGAATTTACAGTCTCCTCAGAACACAGTGACCCAAATTCTCATCTGCCACTCACAGTTTAGATTAATGCCATTACATAGTGTGTTTGTCTGGGTGGCGTTTGTCTTGGTGCCTGTAGATAATAGAATGAAAAGGCCCAGTTTTATCCTGAGACATACCTGTGTGAGACCAATGGAAGGACTAGTCCAAAACATAAAATATTCCTTAGGCTTTACTGCTAATTTTATAGACGGAAACACCCCAAGAAACATATTTTTTTTTCCAGTTGCTAGCAGACACTGGTATTTCTGTTGCTAAGTGTGATGAGGTATTGCACCCATTACAGGGAAATAAAGTGGCTGTAATAATGTAAGAGTTGTACATGCTTGCCAAGAAAGGCAGTCATTAAACCTAATTCTCATGCTAGTAGACTTTATTAAGGCATTCAATTCAGATTTAACTTCTAGACACCCATCAACATTCTGAGTGTCTCACAAATATCTCCAAGAATATATGAAAAATGCTGCATTGTTACAAAACCACAAACCAGCCTGACCAGCTGAGCTCCTCAATCAGCCAAAAAGCCTGCAGTGTCATCATAGCCGTGTATGTCATTCCCAGGATATGAGAGAGATAAGCTGGGAGAGGTAATATCTTTTATGGACCAACTTCTATTGGAGAGCGAGATAAGCTGCGATGCTCAGAATACCTTTCCCAAACCTGAAGAAGAGCTCTGGGTGGCTTAAAAGCTTGTCTTTCTCACAACAGTAGTTGATCCAATAATTACTTCACCCACCTTGTCTCTCTACAGATTTTGTGGGCAGTTTTGCCTGATTAAGGTCTGCATAATGAAGCTCTGCAGTTTATAAGGTTGTGCACTTATAAATACTTTCTAATGCTATATCTAGGACCTCTAAATCCTTACGGATATTGCCATTCCTAGTTTCCAACAATGGTATATAAAAATATATCAAAAGATGACTGAAAATCCTGGTATGGATTTAATAGGAAAAATACAGTACTACCGCTACATTTTACTCCTCCATTTGCTGTCAATGTTGCAAACCACAACAGGGCACTCAGGCTTTTCACTGCTGGAAAATAAAGGGCCAGAACCTCAGCTATGTTGCTGCACTATAGGAACCGTATGAGGCCACTGGAGGAGTTTCCAGCATAGGAAAATCCTGGGTGGCTCCTATTTTGTCCCTTCTCGCCCCCTGGATGCCAGCACAGGTGGTGTAACTAGAGAAAAAGGGGCATGGTGAAGTAGGGTTGCCAAACCTCCCGGACTGGCCGGGAGTCTCCCAGAATCGGTCTCAATCTCCCGGTTGCTATTGAAAGCAATCCAGGAGATTTTAATAGCCAAAAGACCAGTCAGCTGCACAGCAAGGCTAAGGCAGACTCCCTACCTACCCTGGCTCCGCGCAGCTCCCGGAAGCGGCCGGTGTGTCCCTGCAGCCCCTAGGTGCAGTGGCAATCAGGGAGGCTCTGCGCACAGCCCCCTGCCCTGAGTGCAGGCTCTGCAGCTCCCATTGGCTGGGAACTGTGGCCAATGGGATCTACGGAGGTGGTGCCTGCAGGCAGGAGCAGCATGCAGAGCCCCCTGGCTGCCTAGGAGCCGCAGATACATGCCAGTCACTTCCGGGCAGGGCCGTCCTTAGCCATAGGCAGAACAGGCAGCCGCGTAGGGCACCACTCTGCCTAGGGCACCACTGTGCTGGGACAGACAGGAAGTAGTGGAGTATGTAAGAGCAGGGCTGCTGGGTCCTAGAGAAGCCGAATGCAGCACAGTCTGAGGGAGGAGATTGGCTGCTGGGGTCTCTGGGAAGGGGGGCTTGGAGGGGGAAAAGAGGAACTCACCTGTGAGTGTGACTCTCTCCCCTGGCGTAAGGTGAGGCAGGCTCGGCAGCTGCAGTATCCTTTGTTGCCCCCCATAACATCCATTCTTCTCCCCCTGCCCCACAGAGCACCCCTCTCTCCCCCCACCCCTCCGGCAGGGCTGGGTTGGGTGAGGGGAAGGGGGTGACTGACTGCATGCTGAGGAATGAAAGTGAAAGTAACTCACTTCCTCGGCAGCCAGCCAGGATTGGAATGGTCACACGCAGCTGGCTGGGCCAGATAGCATGTGTGAAAAATCAGGATGGGGGTTGGGGTAGGGTGACCAGATGTCCCACTTTTATAGGGACAGTCCCAATTTTTGGGTCTTTTTCTTATATAGGCTCCTATTACCCTCCATCCCCTGTCCTGATTTTTTTACATTTGCGGTCTGGTCACCCTAGGTGGGGGTAATTGGTGCCTATATAAGACAAAGCCCCAAATATCGGGACTGGCCCTATAAAATCAGGACATCTGATCACCCTAGCTGGGGAGCGCATCTCTCCCCTGGGCTGGCAGCGATCCATCTCATCCGGGAGGGAGCTGTGCAGGGCAGGATGAGCTGCTGTGGCTCCGTGGGTGCCGCGTCCCTGAGATCAGATGCTGTGCTAACTTCACCATGGTCCGTTGGGCTGGCAGTGGTGCCCATTGGCGTGTGATCGGACCTGAGGGTTTGCTGCTGCTGTTGCCTCTCTGCACCCCAAGAGGTGGATTTTGGGGTACTGCGGTTTTCCACCTATCTCCTTCTCTACTGCAGCTGTTGGACCAGTAGGCTGGGGGGGGTGAGTGAGCCAAGCATGAAAGCAGTACTGTGTTGCCATTTAGATTTAACAACTTTGCCATAAATGCTTGCTAATGATCCTGAATCCAATTTCAATATTTTTTTTTAAAAAAATCCACATCTTAGTCAAAAACAGAAAATTAAGTTATTGACAATTATTTTTGACCAGTTCGGTTTGGGGCAGGGAGTGGGCCAGTTTTCATCAGAGAAACAAAAAATGTTGACTGGCTTTCCTATAGCTCTGCTACTGCTGAGTAGAGCCCTCCAACAACTACAATATGCTCATCTCCTTACTAGTGTATAGAGTGACAATATGTTGTACTCAGATTCTCTTGCTTTTTTTTCCAGTGAGTCAGTATAGCTTTTGCCAGCCCAGAGGTTAGGCAGCCAATGTCTTACATTTTCACCATGTTCTGTCCAACTTTCATAAAGTAAATACACAGTTAATATGAGTTAAAAAGGCCAGGGACACTTCCTTGTGAGGAATCTGTGCAACAGATCATGCTAGAGCTGTGAAAATGTCAGTTTTTGATGGAACTTTAGAGGTAGTGATTTTCATGTATTTCCGGCCGTGCCCAAAATGTGCTGCTATGTCTTTCCAAACAAAAATAAGGCACAATAGGACTTCTATAACATTTCTGTGCTACCTTAACCTAGATGAGATGATTCTGTGCTGACTTCATTTTGGTCACTTTGTGCTTTACCTAGAAGTAAAACTAGGGTTATATTTTGCCACTGCTTGGAAACCCAGCTTATTAAACTGGATAATGCTGTTGATCTATTTACAGAATAAGGTGGATATAGAGTTGTAACTAACATTGACTGATTCCCACTATACATTTAAAACTAAAAAGTGGCTTTGTAAAAATGACATGGGTTTCCAACTCGACTGTGTCTCAATCAGGGTGGAGCACCTTGTGAGGTGTCTGCACACTAGCTCAAGGTCACAGACTCACTACTATCCTATATTAACAGGTTTCAGAGTAGCAGCCGAGTTCGTCTGTATTCGCAAAAAGAAAAGGAGTACTTGTGGCACCTTAAAGACTAACACATTTATTAGAGCATAAGCTTTCGAATTGGAATTAATTTGCAAACTGGATACAATTAATTTAGGCTTGAATAGAGACTGGGAATGGATGAGTCATTACACAAAGTAAAACTATTTCCCCATGGTATTTCTCCCTCCCACCCCACCCCCCACTGTTCCTCTGATATTCTTGTTAACTGCTGGAATTAGCCTACCTTGCTTGTCACCATGAAAGGTTTTCCTCCTTTCCCCCCCCTGCTGCTGGTGATGGATTATTTTAAGTGATCACTCTCCTTACAGTGTGTATGATAAACCCATTGTTTCATGTTCTCTGTGTGTGTGTATATAAATCTCTCCTCTGTTTTTTCCACCAAATGCATCCGATGAAGTGAGCTGTAGCTCACGAAAGCTTATGCTCTAATAAATTTGTTAGTCTCTAAGGTGCCACAAATACTCCTATCCTATATTAGTTATTTTAAATAATATTTCTGATAATCTGATAATTTAAACCATTATTTCTTTAAAAAGCACCCTTATAAGTTATGTCATATTGAAAACAACTTTCTGGGTCACAAAAAAAAACAACGGAAAGACGAAATAGGATTAGCCGTATAAGCACAGAAGGGTTCTATACTTAAATTTGTACATCATGAAAACAACGAAGTTGATCAAGATCATCAAGTAAATGCCGAAGAAAATTTTTATGCCAACGAAGCTCAAGAAATGCAACAACACACAGAACAATCATTTGAAACAGATGCAGACACAAAACAAGAAATTACAACAGTTGAAACTATACTAGCATTGGATATAGATGACTTTGGCACATGGCTGCAATCTTTAAACAATGAATTCCGTGCCATTATACTTAAGAAAGGCCCTGGAAGAATAAAAGATCTTGAATATCCTAAAGACATTAGAGGTAGGAAATTCACAGAAAACAATTACTACAAAAGACTTTCTAAGGGTGAAATTATCAACAGATGGTGGCTTGTGTACTCTAAATGCAAGGATGCTATATTTTGTTTCCCATGCAAGCTTTTCAATAGTTGCAATTTTAAGATAGCAAGCACGGGTATTAATGATTGGAAAAATCTTAGTCATATATTACCGCAACATGAAAAGGCACAACACCACATTACAAGTATATCTATCAACAAACAATCTTGCTTTTAAAGGAAGCATTAAGAAATTATTCCAGCCCAAAAATGGCAATTTTTTGGGCCTTGTACAACTGCTGCGAAAATTTGACACAGTGATGAGTGAACGTCTCCGAAGAGTAACTGAAAATGAAATACATGACCACTATTTGGAACCAAGAATTCAAAATGAATTGATCATGCTAATGAGTGATAAAGTGAGAGACAAAATTGTTTCATTGGTTACTTTGGCAAAATATTTTGCCGTAATTCTAGATTGCACTCCGGACATAAGTCATCAAGAACAGATGTCATTAGTAGTGAGATTTGTCGATATTAGTGATTCAGCACAGATTACAGTTAGGGAATCATTTATCACATTTTTAGAAGTAGAGGTCACTACAGGTTTTGGACTTCTTCAAGCTTTCCTTGATGAACTAAAACGAATGGGATTGTCCGTAACGAACATTAGAGGACAAGGCTATGATAATGGTGCCAATATGAGAGGATGCATTTCTGGCGTGCAAGCTAGATTGCTGGCAGAAAATCCACGAGCCTTTTTTGTTCCGTGTGCATGCCACAGCCTTAATTTGATTTTGTGTGATATGGCCAAGTCTTCTGTAGAAGCTATTTCATTTTTTGGTTTGCTGCAACACATTTACGTGCTCTTTTCAGCTTCCACTCAACGATGACAAATATTCAAAGCACATGTCAATGATATTACCGTTAAGCCTCTATCTGAGACACACTGGGAAAACGGAGTAGAAAGTACAAAAACATTGAGATATCAACCTGAGGAAGATTACGAAGCACTGGTTGCTATTTCGGAAGAAGCCAGAGATCCAAAAGTGAAGCACAGTCATTGGCCTCTGAAATATCCAGCTTCAAGTTTCTAACATCTGTTGTAATCTGGTATGACATTCTTGTTAAAATCTCAAGTGTAAGCAAAATAATGCAGAGTCCAATGATGCAGCTTGATTCAACACTTACCTTACTAAACAACACATGAGACTTTTTAGTGAAATACAGAGAAAATGGATTCAAAGAAGCACAGATTACAACAAGAGAGCTTGCACAGGCACTCTGTGTAGAACCATAATTTCCACGTCCGAACATGAAACGAGTTTCAAGGAAAAAACGGTAAGCGGAATATGAAGGCGCAGATGAGCCCAGAGATGATCCAGAAAAGAAATTTGAGGTTAATTTTTTAATGTTGTGATGGATAAAGCAATATCTGCCGTTGACGAAAGGTTTAATACCTTATGAGCACACCATGAACAGTTTGGATTTTTGTATGACTGTCATAAATATAAAGGGAAGGGTAAACACCTTTAAATCCCCCCTGACCAGAGGAAAAACCCTTTCACCTGTAAAGGGTTAAGAAGCTAGGATAACCTCGCTGGCACCTGACCAAAATGACCAATGAGGAGACAAGATACTTTTAAGCTGGAGTGGGGGAGAAACAAAGGTTCTCTCAGTCTGTGTGTTGCTTTTGCTGGGACCAGAGCAGGAATGCAGGTCTGAACTCCTGTAAAGGGCTAATAAGCAATCTAGTTAGATTCTGTTTTGTTTAAATGGCTGATAAAATAAGTTGTGCTGAATGGAATGTATATTCCTGTTTTTGTGTCTTTTTGTAACTTAAGGTTTTACCTAGAGGGATTCTCTATGTTTTGAATCTGATTACACTGTAAGGTATTTACCATCCTGATTTTACAGAGGTGATTCTTTTACTTTTTCTTTAATTAAAATTCTTCTTTTAAGAACCTGAATGCTTTTTCATTGTTCTTAAGATCCAAGGGTTTGGGTCTGTGTTCACCTATGCAAATTGGTGAGGATTTTTATTAAGCCTTCCCCAGGAAAGGGGGTGTAGGGTTTGAGAGGATTTTGGGGGGAAAGACATTTCCAAGCGGGCTCTTTCCCTGTTATATATTTGTTAGACACTTGGTGGTGGCAGGGGCAAAAGGTAAAATAGTTTGTACCTTGGGGAAGTTTTAACCTAAGCTGGTAAAAATAAGCTTAGGGGGTTTTTCATGCAGATCCCCACATCTGTACCCTAGAGTTCAGAGTGGGGAAGGAACCTTGACAATGACATAACTAAATTCAATGAAATAGGAAAACAAGAGCAGCAAATGACGAAGTGCAAGAACCTAGAGAGCCTCCTGAAGCATGGTGACAGTTTTGATTTAAATGGACTTGAACTGTACGAAGAATTGAGTGCATTGTCATCAATGTTGCCACATGCAAAATCGGTGATGGACATTGTACAGTTTATTCATATCAGCAAACTTGTTGACATATATCCTAATGTGTACATCGCCACTCGTATTCTACTGACAATTCCTTTAACAGTAGCATCAGGAGAACAGAGTTTCTCAAAACTAAAGCTCATTAAAAACTATTTCCATTCTACAATGAGTCAGGAACGATTGACTGGTCTTTCACTCGATTCTTGCAATCGAACAAGACATCACTTTATCTTTGTCATACGATGACATTATTACTGATTTTGCAGCCAAAAAAGCCAGAAAGATTGCTTTTAATTAAAAACAAATCCTTGTTTCAATACCTTGTCATAGAAATTTCCAATAAAATGTTGACAAATTAAAAAAAAATATTATTTGCATCATTGTCAATAAATCAGAATTTTTTCTATAGCGCTACTTCTTTAGTGCTAGTCCATCAGCATTACAGTGTGCTTAATTAAATTAAACTGTTTTTAATAAAGTGAATGTGGCAAGTTTTCCAGTACTGTAAGCTTATGTTTGTGTTGCTAAGAGCAAGTCAGGCATGGGGCACCAGTTTAATAATCCCACCTAGGGAACCATAAATCCTAAAGACGGCCCTGCTTCCGGGAGACACCTGAGATAAGCACTGCCCAGCCAGAGCCTGCTTCCTGCACCCCCTCCCACAGCCCAAGCCCTAGTCCCAGCCCTGAGCCCCCTCCCATACCCAAACTCCCTCCCAGACCTTCCGCCACTCACCTCCCCCCACACCCCAACCCCCTGCCCCAGCCCTGAGCCCCCTCCACAAAACTACACCATCTGCTCAAGAAACTCCCTGAAAAAACACAAGAACAAATCTGCACAGACACACCCCTAGAACCCCGAACAGGGGTATTCTATCTGCTACACAAGATCCATAAACCTGGAAATCCTGGACGCCCTATCATCTCAGGCATTGGCACCCTGACAGCAGGATTGTCTGGCTATGTAGACTCCCTCCTCAGGCCCTACGCTACCAACACTCCCAGCTATCTTTGAGACACCACTGACTTCCTGAGGAAACTACAATCCATCGGTGATCTTCCTGAAAACACCATCCTAGCCACTCTGGATGTAGAAGCCCTCTACACAACATTCCACATAAAGATGGACTACAAGCCATCAGGAACAGTATCCCCAATAATGTCACGGCAAACCTGGTGACTAAACTTTGTGACTTTGTCCTCAACCATAACTATTTCACATTTGGGGACAATATATACCTTCAAATCAGCGGCACTGCTATGGGTACCCTCATGGCCCCACAGTATGCCAACATTTTTATGGCTGACTTAGAACAACTTTTCCTCAGCTCTCGTCCCCCAGTGCCCCTACTCTACTTGCGCTACATTGATGACATCTTCATCATCTGGACCCCTGGAAAAGAAGCCCTTGAGGAATTCCACCATGATTTCAACAATTTCCATCCCACCATCAACCTCAGCCTGGACCAGTCCACTTCCTGCACACTACAGTGCTAATAAGCGATGGTCACATAAACACCACCCTATACCAGAAACCTACTGATCGCTATGCTTACCTACATGCCTCCAGCTTTCATCCAGACTACACCCCATGATCCATTGTCTACAGCCAAGCTTTCTGACGCAACCGCATTTGCTCCAACCCATCAGACAGAGACAAACACCTACAAGATCTCTATCAAGCGTTTTTACAACTACAATACCCACCTGCTGAAGTGAAGAAACAGATTGACAGACCCAGAGCCAGAAGAGTACCCAGAAGTTACCTACTACAGGACAGGCCCAACAAAGAAAATAACAGAACGCCACTAGCCATCACCTTCAGCCCCCAACTAAAACCTCTCCAACGCATCATCAAGGATCTACAACCTATCCTGAAGGACGACCCATCACTCTCACAGATCTTGGGAGACAGGCCAGTCCTTGTTTACAGACAGCCCCCCAACCTGAAGCAAATACTCACCAGCAACCACCCAACATACAACAAAAACACTAACCCAGGAACCTCTCCTTGCAACAAAGCCCGTTGCCAACTGTGTCCACATATCTATTCGGGGACACCATCATAGGGCCTAATCACATCAGCCACACTATCAGAGGCTCGTTCACCTGTGTATCTACCAATGTGATATATGCCAGCAATGCCCCTCTGCCATGTACATTGGCCAAACTGGACAGTCTCTACGTAAAAGAATCAATGGACACAAATCAGACATCAAGAATTATAACGTTCAAAAACCAGTCGGAGAACACTTCAATCTCTTTGGTCACTCGATTACAGACCTAAGAGTGGCTATACTTCAACAAAAAAACTTCAAAAACAGACTCCAACGAGAGACTGCTGAATTGGAATTAATTTGCAAACTGCATACAATTAACTCAGGCTTGAATAAAGACTGGAGTGGATGTGTCATTACACAAAGTAAAACTATTTCCCCATGTTTATTCCCCCCCCCCCACACACACACTGTTCCTCACACATTCTTGTCAACTGCTGGAAATGGCCCACCTTGATTATCACTACAAAAGGTCCCCCCACACACACCCTGCTCTTCTGCTGGTAATAGCTCACCTGTATATAAAATCTCTCCACAGTATTTTCCACTGCATGCATCCGATGAAGTGAGCTGTAGCTCACAAAAGCTTATGCTCAAATAAATTTGTTAGTCTCTAAGGTGCCACAAGTACTTCTTTTCTTTTTGCGAATATTTTTGCTCCTACACCTAAACTCCCTCCCAGAGCTCGCACCACTCTCCTCCGCCCACACCCCAACCACCTGCCTCAGCCCTGAGTCTCCTTCTACATGCAAACGCCCTCCCAGAGCCCGCAACCCTTTCTGCACTCCAACCCCATGTCCCAGGCTCAATCCAGAGCCCCCTCCCACACTTTGAATCCCTTGCCCCCACCCCCCAGCCTGCATCCCTTACTGCACCCCAACCTTCTTAGAGATCTGAGGGGAGAAAGAGGCAACACACTAATGTTTTGCTTAGGGTGGCAGACTGTTCTGAGTGACCTCTGTCTTAATGCTACCACCTTCATGAAATTTCAGTTCAAATCATAGGCTGGTGAAAATGTTAATGTTGTTAGAAGTCATTTCTCCCACTTCTGACTCACTGCATTGAGCATGAGAGTGCTAAGAAACACCCAGCATAACTTTGCCTAATCCAATTGAACATAACATCAGTGAACATACTGGCAATTTTAGGAATGCAAAATGATGAATTTCTGCTATGACTGTACAATTTTCTGGATGTGGTAATTAGCAATTAAAAAGCACTTACCTTGCAGTCCTGACACATTTTGTGATGCTGTCCATCTGGGGAGCAAATTCAACCAGAACCACACACAAAAAAAGGCCATTAACTTCTTTAAGCTAAGGTTGTTAAACTCTATATACCACCAGCCCAAATAGTAAAAAGCATGGGAATAAGCAATGAAATAATAAGCATTCAGCACCCATCTACACTTTGCTGATCCATTCATCAGCTCAACCTCAACTGCTTTTCAGTATCCACAACCCACCTAGCTCTACCCGCCACCTGAACTCCCACTGGGCACCCTTGAACTCCAGACTTTGAGGGGGGAAGGTGAGGGGGAAGCAGGAATTTGGTGTGGGCAGGTAGAGTAAGGGAGGCAAACTCCTCAAGCCAAGTTTTGCCCACCCTTACATCCTTGAAGCCCCAATGAAATCAATGGAGTTGTATAACTATTGGACCAAAGACCTCCAGAGCTGAAATATGAGTCTCTAGAGCTGGAGCTAAAGGACTAAATTCCATATGTGAGAGCTGTAGCAGACTCGTATCCTCTGTAGATCAGGCAGACAGAGGGATACTTGATACACACTGAAGAATGGATTACAGGTACTCTGCTGTACCTGAGAAACAAATCTGGCCCCATCTTCAGAGCCATCTCTGGTGGTTGAAGTATGTTACACAGGTCTGAGTTGGCCAGAAAACAGGTGAACGGTCCTGATGCTGATCCCACTGAAGACAAACGCCCATCAAGTTCAGTGTGAGGCTGTATCTACATTTACATAGTCGGATGCCAGCAGGAGAGGGCTGCGAAGGGCGGTAGGCAGGAGTGACTCACCCAAAGGACAGAGTACTATTAGGGATAACACTGCTTTCCTCCTTCTCAAAAACTTCCTGGTTCAGTGTTGGAAGAAAGTGACACTTTTGGTGATTTATTACTAGGGCTGCATGACTTTCAGTGGGCATAGGACTGGGCTCTAGCATAAATGCTGTAAGTGCTAAAGTAGAGTAACTTGCCCCACATTATAATATGAGGGAGATTACAGTGGCTGCAAAGTTACTCCTGTACTGCTGAACCCTCTGTTAATAAATCCACCGTATTTCTCTTGGCGAACAGCTGTTCGCCAGTGGGTAAAGCATAGTGTGCAGTCAGGAGGCCTGGCTGCTATTGCCAGTTCTGTCACTGATTTGCAGCAGGGCCTTGGGCAAGGCATTTAACTGCCTTGCCACAGATTTCCTGTCTGTAAAGCAGGATGCTTACTTTACATGCTTACCTGAATTGGCAGAGATTTGACAGGGATAAGAAGCAGTTTCCAGTCTTGTGTTCTGGGTAGGAGGTGCACAGCTGTGTAGGTGACTGGGACTGAAGGGCATCCAATGCACTGAAGCAACAGTTTGTGGAGAGACCTTTAGGTAGCAATACCTCAGTGCGGAGACTGAATCTGCTCCAGTTTTGCTGAGTCAGCTCACCAGCACACAGAGGAAGCAGGCTGATGAACTAAGTATCTCTTCACCAAGGTGCTGGCACATCATGGGCTTCCTATGTAACTGGTGCACTGGGGAGCTGAGGCAACAGTGCTGTGGAGCTGTTGATTCACAAGTTCTCCCCTAACCCATATCACTCACACAGTTCTGTTCCATCCTTTCTACAAAGCCCCACCAGCTACCCATGCCTCCTCCCCACACCAGTCTCCTTCCCCTCGCCCCAGAGCTGCTGAACTCTATAAGAATGTTCAAACAATGTAATAAGAAAGGTCAGTCTGTCAGTACATTTCATCTGCATCTCAAACCATATTGTCAAAGAAATTGCTTCTGAGTGCAGCATCTTTTCATTCTCTCTAGCACAGTTTCCAACAAGGATGGGGCTTGCTGGTCTGATCTTCTTACTCCCTCTGCTGAACTTTTCTGTGAGAGTAGGTTTGAAAGATGATTTTTTTGGATGCCCAGTGGAGCTTCTAGGGCCATGCATGGAGGGCATCCTGTGCCAACTGATCTGGGAGAAGGTTTTGCTTCTGTACCAGTCCCTGCTGCAGGTATGTGAGGAATCCCGTTTATAATCCCCTGTAGTCAGTTGCTCATCACTATCTGAAAATCTCACATTTTTGGGGTGGAAAATTTCTATACCTGGTCTCAGCCCAGTGGTGAATTCTTCTGAGTAACATTCAGTCAGTCATTATAGGTGAATATGTACACACACATGTACACACTTTCCCCATTTTAACTAATTTTACTGTTTTAGTTTCTGCTTGCACACAACTCAAAATAGCTAAGCCCTGACACTCCTACTCTGTGTTCCAGCCTGCCCAGTCTGCACTGCATCCCCTTGGCAACACTGCGTGTCAAGATGAGACAGTAGGTGAATAGACCAAATCTCTGTGCTTCAGTTTCCTAGATGCAAAATGGGGATAATAATAATAATAGCACTTCTGTTTAGCTTGTTATACCAATAAAATAAAAACTAGCAGGATCTTATTAAAGGGGAAAAGGCAAAATGCCACATTTATTGTGAATACAGAAAGAATCATAGTAAGCAGTTAGTTATAGCTATAACATCCATTCAATTTCATATTTATTCACACAATCATTCATACACAGACACAGGTTCTTCAAGGTTGTTATCATAGTTACCAGCCTTAGAGTTGCTCATACCAAGCCACTGGCCTGGTGGCCTGGACATGAGGAGGGAGTAGGGCCTTGTCAGATGCTCATCTGATGCTCCTGGAAGTTGGTTTGCAGAATCAGACCCCAAAGTTCTCACTTTCTAGAGTCCATTTTTATAAGAATTTCTTCCTATGCCAGTCTATGGGAATTGCTTCATCATGCTGTTGCTGAATCAATCAGCAGATGACGCATTCCTGACGGCTCCATGCTGCCAGATGTTATCTTGTTCTTTGGTTCTCCCATTCTTGAGGCTGTTGGGTGGATTCCAGTCTGCCCTCCGGGGTCCTCTGGTTATTTCCACTTGACGCCTTCTTCAACTGATGGACACTGGATTCTTAGGCTGGCACCTCCCTGATAATTCAGTTATTATCCACACCAAGCATCCATCCACATACATCCTCTATCTCTATTTTAATCATAATTGTTAACAAAGCAAGATGAATACAGCAAAAGGGCGGGGAATCTCTGGGTGCTGTTTCTGTTGTTACAGAGTATTGCTTTGAGTCTCTCTCTGCGTGAGTAGTTGTTGTTACAAAGGATTGCTTTGAGAACAGACTCTGTCTTAGAATGTACTAACACAAGTAGCAGCTTGCAGGTTTCACACACAGAGGGAGAGAAACAGTACCAAAAACCAAGAGACC
The DNA here is from genome assembly GCF_009764565.3 of Dermochelys coriacea. Lineage (NCBI taxonomy): Eukaryota > Metazoa > Chordata > Testudines > Dermochelyidae > Dermochelys > Dermochelys coriacea. Next base: position 114,949,619 of record NC_050071.1, read on the forward strand.
TCTTAATTAGTAATACCCTGGAATTTAAACTATGGGGAATCAAACTCATTTGTGATTTTAATACAGAACTTCTTTAATCTGATCCAACAAGCTCAGGGCTCTTGTAAGGATAAATACATTAAAGATAGGGAGATGCTTAGTTGCTATGGTACTGGGGGGCCATATAAGTAGCCTTGATAGGTTATATATGCTCCTGGGAGCTCAGGTTGCATTATACCTCCCTGCTGCATGATCCTCCTAAGGTTTTTGAGTAATGCATCTCTGCACAACTCCCCACGTGGGGCTGAGACTTTGTCCCACAATCCAGCCTTGTTATCTTTAATATAATCTGTACAAATTACAAGAAGAATTAGTTTCAGTGTATTCAATGCATATTTAAAATACTGACTATACTTTGTACATGTTTTGAACTATATGAATATATGTTTCTTTATTTCAAAAGAGCAGTGGAATTTATGAATTATACTACTAGATGGAGCAGACAAGTCAAATGTTTAATACTTTCATAATTTTATTTTGTTTTTCTGCCAAGTCTATCTGTAAATGATCCTTCTTAAAGAAATATTGCTGTTAGCACAATGGTATGCCTGACACCTGTGCCCAAAAGCTGTCATTTATTAAAGCACAGTTGTTAGAGTTAATTGTTCACTATTGCCTTGAAATTTGTATTTCCTGATGAGAACAAAACCAACAGTTTGCTTGACAGGTTTTATTGTATAATCAGTGATAACCACCATAAATCCTCCTCAGCTATTGTGAATAAGTGCTAATTATATAATCAGATTGTCCATGTGTCATCAAAGCTGGCTAATGGCAATGCACTTCATTTTGAGCAACACAAATGGTTGATCAACTGTCTGCAACAGGTGCAGAATTTGGCAGCAGATTTGTTTGGTGTAGAGAGAGGGGATTTGTGATGTGGTGCCTCTGCTAAATGCTCCTGTGGGTATGAGTATAGTTTAATATTTTGAGATGTTATGAAGTTTTCTTTTTCCAGAGCTTTTAACACCAGGAAGAGATGCTAGACAGACAGTCCTGAAGAATGGAATCCTCTGTCTATCTACAGACCAGGTACATATAAGCAAGCTTCCCCACACTCTCTCATCACTATGCCTCAACCATGTTATAGAGGAGTGGTTCTCAAACTTTTGTATTGGTTACCCCTTTCACACAGTATGCCTCAAGTGCAACCTGCCCTTATAAGTTAAAAACACATTTTTTATATATTTAGCACAATTATAAATGCTGAAAGCAAACTTTGGGGGGGTGGAGGTTGACAGCTCATGATCCCGATGTAATAACCTCATGACCCCCTGAGGGCTCACAACCCCCAGTTTGAGAAACTGCTCTAGAAGAGCCATCTGTAGGGTTGAGAGGGTAATTCACTCTTCATGGTCGGTCCCTGGCTTCTCCACTAACATTCATCAAGGGTGCCAAATGTTGAAACTACTTTCAAGTGTTAAAGGTTTATTGGGTTAAAAACTCAACAATGAAATAATGGTCTGAAAAATCTTTCACAGTCTATTACTGCCACTTTTTGGGAAGTTTTCCCCAATAGAATAGTGTATCCTAGATACACAAATGTTTCAAATATCAAGAATGTGTTGCTATACTTAATGTAAATGTTATAGTAGAATAGTACAGTGGAGATGCAAGTCTGAGAGCTATATTTCACTTAAAAGGGGCAGCCATTCGGAAGGATGGCCTGGTACAGAAATGCACCAACCCCATAGGAATTCTTGGACAGAATACACCCTAGACTCTTAATATGAAGCAGTGTGTAGGCAAAACTAAAGACAGAGACAACAATAGAAATCACTTGTTGAAAAAGAAAAGCAATTCTTGGCTCTGCTGATTTTCTTTCTCTTCCTTATTCTCACAATTCAAGTATGTTTTCATAGAGAAACACTTCTGAAATTATTCCATTTTTCTGATTATTCTAATCCACATGAAAATCTCTTAATAGATGACTCATTTTAAGTATCCAGTCCATGATTAACCAATATGTGTAATAGAATTACGAACATTTGCCATCAGCGATTTTATTGTACATTACCATTTTGTATTATGATGAAATATGTACAAAAGCCAATATAATATTCTCCAACTCTTTTGTCAGAAATAACTTGATTAAAGTTATTGATATAAGTCTGAGTTAATTGCAGTAACTACATATCAGAGTCCATATTTCAGGAAAGCTCCAGCTCTCTTCCTATGTGTTATCAGAGTAGCACAAAGGGAAGACAGCCAAGGCCACACTCTGGCCCTAAGTCTTCAGTTTCATATAGTTACTCCTGAATCTGAGTATCATGACAGCAAAAAAGAAATATAAGAAAACTCTTACAGTTTATGGTACTATGGTATGTGTGCTTGGAAATTGTATGTTACAAAGAAGTCACCGTCAACTTCAGAAGCTAAAGCAGCGACTACTTATTTTGGGATATTCCTGTCTGTCTCTCTCTCAGTGGTGTCCACGCTGTGGCGTGGAGGCTACTTTGTAGACTGAGGATGACTGTTTTGATTCTGTACTGAAAACGTGGTCCCTGAGCTGTGCCTGGTGACTTTTAAATGGAAGTGTTGGAATTGGCCCTGTTGCTGCCTCGTCCCCAGGTACCTCCCACCGCCTCTCCTGCAGCCTCAGAACTAGGTCTGGGGGAGCTGGAAGTGCTCTGAGAGCTGCTATCTCTTGCCTGCTTCAGCTGCTAAGCTTCCCTGCTGGCCACCTACTGCCATACTGGGTAGGGCGATGAGCGTAGTTCTGGCTTTTCTGGTGCAGGCTTCCCTTCCAGGCACTGAGAGAACAGGAGAGAAGCTCAACTGGCTGTGCCAGAGCCTAAGGAAGTGCCCAGCAATGGAAGGCTGCCCTCCCTCACACAACCAGACAGGGCAGCCTGAGAGAGGGAGGAAAAGAGGAGAAGCTGTAACTGATTGATTGTCTGTCCCTGCCCTGGTATACTTCAGAGTACCTTATGGGCTGCTGTAATTTGTATCATTTGGCAGCAGTCTTCTGAGAAACACATTCCCACTGGGGATAGCCAGAGCACAGCTGTTCCAGCCACTTCCCCTTCCCTCCTCCCACACTCCCCTGTGTGCCAGGAAGGAATGGCAATGGCTCTTCCCTATGTATTCCCTACTCCAGGAAATCCCCAGCAGGGGACTTGCAGGTGGCTTCTGTTCCCTTTGCACCACCTGCACTGGTTAAAGGGAGCAGAGCTGGGCTGAGAATCTGACCCAAAAAATGTATTGTGGCCCTCTTGACCTTTCTGAAACAATATGTTTGGCCATCAGGCTGAAGAGGTTGGAAGCCAGTGTGAGCAGTATGTGTGTTTGTGTACAGTAACCGCACCTAAAATATCATCTCCTTTCCTTCATTTATTAGTGTAACAGCCACAGCAAGGTTTTCTGGTACCATACGGTGTTTGTAGACACATTTATACTATATAGTACCCTATGCAGTATATACACATGCTCTTGTTCAGTATCATACACAGTTAAGGAATGATTTAAGCAATGTGGAGTATTGTTTCACTGTACACTATTGGGGCAAAGTGTGCAGTCTGCATGGTCAGGATCACTTGCACACTGAAGCAGATGAACTGGCCTGTGATAAGACAAAAAAGAAACCCAAACATTAGTGGCTGTCTTGGGTGTATGGTGTCATAACTGTATCAATCATTAAAAGCAATTATCAAGTGCCACATGGAAGTCAAAGTACACGTTACATAGTTCTGAGTTCATGAGATCTCCTTTCTTAAGGTCATATAAGTTACTGTATGTCACAGACACAGCTAGATGTTTTCTCCTTACTGCAGTCTACCATTGATGCTTTTTCAGTAACACATATGAATAAATTTCAAACATACTTAGAGTTGTGGGTTTGAAATTTCTTCACTGAACCAAGTTTTTGAGTTATTAACAGAACATCATGTTGACTGTCTGACAAAAATAAGAAGCATCCATCCATGCTATACTTGCTGTAAGTTATGAAAAGCCAAATGTGCAGCTGATTTAAATCAGCATAGCTCCTTTTACAGTGGCTTCAGTGGAGCAATGCTGATTGCCAGCAGCTGAATATCTGGTCTGAAGAGTTTTACTATACATTGAAAATACTACTTCTTGCCCCCATTTCACCTAACGTGGTCTAATTAATTGTCAGTGTTGCTTTGGGTAGCTGGTTATTATTGATTGAGCTCTGACAGAAGCCCTAAATCATTATTGGGGTGCCACTTCTGTAACCCACCAGTGAGTGTGTTACAGGTCCTCCTCTCCACAAAGGATATGAGTTGTTACAGCCCCCAACCACAGATTCTTGTTCTGTTAGCTCCAGCCATTGTAGGTTTAATCCCCAGTGTTGGCCAGGGTTAGATTTACATGGGAACAAAGTGGATGCAAAATACTAAGACTCTCATTTGGCAGCATTTTACATGATAATAGTATAAATGACTCCACAAGGTGCTTATGAATCAGCCCCAGTAATGCATATTACAAAGAGGAAGAAATGGCTTTGTCTTCCAGAACATTAAAATCTTAGTGCCAGATGACTCATTTGTCGAGTCATCCTCCTTTACAAGCCAGTTAAAGATGACTAAAATTTTAAATTATGAAACTCCCAATGATTTATTGAAATGATTGGTTACTCAGGAAATATTCTTATCAATATACAAGTTCTGCTCTAAGGAAAGTTGTTCTCGATAAATAAGAATTATTCTTGTTCCTAGTTAACTTCACTCCCAGGACAGCATTGTCACTAACAAAAATTATTTCCTCCATTTGGATGAATCTGAATCAATATTAGAGAGTCTTAGCCTCTCTTTTTTTCCCCCACCATCGCCATGAGCCCCTGAAAATGGATACCAGATTACTTCCATATTCTTCATCATGGCAACTGGAAGCAATGCCCTAATAAATGCCATTCCTCCCCAGTAGCCAGCTTGATGCATGTCTGACTCTTGCAGGAATTGCCTATAATTCTTCCTCAAGATCATGATAAGCATGGGAGAGGATCGCTATAGGTAGAAAAAACTGTAGGACCCTGATGCATTCCCACCCAAATAAGCACACGCTGCAAACATGCTGTTGTGTCTGCAAGTGAAGTGATCACGTGGCTCTTGGAAATTCTCCCACCTACCCTCCATAATTCCATGTAGCTGGTTGCAAGCAGCTGCAATGTTCAGGCAGCAGCAGCTTTGAGTGGTGCCAATGGGTCCCCGCCCCCAGCATGCAGCCTTCTTCTGAGTAAGGGAATGGAGAGGGCAATCATAATAATAATACTTAGCACTTCCAGCTATTGTTTCTCAGGCAAACCCTCACTAAATAGATGGGCTATATAGCAGGTCCAGAAGGTCAAGCAGCAATGAAGGAAGCAAATTCCACAGTCAGAGGCTAGCCCCTGAAAATGCAATGCCCCCAGCAGATCAAATCTAGGCATTATGACAAATGGGAGCGCATCTCTTGTTCTCTACTGCCATGGCAGAGTGTTAGGAGAAGGATTGACTTTAGTAGCGAGGACTGAACCACAGAGGACTTGAAAGAGGAGCACCAGCAGCTTGAATTTGCCTAGAAGTGGATAGGAAACGAGGGCAGTCTTTGGAGCAGAAGTATAATAGAGTACTATTAGGACATCAAACTTATGCCACTGATGTCATTTTCACAATGGCCACTGATACATTAGCATAATAAAACATGACCTATTTTCTTCAAAAAATATTCTGATTAGGAGGAAAACTGCCTCATTTTATACAAGTAGATTCCAACTCAAACCCAAAGCAGATAAAAAATTACCTATAATTGTCCTCACAGGAGACACTGAAGTTTCGTTCCTCTAAGATGCTTTTTAACCTTGTTATAGAGCGACCCGTGCAGGACTCACTGAAAAGAAAAACCTCAGGTTGTTACATGTGTCCTGCATGTGTGTGAAGTTCACAATTGGCAGACACAGGTGGATTTTACACTATGCTGCCTCATGCTGTCTGACCATACATATGGTTAAATGTACCTCACTCCTGCCAGCTAATCAGTGCCGGGGAGCCCCAGTGCCTCTGTGAAGTCCAGTGGCATCAATGGAGCTCCAGGTGGTGGGGGGGGTCTGACCACATGGATCAGGGCCTTACTGAGTAGAATTCTTGGGTGACCATCGCTCTTTCCTGCAAAAAGTCTTTGCATGGGGAGTTAATTGTGTTGTGAGAAATAATTCAGTCCTTTTACACACCGGCAGGGCATGAGGGCTGCAGAACTTGCCCATTCACAGCTGCTATTCTAGACCCTGTGCTCTACAGCCTCAGTGAGCCTGATCTAAGGCTCACTGAAATCCATGGAAAGCAACGTGATCAGGTCCTGTTTGTGTACAGTGGAGAAGGGAGACTGGCCATATATTCATGGATGTAGGTCCCTACTCCAGATCCCTCTCCTGCAGTTGGCCATTCCACCTGCAGCTCCCTCTGTCTATCCCTCCCAAAGAGTTTAAGTTGTGTGGAGGACCCTGTGCTGCTTCTCTTCTTCAAGGTGAATTTATCCCTGTCTGAATAAATTCCATTGCTAATTGTTAAATGCTATGCAACACCAGGATTGGTGCTAATTTCCAGTGTGATGTGTTCAGAGCCCACTGATGCATACAACCCAAGGCCAAACTGAAACAAAAACAAAACAGATGTCTGGGTTGGTCCACAAAATACACAAGTGCAGCTACAAATGAACATTTTTTCCCATCACAAACCATGTAATCAGCACTTGTCTGCACACCTGTCAATATATGTTTAGCAGGCAGTTTGCACCTCTGTGTATATTTTGCAGGTATAACTTAGTTGTCAGTTTCATGAAATTTGGTATGTAAGGAATTCATAGACAGTGAGGACTGTTCTGATCATCTAGATTGGCCTCCTATATCGCACAGGCCATAGAATTTCATTTTGCAATCCCTGCATGAAGTCCATGATCTAAGGGTGAGTTTTCCATTTGTTAAAACTGGAAAAAACAGAGAAACCTGGTTTCCTCTTGTGAGTCCTATACACCATTTGGGAGTTGTCTAGATGAAAGTATTAGCAGCTAACAGCTATTAGTGCAGCAAAGCACAGCAAGAGGAGGGATTAGAGCAGCCAGGGAAGGAGAAAGGGAGAAGCAAAGTGGTGCTGGGTGCCTCACACATTCCCTGTCTGTAGCAGCACAGTCAGCCCTCCTGCTCATTTAAGGCTCCAGTGATGTGGAAGTGAAGAAAGTGTGTGTGTTGGGGGGGGGGGGGGAGGAGTGCACGTGAGACAGAGCCCCTGAGTGGGAGGAGATGCAAACTGTAGTCAAAAACCATCAATCCCAGTGGCCCAGCACGTGAGACAGATCAGTGAGGTAACAGGTTATGGGGGCAAATGCAGGACTGCCCCACTAAACACAGGCCAGTTGACAGACACAATCCTCCTCATTCATAAAAGGTTCCTGAAGCTGTGGGCTGACACAACATGTGATGTGAATCAAATCAACATTCAGAGCCAACGTGCCAGAGATGTTAATTGGATAGTGAAGGGGAAACCGCTGTGAGGGTGTTGGAGGGGCCTCAGCATAGGAGGAAAGTGTGGCTCCAGAGGGGCTGAGCAGGCTGCTAGAGCATGAGGTGAGAGTTGCTCGGTCTCTGTTGAGGAGGGAAATGTGGGTCGTTCTGCTGAAGGGAGCAAAAGCTATGGCTGGTGGTACCAAGTAAGTGTGGACAGTGATCATTATCATGGGGGAGGGGCATTCAAGGAGGCTGCGTCTCTCTGTCAAAGTGGTCATCAAGCAGTTAACTGGGTGACTCCATGGCCATGCTCCATCCCCTTCTTTACTTCCTGTTTAGTCAGTGGGGAAGTCCCCTGCCTTGTGATGTGGTTGTGATGCTGTTGAGCAAAAGCAGCAAGTTTCCTGTTTCTGCAGTCCTGTGAGGAGACTTTTTGTTGAGCTACTAAGGCACCTTTACAAAGGCTGGGTGTGGGGAGAGGCAGCAGCACTGGGAGGGGTGAAGTGTGTGTAAGGAGGGGTCAATGCAGATGTAGAGATATGCTGTTGTGGTTTATGTAGGGTTACCAACCCTGCCGGTGTATCTGAGAGTCTCCTGGAATCAGGCCCTATCTCTTGGAGGCTACTGATGCCAAACAGGGATATTTTAGGATGCTAAAAGTCCAGTGGCACAGCAGGGGTAAGGCAGGCTCCTTGTCTGCCCTGGCCCTGGGCCGCTCCTGGAAGCAGCTGACATGTCTCTGACCCCTGGTGGGGAAGGAAGGGGAAAGCAGGAGGTCTCAGCACTTTGGGGTGAGCAGTGCGCAGACTCCACGACTCCTATTGGCCAGGAGCTGCAGCCAATGGAAGCTCCGGGGGCGGCACTTGCAGTGCACGGAGCCCCCTTCCCCAGGAGCTGCAGGTTGGAGCCACCCAGATAAGCGCCTCCTGGCTGGAGCCTGCACCCTGAACCCCTTTCTATGCTCCAGCCCTGAGCTCCCTCCCACACCCAACTCCCTCCCACAGCTTGCACCCCAAACCTCCTCCTGTACCCCAACCCCTGTCTCCGCCCTGAGCCCCCACACACACCCAAACTCCCTACCATAGTTTGCACCCTGCACCCCAACCCAGGCTCAGCCTGGAGCCCCCTCCCACAGTCCAAATCCCTTGGCCCTAGCCCAGAGCCTGGACCCCAACCCTGTGTCCTAGCCTGGTGAAAGTGAATGAGGGTGGGAGAAAGCGAGCAACGGCGGGAGGGGGATGGAGTGAATGGGGTGGTGCCTCGGAGAAGGCGCGGGGCACGGGTGGGGCAACAGTGTTTGGGTTTGTGTGATCACACAGTTGGCAACCCTCGGTTTATGGAGTCACTAGAGCCCCTCTACGGAATTTGTCTGTCCTGTGTGTCACTTGCCCCTCGTGGTTTGATTTTAGAAATCTGGATGTTTTGGGTTCTCTTAAAATAATGTTTATCTTGCTTTGGGGCTGAGCCCTTTGTGACCAGATGAATTCATTTGTTAGAATGCTTCCTGCTTATTCCCAGTCACATGTCTCAGTTGATGGCCAGACACTCTAGTGGACTTAAGTAGTAAGCAGAGGTCCTCAACTGGTGGAAAGGCTTCCAGGGCTCAATTCTAATCTGTGTACTACTGAGGCAAATCAGGAGTAAATAAATGGAGTTACTCTGTATTTACACCAGAGCAATTGAGATCAGAGGGCTAAATTCGGACACATTGCAGGCATGCTGTGCCAGTGCATCAGTGCAAAGTGTATGCTCAAAAATCCATGTAGAAGATCCCCCTTGCCTATAGAGGACCCTCACAGACTGCATCACCTTCCACTGTAAGTGCAAGGTGCATTTGTTTGACTGCCTTCTCTAACATAAACTTACAGGAATGTGTGTAATACAAAATTAAAATTCCAAAACAAAACACTCCGTTGTATGTACTTCTCCCCCTATGGAGACGATGAGAGAGCAGATGTGTGACAGATGTTAGTCATGTCACTTAATGCACTACTGGAAGGTGCTCAGATACTATGGTGAGGAGCTCTTTATAAAACCTATATAGAATAGAAATTCTCTGACTTGTGGGCACTGTCTGGTATGAATAGTTAAAAATAAACATTTAAATTGTGGTTCTATTTTTAAAAATTACTTGGCAAAACATGGCTTCATGGTTACTGTGCATTGATTGCCTCTCGGTGACCTGCAGAGCATATTTGCTCAGTTTCCATGTAAAAAGATGCTTTCCAACTGCACAGATCTGCTAACTCAGCCAAACTGTGTTCTTTATGTCTGAGCACTACACAGATCTGTTGGGCCTCCGTAGGATTGCACAGATATAAAGAGGTACAGAATTTGAAGACAACAGGGTTGCGGAGATAGCCTTACAATTGGATATAGTTAACAGAAAGGAAATAGTTTTGCTCTTCCAGAGCTGTATTGGCTCAGCAGAGCTGGCAGTAATAATAATAATAATTTAATAAAAAGTGGTAAAAATCTTATTATTTCTACTAAAGTAAGCAGCTAATTGCATTCAAGGAACAAAGTTGATGGGTAAGAGAGTGCTATTTTTAGTCATGTTTCAGAATTGAACTTCACTTTAAATTATAGAAATAAAGCATCTCACACTATTTTGTACTAGCAAACTTTACCTTGGAGGTCCACCGATGTTCTGCATAAGCCAAATCTGCACTGTAGAAACTTTCTCTGGGTCTAAGTTAAAGATCTCAACGCTTCCAAAAATGCTGTAAGAATGGGAGCATGAAAAAGCAACACACATCTTAGCTTTAGAACAAGATAAACAAAGTTTGTTTTCCAGTCACTACTACATACTCATATGAGTTATCATTATTCCCAGTGGAGAGAACATGTAATTTTCCCATGGGATTTTCATGGACTATTTAATTTGTGGTAAAGGAATTTTCCCCCATTTTCATTCAACTCTATTGAGAGCCTTTGGAGCTGTTTGCAGAATGAAACAGTCTGAGGTTCTTTCATTCCTAATGATTTTTCTCTTCTTTAGAAAAAGAGTACTTGTGGCACCTTAGAGACTAACAAATTTATTTGAGCATAAGATTTCGTGAGCTACAGCTCACTTCATCGGATGTCTCTTGTCTGGATTACCAGTGCTTCCCACTGCTAAAGGGAAAAAAAAAACTTTCTGCTTGTGCTATCCACAAGTTTCTTCATCCCACAGAGTTAGCAGAGGCAGCACCTCCTGTCAGTCACTGAAAGTATGTACTATCTCTGGGGGAGCATAACCCAAGAAATCCACTCTGAGGGTAGTTGTATGTGTCAGTTATGTGAGTGTAATATAGCGAAGGAGTTCATTTTGAGCTTACTGCATAAAGTTCTGTGGATTGTGGCCACTTTCAGAAAAAAAAATCCAAATCAAATGCATCAGAAGATGCATAATATAATGGGCTAGCTCCTCAGCAAGTGTAAATTAGCATAGCTCCATAGAAGTCAACAGAGCAACACTAATTTAGCAAAGCTGAAGAAGATCTGCCCCTATAAGTCTCCAGTCTTGCACTGGAATTTACTATCACAGACACCTGCACCAGTACACATTCCCGAAGTGAGTAATAAGACAGAGCCACAGGCAGCGATCAATTAAGTAGATACCTGTTATTTCTGAATGCTCCAGCATCTATTGATCCATTGAGCATCACTTGAACCACACCACATGCTCCTTCTGCAAACTAAACAAAGCAAATGTACATTGTACTTTAGCATTACATGAAACACAGGGTCAGATCCTTATCTAGAGTAAATCAGCATAGCTCTTTTGACTTCAGTACAGCTGCACCAATGTTTACCAGCTCAGGATCTGGGTTCACTATTTTACCAGAAGATTCCAGTGAAAATAAAGGGCCACATCTTCTGTCACTGGTGCAAAGTTACCCTAAAGCTACATTGACCAACCGCAAATGGATAAGCTCATGTAGGGAGATCCTGTGATGGTGTAAAGCTGGCATAACAGCTCCTGTGCCACAGTTTTCCTGGCTGCTGGTGTAGAGGACGTTGCTGTGACTTCCCTGAGCCCTTTTGTGTCAGACCGTGGGTTTACTGGCAGCCAGTGCAAATTAGAGCAGCCCTCAGGCTGCTTAATTTATGCTGGGGAACTAACTGTGACCTGAATACCAACTGGCAAAGGGTTCACTGTTCTGTAGTAGCAACTTCTGTCAGGCCTGACAAACTAACTACACGTAACACACTGCTTTCACAGTATTTATCCAAAAAGGATCGTGTGAGATCTAATAATGAGGTATCTTATGCCATACTGAACCACATAACTCTTGAGGGATGGATGGATGATATTGTTGTGTATATGTATTGAAAATATATTTTTAGAGTCTGTGTCCCAGGCAGCATGACAAATCGGTTTTGCGAGACACCTGTCTGCCTAGGTCCCTATGTAGATTAAGCATTATAAGCCAACACAATAGAAGCCTGGTTTGAATATGGAGTCAACACATGTCTGTGAGGGCAACTTGGAGCCAGCACACCAGGAAAGGAATCATAGGGACCATCCTGACTCTGGGGACAAAACAAGGAGTTTGGGGAAATATAAGGAGACTTTGGTATCCATCACTGAGAGCGAAAGAAGGACAGTGTCTTTTGCATTTGTGAAAGGTGGATCCCAGCCATGTTGGTTGGTGATGCTGGGAGATTGCCTTCAGTGAGAAACTACTTGAGACAAGGATTTTAGCCTGTTAAAGGTTAAGTATAGTCTCTAAGAAGTGTGTTTATATTTTTTGTTCTACATGTAACCATTTTTGTTTCCAATATCCTTACTCGGTGTCTCCTAAATCTTCAGATTTGATGATAAATTTAAATTACCTTTTGATTTAGCCAGAAGAACCCCAACAGAATAGAGTTAAATAAGCATTCTGTGAGGCCCCGATTCAGCAAGGTACTGAAGCACATGCATCATTTTAAGCATGTGGAGTCTCATTGAAGTCAATGGGGCTACTCATGTGCTTCAAGTAAGGCACCTACCTGTACACCTTGCTGAATCAGGGCTTCACAGAGGAGTTCTTGTCGTTATGTTAAAAAGGTCCAAGGAGGTGCTCATTCTCTCCGCCAAGCTCTACAGCAGTTTTCAGCATGCTTTTAGCATTGAGGTTTAAAAAGTCATTTGTTTTAGCAATTGTGATCTTGTGTATTTGTATGAAGGAATGATTCCTATGATTATATTATGGTTGGTTAATGTTTGTTAAGCACTAATTGTGACACAAATATCGAGATGATCACTGATGGAGGGACCCATTCAAGTAAGAATAATAATGCCCAAATTATTGTGACATTAAATGTTGTGTGAAACGTGAGACCTTGTGAAAGTCTTGGGAAACCTGTATTTCCAAAAACACATGGCACAACTTTCAATTCATAATAGTCTAATCGGTGTTTGAATTTGACCCATTCAACGTCTTTGGTGAAACCTGAGAGGAAAAGACATTTTGAGTAATTTGTGGCATCACTCCTAATAGTTTGGGAGGAATTCACATCAGACCACTGAGCTGATCAGACTGTGTTCAAAGGTTTAACTGTTGACCACTTTTTCCTTTGCTGTATTTCTTTCATTGTTATAAACATGAATATTTTGATTAAAATTATTGTTCCAGGATGTAACTGATTATGATAAAAATATGGGGGGGGGAAAGAGTACTGGCCATTAAAGTGGGGAGCCGTGGTTAATAGTTAAGGCCCCAATCCTAAAATAGGATCTGTGCAGGCAGCCTTCTATGTCTGCACAGAGTCCCACTGAAGTCAATGCATCTTACAAAGGCTCAGGGATTCACACGCATGGATTTGGTAGTGGGATCAAAGCCTTTGTTTTCTAGCCAATGGAACAGACATACCAGACAAATTTAGATGTTCAACATTTTAGCCCCAGTTTTCCACAGTCTGGGTGAAACCCTGTCCCACTTAAGTCTATTGGAGTTTTGCCATTGACTTGCTTGGGGCCAAGATTTTACCCTCTTTCAACATCCCCAACCCCAAAAGGATAAATAAATTCTAACTGTGATCCTGGAAAAGTTGCTATATGATCCTTACCATCTTGGATGCCATTTTCCAGTACACAGAAAGAGGGTTGCTCTCACATTCACTCCATTTTGGACAAGATTCATAGTTAATTCCTAAATAAATATATGATGCAGAATAACTAAGATAAGAGAAGAAATTGTCAGACACTTTTTAATACTGCCTGCAGTGCTGAATAAGAATGGCAAAAATAAACATTGCACCTAATGATGAGCTGCCAAAATCTTAACAGCGGGTTCTCTCCTCACCCCACCAGGGTGTCGTTGCCTACCCCCACCCCCTGAGACTCCTGCCCCATCCACCCCCTTCCCTTGTCCCCTGACTGCCCCCAGAACTGGACAGGAGGTCTCATGGGCCACCGTAGTGGGTGCCCACCCCACTCCGAAGAGCTAGAGGCACCTGCTAGGGGAGGCGAAGTGGGGAGTCCCAGAGGTGCTTACCTGGGGCAGCTCCCAGGAAGCATCTGGCAGGTCCCTCTGGCTCCTAGGGGTGGGGGAGCATAGCTGGGGGGGAGCAGGGGGAGCGGCCGCTCCCCCACTGATCACATCAAAAGTGGCGCCTTAGGCACCGACTCCCTGGGTGCTCCAGGGCTGGAGCACCCACAGGGAAAATTTGATGACTGCAGAGCACCCACCAGCAGCTCCACGCCTGGCCCCAGCTCACCTTATCTCCGCTCCGCTGCCTCCCCTGAACGCACCACCCGGCTCTGCTTTTCCGCCCCCTCCCCCGGTGTCCTGCAAATCAGCTGTTCGGCAGGGAGCCTGGGAGGGCTTAGAAGCAGGCGGCGGCTTCCCGCTCCGGCCGAGGGTGGCGGAGGTGAGCTGGGGCGGGGAGCGGTTCCCCTGCGTGCCCCCCCCCCCGGGTTACCTGCTGTGGCACGGGCGGCCCTCCTCGCACCCCCGCCCCAGTTCACCTCTGCCTCCCTGGGCCTGAGCAGGAAGCTGCCACTTTCTTCTCAGCCTGCCCCACCATCCTGCGCAAACAGCTGATTCGTGGGAAGCCTGGGGGGGGGCAGAGAAGCAGGGGGGGCGGTGTATTCAGGGGAGGAGGCAGAGCGGAGGTGAGCTGGGGCTGGGGCGGGGAGCTGCTGGTGGGTGCTCTGCACCCACCAAATTTTCCCCTTGGGTGCTCCGGGGCTGGAGTACCCATGGAGTCGGCGCCTAAGGTGCCACTTTTGGCCAGTTAAATTTAGAAGCCCTTTTAGAACCCGTTGTCCCTCGCGGAACAACCGGTCCTGAAAGGGCTTCTAAATTTAACAACCGGTTCTAGCAAACTGGTGCGAACCGGCTCCAGCTCACCACTGATTGCACCCCATCACAGCAACAGGCTTAGGTGAAAAATTCTGAGGGGGAGATTCATAGATTCATAGATACTAAGGTCAGAAGGGACCATTCTGATCATCTAGTCCGACCTCCTGCACAGTGCAGGCCACAGAATGTCACCCACCCACTCCTATGAAAAACCTCACCCATGTCTGAGCTATTGAAGTCCTTATATCATGGTTCAAAACTTCAAGGAGCAGAGAAGCCTCCTTCCAGTCAACCATGCCCCATGCTACAGAGGAAGGCCAAAAAAAAAAAAAAAAAACACCTCCAGGGCCTCTCCAATCTGCCCTGGAGGAAAATTCCTTCCCGACCCCAAATATGGCAATCAGCTAAACCCTGAGCACATGGGCAAGATTCACCAGCCAGATACCCAGGAAAGAATTTTCTATAGTAAATCAGATCCCATCCATCTAATATCCCATCTCAGGGGATTTGGCCTATTTACCCTGAATATTTAAAGATCAATTACTTACCAAAATCCCATCATACCATCTCCTCCATAAACTTATCGAGTAGAATCTTAAAACCAGATAGATCTTTTGCCCCCACTGCTTCCCTTGGAAGGTTATTCCAAAACTTCACTCCTCTGATGGTTAAAAACCTTCGTCTGATTTCAAGTCTAAACTTCCTGGTGGCCAGTTTATACCCATTTGTTCTTGTGTCCACATTGGTGCTGAGCTTAAATAATTCCTCTCCCTCTCCTATATTTATCCCTCTGATATATTTATAGAGAGCAATCATATCTCCCCTCAACCTTCTTTTAGTTAGGCTAAACAAGCCAAGCTCCTTAAGTCTCCTTTCATAAGACAAGTTTTCCATTCCTCGGATCATCCTAGTAGCCCTTCTCTGTACCTGCTCCAGTTTGATTTCATCCTTTTTAAACATGGGAGACCAGAACTGCACACAGTATTCTAGGTGAGGTCTCACCAGTGCCTTGTATAACGATACTAAAACCTCCTTATCCCTACTGGAAATGCCTCTCCTGATGCATCCCAAAACCGCATTAGCTTTTTTCACAGCCATATCACATTGGCAACTCATAGTCATCCTGTGATCAACCAATACTCCAAGGTCCTTCTCCTCTTCCGTTACTTCTAATTGATGTGTCCCCAACTTATAACTAAAATTCTTGTTATTAATCCCTAAATGCATAACCTTACACTTCTCACTATTAAATTTCATCTTATTACTATTACTCCAGTTTACAAGGTCATCCAGATCCTCCTGTATAATATCCCGATCCTTCTCCGAATTGGCAATACCTCCCAGCTTTGTATCATCTGCAAACTTTATTAGCACACTCCCACTTTTTGTGCCAAGGTCAGTAATAAAAAGATTAAATAAGATTGGTCCCAAAACCATCCCTGAGGAACTCCACTGGTAACCTCCCTCCAGCCTGACAGTTCGCCTTTCAGTAGGACCCGTTGCAGTCTCCCCTTTAACCAATTCCTTATCCACCTTTTGATGTTCATATTGATCCCCATCTTCTCCAATTTAACTAATAATTCCCCATGTGGCACGGTATCAAATGCCTTACTGAAATCTAGGTAAATTAGATCCACTGCATTTCCTTTATCTAAAAAATCTCCTTTTTTGAAAAAGTAACAGATTAGGTTGGTTTGGCACGATCTACCTTTTGTAAAACCATGTTGTATTTTGTCCCATTTACCATTGACTTCAATGTCCTTAACTAATTTCTCCTTCAAAATTTTTTCCAGGAACTTGCATACTACAGATGTCAAACTAACTGGCCTGTAGTTACCCGGATCACTTTTTTTTCCTTTCTTAAAAATAGGAACTATATTAGCAATTCTCCAATCATTCGGTACTATTCCTGAGTTTACAGATTCATTAAAATTCTTGCTAATGGGCTTGCAATTTCAGGTGCCAATTCCTTTAATATTCTTGGATGAAGATTATCTGGGCCCCCCGATTTAGTCCCATTAAGCTGTTTCAGTTTCGCTTCTACCTCTGATATGGTAATATCTACCTCTATATCCTCCTTCCCATTTGTCATGCTACCATTATCCCCAAGATCCTCTTTAGCCTTATTAAAGACTGAGGCAAAGTATTTGTTTAGATATTGGGCCATGCCTAGATTATCTTTAACCTCCGCTCCATCCTCAGTGTTAAGCGGCCCCACTTCTTCCTTTTTAGTTTTCTTCTTATTTATATGGCTATAGAACCTTTTACTATTGGTTTTAATTCCCTTTGCAAGGTCCAACTCTACTCGACTTTTAGCCTCTCTCACTTTATCCCTACATCTTTAGATTAAGTTGAAGGTGTGGCAGTGAGGCATTTACAGTCCCCTTATGCAAATGATTCCAGCAACAATGTTCCTGGTCAGCCTGAGCCAGGAGAACGTGCATTTGTGTGTGTGGGGGGGGGTGTCTTACCGGATGCTCACTGAGCATGTTCAGAAGCGACTCTTCCCACATAATTTTTATTTTGTTTTTTATAAATTTCCCTCAAATTTGGGGAGAGATTCTTACATCTCTGTTCATTCTTAGGCCCTTAGCCTGAACAGGCAACCCCCTTATATCTACATGGGGCCCCAATGACTTCTGTGCAAGTGCAGGAGTCTGCCTGAATGGAGCATGTTGCAGGACTGGGGCCTTAGTCTACAAGTGGTCCCACTGAAATCACAATAGGTTGCTGATTACTGTAAATAAGGGGGACAATATGTGGCCTTTAGCTAGACGTGAGCACTAGTCATATGCCAAGTTTGATGTCCCTAGACTGAGCTCTTTTTGTGCTACTGGGAGCTAAGAGGTGTTGATAAAATTAAACTGAAAATGGGAGTGTGTTTTCACTCTTCCATAACTGAGGCAGGGTAGAAAGGATCAACAGTTGTTTTGGGCTGAAACCAAGAATGGAAAGTATCATCTCCAAAAGAGATTTTATCTTATTTTAGGTTTCAGAGTAGCAGCCGTGTTAGTCTGTATTCGCAAAAAGAAAAGGAGTACTTGTGGCACCTTAGAGACTAACAAATTTATTAGAGCATAAGCTTTCGTGAGCTACAGCTCACTTCATCGGATGCATCGATGAAGTGAGCTGTAGCTCACGAAAGCTTATGCTCTAATAAATTTGTTAGTCTCTAAGGTGCCACAAGTACTCCTTTTCTTTTTATCTTATTTTAGAAATTTGTGGGTGAAAGAAAACCTGGAGTTATAATCATTATTTTTATTTTGTTTGTTTGTTTGTTTTTTTTTAAAAAGGAATCCTTACCTGGACTAGAAGGTTTTCCACACCATGAGACTCCGTCAGCCATATAGCCCAGCAAAGTGTCCTCCAGAGTGAGGAAGTTGTGATTGGTTTTTGTATAACGATGAACAAGGTCATTTGTCTTGCTCCAAAATAATGACTGTGAGGGAAAGGATGGTGTGTAAGAAATGGCATATGAGAGCTGGTCAGGAAATGTTTTTTGTTTTTTTTCCTGGGAAAAGTTTTGATGATGAAAATGTTTGTTTTCATTTGTATTTTGTGGGTTTTTTGTCAAAAGACCAAAAACTGAATATTTGAAAATATATAAAAATTCTAGTGGAATGTCTAAGGAAAACAGAAATTTTCAGGGAAAAAAAAATAATTTGGTTGGGGAAAAAACAATTTTCCACTGAAAAAACATTTTGAAGGAAACTTTTTAACCAGCTCTAATTGCTGTCACTCCTCCGTTTCTGCATGCATTTCAACTGCACCTGAGCAGTAAAAAGCCATGTGCCTCTAACTGCATGGCTGTTCTTACACAGAGCTTCTCTTCTAAATAGCAATAACGGCCACAATGATTTCCCATCATGGCCCAAACATTTTTCCCTAGCAGGAATGCTCTGTGATCTTCATCACTGGCCTATAATGAACAGGATTCTCTTGTTCTAAAAGCAGTAGCTTTGGGACTAATATTATCTCAAGCCTGAAGTCAGAGTACCTGTAGGTATTTGAGGGTTACTCATGATTGCCATCATTATTATTATTTTGTTACAATTGTGCCTAGCAGCCCTAGTATTGGCCTTGGACCCCGTTGTGCTAGAGGCACTTTACAAACCCAGAACAAAACAAAGAATCTTCATTGTATTAGCATGTACAGACAAGCAGTCCCTACCCAGACAGCTCATCACACACATATATTGTTACCTTGTTACAGGGGACAGTATGATTTGCCAAATCCAATAACGGCTGATAATCTTCTGTTGTAATATTACATGGGTTCTTGTAAATAAATGCCTTTTGTATTGTTTCCCATATTTTTTGGCAATCTTTGTCTCTGTGAAAAGATTAAAATATAGTTAATGGGAGATCAACCGTTTAAAAAACAGATAATCATCCAAAATCATCTTTCTATTTCTGTGAGTTGCTACTGTGTTGCAAAGAGAAAATAAATAGTGGGGGAGGGGCTTACGAAAGGATTCCCTCCCCTCTGGTGTGTTTAGAAAGTCTGGCCGACAGTGCCTCATTAAGGCACTAAAATAAATAGCCAGATTTTCAACAACAACAACAAAACCCCTCAGCATGTTGAGTATATGCTGGATGCTGAGTAATTTTGAAAATCAGCCCCTCTGCCTGTCTCTCCCTGTTTTAGGGATTTTATGCTGCGGCCCATCACTGTAGTCACTGAGCACCTTCCATGCTTCGGTGCCTAGAAGGGAGTGGAATTCTTTTGAAAATTTGACCCCAGTTGTCGGTGCTGTGCACTTGAACATTTGGTCCTGAGTTCTTTCAAATATCTGACTCCACACAAATAGAGAGTCAAGATTCTACCTTCTACATTCCTGCTGAGTAGCGCTATGAGTTGTCCTACTGCAGTCAGTTGGACCGGTCACAAAGTCAGTGACTGCTCATCCTGAGCAGCAAGGGTGGCAGAATCTAGCCTGGAGATTGAACACTTTGTGGTACAGAGAAGTTGAATAATATTGCTGGTGTAGATATGTCAGTGGTGCCCAAAGCTTTTGTCATGCCCCCCTTACCGGTAATGTAATCTGTCTGCACCCCGCCCCCTCCATTACTGCACAGCTGGCTCAGCAGAGGAAGGTGGGCTGGGGGCTGAACTGGGGAAGGGGGAGGAGCTGGGGCTAGAGGCAGAGCTGGGCTGGGGGTGGAGAGGGAATGAGGGCAGAGCTGAGCTGAGGGCAGAATGGGGCTGGGGCTGAGGAGGGGACAGAATGGAGCCGGGGTGCTGGAACAACTGTTCTTGTAAAGTGCTGGAAATGGCCTACCCTGATTATCGCTACAAAAGGTTCCCCTCTTCCCCTCCCCCCCACTCTCCCGCTGGTAATAGCTCACCTTTTCCTGATCTCTCTTGTTACAGTCTGTATGATAACACCCATTGTTTCATGTTCTCTGTGAATATAAAATCTCCCCACTATATTTTCCACTGTATGCATCCGCTGAAGTGAGCTGTAGCTCATGAAAGCTTAAGCTCTAATAAATTTGTTAGTCTCTAAGGTGCCACAAGTACTCTTTTTCTTTTAACAGATACAGACTAACATGGCTGCTACTCTGAAACCTATTGGAAACTTGACACAGTGCACAATCCATCAATACAAATGACATTAACTAGCCACCCTTATTTTCAGCAATCTCAGCAGAAAGGCTAATAGGTATGAAGGCTGAGACTTATACTAGTGCATTGTTGAGAAAGTGTGGGGAAAGCTTAAACTATCATTACTCAGACTGTCTCTCTGCAATGGAAGATCTAAGGGTGTGTTTAACTAAGACTAAGGGTTTGATCCTGATCTCCTAGAATTCAATGGCAAATCTCACACTGACTTTACCAGTGCTGAATGTTTAATGAAAGCAGGATAGAAGTCCCATCTAGTGTGTAGGTGAGATCCTTCACTATAGTGCTACACAGTGCAAGAAGGAAACTTTCTCCCTCATTGCCAAAAGAATTATTCATATTCATGAGACGTATTCTGAATAAGAAATGTGTTCAGAAAACTTCATTGAGGGCTCTGTATTGTAGAGACACACTGTACTGGTATGTTTGCCCCAGCCTGAACAATCCTGTATTTAAAGTCTAGTGGGACTGGGAGCATTAGCTGAGAGCATCTTGTTTGACTGCTCCAAATCAAACTATCACTAATACCTAATTTCTCCTCTTTTGCAGGAGTAACACCAGCTGCTCAGCATCAGAATGAGTTCTGACAGCTGTATTTAACATAGCTGCTGGCAGCAGCATGCATGCCAAAGAAGACAGCCACTGAACTGGTGTGTTTCCAACAATACTGGGTTAAGTGCGAGTTATTTCACTACTTTGCTGACTGTCCAGTATGGACGGGAGGGTCCCAAGTTTAGACACTTATCCCAGGAACATTGTGTCCAAGCCAGTTCCTAGGGCTCCCATGATAAAAGAGCAGATGCGCAGAAATAAGCAGTTGCATTGGAGGCTGGAAACTGTTGCTGAGGCACAGTTTGGCAAAGACCTGTTTTACGGCTGACTCTGCTTCACCCCCCTGCACTTGATGATCGATGCTGCCCAGCTGAATTTTCTTCCCCTGCCCTCCTTGGTGCTGTTCACCTGCTGAAACTCTTGGTAGCACTTGTGGGAAGAGGGCCAGATCATTTAGGGAATGATGAATGAGAGAGAGAGATCTAGGGACAGCTCCTTCCCACCCATCATGTGATGACTCAGAATGACCTGGGTGGAACAGCAGGCTGGGAGGAAGGGGATTTGAGTAAGGGAAGGATGGTCCAGTGGTTTCAATACGTGGAACTTGGGAGGCATGGGTTTGGATTTATTGTATGATCTTGGCCATATCACTTAGCCTCTCTGTGCCTGTTCCTCATCTGTAAAATGGGGATAATAGCACCGCACTAAATACATCAAAGATTACTATGGGAATGAGGGTCATATAAGTACCTTAGCTTTCTAGAAGATAGATGATGTGCTACAGCTTGCAGACATATGATGCCAGCTGATCTATGTGCAATAGTTCAGGAGGAGAGGGGATGAGCTTACAGCTGAGGAGTGGACCAGTGCTTTGGAACTCTGCCATAGAAGTAGAGACAGTGTCTATACCACTGTGGTCAACTAGATTGTCAGCCTGAAAGTGGCAGGGGTCACACACACCAGGTTGAAGGCATTCTAGCAGTGTGGCCCAGTATGGTAGCAATTTATTGGTTTGATATTACATCATCCCATCATGACATAACATTACACCATGATCATGTTGAATCAGCCCATACTGTTTAAAGGCTAACATTACATAAAGGGCATGTGGACCCTTTTTACTGCAGGTGTCAACTGTTTCGTGAAAGAGACTTGTGGGGATAGGATTAAAATATTGTTACGTGGAAAATATCATTTGGATGGCTTACTATTTCTAACTTGGGGAATCTTTGTCCTTCTAAGGGGTCCTTATTTTTTAAAGCTATGCCTCGAATCCCTTATATATCATACAGTGAAGTAACCTGCCATCCTTGAAATCCGATTAACGCTATGGCTGAGTTCAAAAACAAATGTTTGCGATTGCAAAATGAAAATAAAAATGACCAGGAGACCAAAGTTGTGGAGGATCTCTCATTGATTAAGATGAAAACTTGATTTTTATTTCCAAAATGAGGAGTTAACAATAGATTCAATCCAGAGCATTCCTGCTACCAGACTGTGGCTGTGATCACAATTATTAGAGAGATGAAGCAACAGCCATCAGGATGATTTGGCTTTCTAATATTTTAAAAGACTAAAGCCAAGTTCTGCCTGCACCTGTGTATGTGCTAATCCCACTAACATCAGGTGGGAAGGAAGCAGAACTTAAACTATAAGCTCTTTGGGGCAGTGACTGTCTTTTCGTTCTGTGTTGTACAGTGCCCAGCACAATAGAGTCCTGGTCCATGACTGGGACCCTACAACAATACAAATAATAAGTAGTAATGATGATAATTGAACTGTAAATATTTAAAATCATTGAAGAGGTAGGATTTAGATTTCCACATCTGTGGAACATTCCTGCTTCTTTTACTATGAAGCAGCCACTCTATTGGATAGCAAATAAAAATAAGACACCAGAATGGGTATTTTAGAAACAAGGTTATGTCAATTCAGTATTTTTAAAAAAAGGAAAAACCCAGACCCTCAACATGCAAATAGATCCAGCCAGCTATAAAATATGTTTCAGTCTAACTCAGTCTATAAAACTGAGCAACGAAATTATTTCATTGGTTTGCTTTGAGAAGGACTATTTTACTTTGAATCAACTCTCCTGTGGAACACAGATTCTACCTCAAATCCTTTTTTAAAAAAAAATTAACAAAAAAACTGTACATTACATGGGATTGTATGTATAGTTGGCATATGCAAATCATGTAGTTAAAAATCAAATTTTTCAAAGATAATCTAGATAAGCCCCAACTCCTAGAATTCCTAGGAGTCCCTGCTATTGACCTTGAAGTTCTGAACTACATAGGAGTTCTGAAGCCTTCCTTTGTACTGCACAGAAGGTAACTGCTGTCTAGTGTGAGGTGCTCATTGACTAAAAGTAGAGAAGATAGAACTAGAAACTTGGGACATGATATAGATGAAATGGCGATAACATGCACAAAAAGAAAACTGTAAAATCTACTAAAGACTTGAGTTCTGATTCTGCAGGCCTGTCTCTCTCTCTTAAAGGTTGTAGAATTGGGCTCTTTGACTTACTGTACAGAGTACAACATCAAACGAGCTAGCTAGAAATTGGTAACTGTCCAATTAAATGGAATAGGTACTGTAAGTATATTTTCAGATTGTCCTTATGTCTGAGCAATTTGGGGGAAAGCATTATCTTATATTTGGTCATGAATTTGGATATTTCTAGTCATCCACATTTTTAAAAGAAGATTTTATTAATATGCCATATCTAAATTAGAGCCAAGAACATTTCAAGTAGGAGCTATTTTAATGGCCAGATGTTATATGCACTTTAGAAAAATAGAAAGCCTCTGGAACATTGTATATTGCAGATCTGTATGAGAGTTTGATTGAACTGGCTAACCTTGAAAGGGTATCTGTTCATTTGAAGAAAAGCAAGAGCAATTTTAGGAGGTGGTGGTCTGGAGGCTCATGATTAACATAGTTCTTGGTATTTTTTTCACTTTGCAATTTTTTTTTTTTAAACTAAACATACAGAACCAAATTCATCCCTGGTGTAATTAAATTGATTTTAAAAGTAGTTACACCAAGGATGAATTTGGCCTTTTAGGGTTTCATTTGCTTCACGAAAAGTATGTAGTTTTAAACGCAGCTTTGGAAAATGCATTTTTAGGGTACAGATACTGCGTGCCCCCCGTGAGGCAGAGAGCATCCTCCTCTCCTGCTGACTGCTGTTTTGCTGATTATACTGTGAAAATGTTGTGGCAGAGTTTAAATTCACAACAAACAGTGGAAGTGCTCCTGTGCCCAGCATGTCTGGTTTCATTATGAGGAATTCACTCCTCTCTGATGGGGTGGCTGCAATGACTCAACATAGCATAAGGACCTTCTTAATTGTGGGGCCTGTGACTTTGGACTGCGCTCCTCCATACTCGGCAGACACTTCCAGCAAGGCTAATGACTTCTTTCCTTTGTCATACTCACTGATAGCAGAAGGCCAAATTTTATTTTAATTGTGGTCCCTGGGAGAGAGCTACAAAGTAGCAGCCATAAAGAATCCGCACTGTCAGTGGGTGGTTTATCAACATGTCAAAGGTAGAATATGGACCTTTTGTAATTACTAAACTTTCAGGGCCAGATCCTCATGTGGTTTAAGCTGGTGAAGGGCCATTGTAGAGGATCTGGCCTTCAGTTAGTAGAGTTGCTGTTGCATTTGGTATCACTTTGGTGGGGAGGAGGAAGGGGAAGAATAATGCTTGATGCTTTTAGGAGCGCTCATTTATACTCTTTGTTTATCTGGTCCTTTGTGCATGCATTTATCCAACTTGCCTTCTCAACCACTGTCATTGGTCACCAAAATCAGTAATGCAGTTGTGCATCTCCGTTATTTGGAAATCTGGCCCATAAAGAGCCATCATTAGGCTTCAGAATAAATCATGATTTTGATGAACAGGAGCAGTTCACACCTCTCTAAAAACTTTGGTTTGCTGTCAGAGTTATTTGCACAGCCAGAAGAGCGAGAACCATATATATAAATTTTTTTAAGGAAAGATTGTGCCCTAAAAGGTCTTAATCCATCATGAGCTAGGATTTCTACATCACATGGACCCCATCTGGTCCAGGGGCTCAGTTTGTCAACCTTCTATTAATTATTATTATTTGTTATGGTAATCCCTAAGGGCTATCCAAGAATGAGCCCCATTGTGCGAGGCACTGTACAAACAGAAACAACGAGGAGTACTTGTGGCACCTGAGCGACTAACAAATTTATTTGGACATAAGCTTTCGTGGGTAGAACCCACTTCCTCAGATGCATAGAGTGTTAGTACATTCTAAGACAGAGTCTGTTCTCAAAGCAATTCTTTGTAACCACAACTACTCACACAGAGAGAGACTCAAAGCAATACTCTGTAACAACAGAAACATCACCCAGAGACTCCCCCCCCCCCCTTTTGTTGTATTCATCTCACTTTAACAATTTGTGATTAAAATGGAGATAGAAGATATATGTGGATGGATGCTTGGTGTGGATAATAACTGAATGATCAGGGAGGTGCCAGCCTAAGAATCCAGTGTCCATCGGCCGAAGAAGGCGTCAAGTGGAAATAACCAGAGGACCCCCTGGAGGGCAGACTGGAATCTACCCAACAGCCTCAAGAATGGGAGAACCAAAGAACAAAATAACACTGGCAGTACGGAGCCATCAGGAATGTGCCATCTGCTGATTGATTCAGCAACAGCATGATGAAGCAATTCCCATAGACTGGCATAGGAAGAAATTCCTATAAAAATGGACTCTAGAAACTGAGAACTTTGGGGTCTGATTCTGCAAACCAACTTCCAAGAGCATCAGATGTGCATCTGACAAGGCCCTGCACCCTTCTCATGTCCAGGCCACTTGGCCAGTGGCTTGGCATGAGCAACTCTAAGGCTGGTAACTATAACAACCTTGCAGAACGTGTGTGTGTGTGTGTGTGTGTGTGTGTGTGTGTGAATGAATGTGTGAATAAATATGAAATTGAATGGAATGTTATAGCTATAACTAACTGCTTACTATGATTCTTTCTGTATTCACAATAAATGTGGCATTTTGCCTTTTCCTCTTTAATAAGATCCTGCTAGTTTTTATTTTATTGGTATAACATACTGGCACCACAGCGCTGTAGCCCCGGCACAGAAAGCTGTACGTATTTCATTGGGGTGGCTTTTTTAAAGCACCACAACTGTGCAATTTTTGCGCACTAAGTGGCTTGGCAGTGTGTACACCTCAGGAGTTACAACACAGAAAGCTGCTTTACTGCACAGAAACTTGCCAGTGTAGACAGGGTCTCACAGTGTTAACACACAACAGTGGCTTTCCTTCAGCACTCTGAGTGGCGCTGTAACTCTGCCAGTGCAGACATGCCCTGACTGTATACTTTCAGTGCCCTTATTAAAAAGTAAGTAAATAATATACCTATTGAAAAGACTGTTAGGTCTTAAAAGTTATTTCAGTTTAATAATTGAATGTGGTTTAGTAACATTGGCAAGGAAACTTTTTTTTCTTTTCTTTTTACTAGGATGTCCTGATCCTGCAAACACTCGTGTACTGGCTTAATTTTACACATCTGAATAGCTCCATTGACTTAAGTGATACTACTCACATGTTTAAAATTAAGCTTATGCTTAAATTTTCACAAGATCAGGGTCAAGGCTTTTTATCATGACAGTTTCCCTTCAAATACTGCAGATTTTAGATTGTTTATACAGTAGTCTCAGCACTGGACAGCAGAAGGCAAGATCTGTTGATTGCTGCAATCCAGCAGGAAACTAGTAATATTTTGCTAGGTTTAAATTATGTCTGTGCCATTATGGAGCAGGGGCAGGCACATAAGTTACACATGACAGCACTTCCACAAGAAAATGTTGACTCTGTGGGTGTAGGGGTGGAATTGTACTGTGTAGAGAGATTGTCCTGCCTCAACCCTGCTCCCTCTCACAATACCGTGCCCAATCCATGCTGAATTCCGGGGGTGGGGTATTTTGCAGGGCCTGGGAAAAGGCAGGATGATGCTTCCCTTGCCAGACTCCCTCTCCAGCAAGGAATCTCTGGGTTTTCAACCTCTGTCTCTATGGAGGAAGAGAAGTTTCGTCGTCCTCCCCTTCAAGACTCTGCACAGCTCTGTCCTGAACTACAGTCTCTGCTTTTGTATCCTTCTTTCATATTCCCTCTTCTGCTGCAAGAGCTTTTCCCAGCTGCTTCTCTAAATGCCACTTCTATATCTTCTCCCACTTTTGTCTGTGCCCCTTCAGTTCAAGCCTTTACACTTGAAATGCCCTCTCTCCAACATGCTTTAAGTAACCTTTCCCTTCATTCAAATCCTAAGCTCCTTAGGGTAGGAATTGTTTCATCTTCTGTATAATGTACAGCACCAAGCACACTAATGGAGTTCAGTAAATGTGTACGGAAGATTTTACAGCACATCCCCGCACTAATCATATGACCAGCTGCAATCCCTCTTTTTACACAAGCCTGAAAGCCCCATGTGCTTACAGTGAACCTGGCAAGTCCTCTTACCCACATTACCACAAAATCTGTTTTGCATATTTTAAAGGAATTTCTCAATGTTCTTCTCATTTCCAAAAGGAAAAAAAATAGCTGAATAGCAATATCTATCTTAAAAATGACTTCCCAGCCTCCTGCTGCCTCTTTCACATACATATTTGGTTATATAAGTTAAATGTTATATGGTACATAGTTCTTCACAGATTGCAGTTAAACTTCACTGTTGTCACATCCACATATTAAAACTTACTAGACTCTGGCTCAGAGTTCAGATGTTTAGTTCTATGAGATTTCTGAAGGAGTTGCACATTTATATGTGTGGGCAGAATTTGGTCCCAAATTAAGTTGTTTTACACTCTCATTTGCTGTGCTGTTTTGCGCACCCTCAATCCTCTCTCAAAAATGTTCAACAGGATGTGGCCAGTTTTAAATCTGACTTTATATGTTTTGCTCCAAAATACTTGTAATAAGTTCTAATTCCTGTTTTCCTTGTTCAGCTGATAACACGGGATATTGTTTCAGTTGACTTAGTTCCAGGCCCTTTACCATTACACTATATTATGCATGGCAATAATTATTACTCACCTCAGCTCAGGGTTCACTGTTGTGATGTAGTTATAACACCTCCCAAGGATGACTTCTTGCAGATTTTTAGTGGTCCCTCTGTCTTTCCAATGTAGCAGCTGCATGCTAGTCTCTTTCGTTCCATTTGCCAGCAGCACAGCAGCCAGCACAGCAACAATTGTCAGTATCAGGACCATGATGCCCACTAAAAGGACGGTACTTTGCCGTGTCCTGGAGGACCTGTTTTGGAAGGGCATCGTAGATAAAGTTAGTGAACAGCAGCAGCAACTGCTCTCCTGATCACAACAGAAAAGTAGCTTTTTAATGTACCAAACAGCACTTCCCCTCTCCCCCCTCACTCTCTGCCTTCACACATGTGACCTGCTTGCTGGGTTGAAATACCACAGAGAAAAAAGAAAAGGAGTACCCGTGGCACCTTAGAGACTAACAAATTTATTAGAGCATAAGCTTTCGTGAGCTACAGCTCACTTCATCGGGTAGCTCACGAAAGCTTATGCTTTAATAAATTTGTTAGTCTCTAACCTAGTCTGCCACGGGTACTCCTTTTCTTTTTGCGAATACAGACTAACATGGCTGCTACTCTGAAACCTGTCACAGAGAAAAAGGAACAGCACTATTGATTCAGATTGGAGCACAAAATTTACACAAACCAGTGGGACGGTTTATGCACATTTGCAATCTTATTAGCAGCATCTGTGAAATTAAAGGGTGTTGCAGTAATAGCATAGTGTCACTGGAGTTTCCTTGCCTAAATAGATTAATGGGTCGCATAGTGTGAAAGACCCACCTCTGATAGTAGCCTGTCCCTGATGTTTCAGAGGAAGGCCATCTTCCGCCCATCCCCTCTCTACAACCTCCCAGCTCCCCATTATACATGCAATACTGCAGGCAGACTGGGCAAAAAAAAGTGGAAATTATTTTGTGCCTTGAAGCGGGAGGATTTGCCAGTCTTGTAACTTTTATTCTAGCTACTACAAAGTGATTGCAGATACTTTTCAGAGTAGCAGCCGTGTTAATTTGTATTCGCAAAAAGAAAAGGAGTACTTGTGGCATCTTGGAGACTAGCAAATTTATTTGAGCGTAAGCTTTCCTGAGCTACAGCTCATGTCATTGGATGAATGTTGCTCTTCAGTGTTTAATCCTCACAAGTAACGGGGTTCTGCTTCAGAGAAGTGCTATGGCTATGCTAGAAAAGCTGATAGGGTGCAAACTGTTCTCTCTAAGGTTGAAATTGGTTTCTTATTCACAGTTCCCTATTCAAAGGCTAAATTTTTTTAAAAATCATGAATGCAAGATTTTTTTTAAAAAAATTACACTAAAATGTGATTGCATTTTATTGCCATTTATATTAGTAACTAACTATAGATTAACTAATACATATTTATGTATGCAGTTCAGTTGCAGGCATGTCGGTCCCGGGATATTAGAGAGACAAGGTGTCTGAGGTAATATCTTTTATTGTATCAACTTCTGTTAGTGAGAGAGACAAGCTTTCCAGCTAAATGGAGCTCTTCTTCATGTCTGGGAAAGGAACTCTGAGTCACAGCAAAATGCAAGGTGGAAGAAATTGTTTAGCATAAGTGGTTAGCACATATTGTAAGTGGCCATTCAAGGTACAGTGGCCCATTAACACCCCTCAGTCACAGGACAAAAAGGAGGGGGTTAGTGGGTAATCCATAAATCCAGTGTCTCTGTTCAGTCCATGATTTTTGGTGTCTTAACAGAGTAATGAATTTAAGCTCCCAGGCTCATCTTTTGAAAGTGTTATGCAGGTTTCCTGTGAGGATGAGGACTGAAAGCTCAGATATAGAGTGATCGCTTTGTGAAAAGTGTTCACCCCTCAGATGATGGGATATTTTTGTCTTATCATTTTCCTGTGCGAGTTCATTTGAGAGCATAGTGAGGGTCTTGTTTCACCCACATACTTGTTGTTAGGGCATTTAATACACTACACTCAGGAATGAACTATATGTGCAAACTACTCTCTCTCACCAACAGAAGTTGGTCCAATAAAAGATATTACCTCACTCTCACTCTAGTACAGGGGTGGGCAAACTTTTTGGCCTGAGGGCTACCTCAGGGTAAAAAACTGTATGGAGGGCCGGGTAGGGCCCCCAAACAGCCTGGCCCCCGTGCCCTATCCACCCCCACCCACTTCCTACCCACTGACTGCTCCCTCAGAACCTCCAACTCATCCAACCTCCCCCGGCTCCTTGTCCCCTGAATGCACCCCCGGGACCTCACCCGCATCAAAACGCCTCCCCCCCACTCCCTGTCCCCTTGACTGCCGTATCCACACCCCCGCCCCCTGACAGGCCCCCTGGGACTCCCATGCTCTGTCCAACCCCCCCACTCCCATTCCCTAACCCATGACCGCCCTGCCCCAGAACCTCCATCCCATCCAACCGCTCCCTGTCCCTTACCATGCCGTTCAGAGCGGCAGGAGCTCGCAAGAAGTATATTGTCACACAAAGCCAGTTAAAAAGCCTAGTTCCTTACTAGAGGAATTATTAATTTAATTATGTATATAAATTTATTATAGAATTCAACCACATTTATTTTGATGAAATTTCTAAACATTTTATCTTCTGTTGATAAATTTTAAAAAAATGTTGACCTTTTGAATATGGAACTGGGAACAGTAAATAAGGAACCATCTTCAGCCTCAGCTGTTTTCCCAGTTATGTCAGACGTCTTACTTCAGGTGTTTTGGGATCAACTAGTTTGATCGAGTCTCTGTGGAGGGTGGGGAGCAATAATTATGGCCTAATCTTTAGAGGAGCTGAGTACCTGTGGCTACCCTTGAAGTCAGCAGGAGACACCCCGTGCTCAGAAAATCAGATCCGTAGTAGGTTTGGAGGTAAATTGGCTTATGTAGGCACTCCTGCTGAAAGCAATGTAATCCTGGTTTTTAGCAACATGCTTTGTAGTCTTCTAACTTACAACTAGAAAACGGAACAACGTTCTCAGTATAATCATAGGAATGCTGGAATTGCCATAGTGGGTAAGGCTGATAGCCCATTTTATCTGGTATCTTGTCTCCCAACAGTGGCCAATATCTGATGCTTCAGAGGAGGGAAACCCCATCATGGATAATTAAGGGATAAGTTTCAGAGTAGCATCTGTGTTAGTCTGTATCCGCAAAAAGAAAATGAGTATTTGTGGCACCTTAGAGACTAACAAATTTATTTGAGCATAAGTTTTCGTGAGCTACAGCTCACTTCATTGGATGCATTCAGTGGAAAATTAAGGGATAACTGGCCCATAAGGAAAGCTTTTCCTACCCCTTCTCAGGTTTCAGAGTAGCAGCCGTGTTAGTCTGTATTCACAAAAAGAAAAGGAGTACTTGTGGCACCTTAGAGACTAACAAATTTATTAGAGCAAAGTGAGCTGTAGCTCACGAAAGCTTATGCTCTAATAAATTTGTTAGTCTCTTAGGTACCACAAGTACTCCTTTTCTTTTTACCCCTTCTCAGTTAGCAACTGGTTAATGTCCTGAAGAATGAGGATAAATGTCCCCTATTTTTATCTTATTTAATCTAATAAATACTCTCATTTATCCACATTCATGTCTAATCTGTTGGTTTTGGTTTGGGGTTTTTTTGTTGTTGTTTTTTTACTAAATTCATGGCCATAATGATATCTTGTGAATTAATTTTACTGGTTCCTAATCATTTGTGAGGATTTTTTTTTAATTTTTTAAGTATTTTCTTTTTTTATCAGCTTTAAACTTGTTACCTTTCAGTTTCAGTAAGTAAAAGACCCAAGACAAGTAAACAAACCACACTAGGTCAATTCCAGCATTTCAAATTGTCAGGGCCGGCCCGAGATCAAATAGTGCCACAGGCAAGGAGTGTCCTCAGCGCCCTCTCATCCATTTGCTAAACTTTTGAATACCTTATTTTTATTGGTTTCAGAGTAGCAGCCGTGTTAGTCTGTATTCACAAAAAGAAAAGAGTACTTGCGGCGCCTTAGAGACTAACAAATTTATTTGAGCATGCTTGGGAGTCATGCTTGGGGAGCATGCTCAAATAAATTTGTTAGTCTCTAAGGTGCCACAAGTACTCCTTTTCTTTTTGCAAATATAGACTAACACGGCTGCTACTCTGAAACCTGTCATTATGCAAGGCACTGAATTTAGCTGTCTGGAGTGGAAATCTATCAACTTCATGAAAAAACTCTGAAAAGAGCTTCAGTTCTGCACAGGATACCAGCACTACTCCATTTAAAAATAATAACAACACCAGTACAGAATCAATTTGGAATGAACACAGAATAACCAAATTGGATCAGACCAGTGATCCATCTAGCTTAGTAGCCTGTCTTCCAACTATGTTCAGTGCTAGATGCTTCAGAGGGAATGAACAAAACAGGGCAATTTTGAGTGATCTATCCCCTGTCGTCCAGTCCCAGCATCTGGCAGTCAAAGGCTTAGGGACACCCACTGCATGGGGTTTAGTCCCTGACCAATAGCCATTGATGGACCTATCCTCCATTGAGCTTATCCAATTCGTTTTTGAATCCAGTTATACTTTGAGCCTTCACAACATCCCCTATCAATTTCATTGGGTAACCCCCAGGTGTTCACTGTGTCATGTGAAAGTGAATAGGGAAGTGCTGTTTATCCTTTCTCCACACCTTTCATGGTACAGACCTCTTTCAGATTCTCCCCTAAGTCATCTCTTTTCTAAAATGAACAGTCTTTTTGATCTCTCCTTTTTAATCTCTCTTTAAGATGTTCCATATTCCTGAACACTTTTGTTGCCCTTTTCTGTATTTCTTTTTTTTAAATTCTAAAATATCTTTTTTTGAAATGGCAACCAGAATGGCACATGGTATCAAAGTTTTTAGGTGTATTATGGACTTATATAGTGGACTCATGATGATAGTTTCTATTTTAACATCTATCCTTTTCCTAATGGTCCCTAACATTCTGTTAGGTGTTTTGTTTTGACTGCCACTAAACGTTGAGCAGATGTTTTCGGAGAACTATCCATGTTGACTCCAAGATCTTTTTTTTTTTTTTTTCTTGAGTGGTAACAGCTAATTTAGGCCCCATCATTTTGTATGTATAGTTGGGATTATTTTTTCCAATGTGCATTACTTTTCCCCTAGCCACATTGAATTTCATCTACTGTTTTGCTTTCTGCAAGTCCAAGTACATTATATTGACTGGTCACCCTGGTCCACATGCTTGTTGACCCCTCAAAGAATTCTAATAGATTGGTGAGGCATGATATCCCTTTACAAAGCCATGGTGACTCTTCCCCAACAGATCATGTTGATTTGTGTGTCTGATAATTCTGTTCTTTACAGTAGTTTTGATCAAATTGCATGGTAATGAAGTTAGATTTTGCAGGGTGTAATTGCCAGGATCATCTCTGGAGTCTTTTTTTTTTTTTTTTTTAAATTCATTGTTGCATTAGCTAGCCTCCAGTCATCTGGTACAGGGCCTATTTAAGCAATAGGTTACAAACCACAGTTAGAGTCCTGCAATTTCATGTACGAGTTCCTTCAGAACTCTTGGGTGAAGACCATCTGGTCCTGGTGACTTATTATGGTTTAATTTATCAATTTGTTCCAAAAACCTCCTCTATTGACACCTTGATCTGGGACAGTGCCTCAGGGCTTGTCTACACAGGCACTTTACAGCACTGCAACTTTCTCACTCAGGGTTGTGAAAAAACACCCTCCTGAGAGCAGCAAGTTTCAGCACTGTAAAGCGCCAGTGTAGACAGTGCCCCAGCACTGGTAGCTAAGCCCCTCATGGAGGTTGGTGGGGTTTTTTTAGAGCACCGGGAGAGCTCTCTCCCAGCGCTCACGCTCTGCTGCAACCATACAAGCCATGTGCAGCGCTTTAACGTTGCCAGTGTAGACTAGCCCTCACATTTGTCATCTAAAAAGAATGGCTTAGCGGTGTGAAGACTGATGCAAAGAATTCATTTAGCTTCTCCTCAGTGGCCTAGTCTTCACTGAGTGCCCCTTTAGCACCTCCATTGTCCAGTGGCCCTGCTGATTGTTTATCAGGCTTCTTGCTTCTGATGTACTTTAAAAAAAAAATTACTGTTAGTTTTTGTGTCTCTTGAGAATTGTTCTTCAAATTCTTTCTTGACCTGCCTAATTATACTTTTACACTTGACTTATATGCTCTTTTCTATTTTCCTCACTAGGATTTAACTTCCAATTTTTAAAGGGTGCCTTTTTGTCTCTAACTTGCCTCTTTTACTTTGCTGTTTAGTCATGGTGGCACTTTTTGGTCCTCTTACTGTTTTGTTTTATTTGGAGTATGTGATGTTGGCAAACCAAGGGCCATCTTATGCCAAGGTGCCTGTGCCTCCCTTGAATATTGATAAACACATAGCTGGAATCAGTCTGGTTCACTTGTGTGTTTAGTATTGTTAAAAGAAATATTAGAATTATAAAAATGGGCTTAGTGTTTAGACTGTATTAAATGCCTGTAAATTGTTGCATGCATTAATCTCACTTATAACATCTATATCCCATATTGTAAGGCAGTGGTTCTCAACCTTTACTCATTGAGAACCCCTAAAAATTTTCGAATGGAGGTGCAGCCTACTTTGGAAATCTGTTGTCTGTATATATAGTTGAATTCTGGTCAGTCAGTTTTCAGTCTAAGTCTTTCATTGATCCCTTAAACATAGTCTGTGGACCACTTGTTGAGAATCACTGTTGTAAGGCAACATTTAATGGTTCGTATTGTACAGCTATGACTACACGAGAGAACTTAGTGCAGCTATACTGATGCAACTGCGCTGCCATAAACTCTCTGTGTAGCCATTCTAAGCTGATGTGAGAGAGCTCTCCCATTGGCTTAATTACTTTAGCCCCTGAGAGTGGGGGTAGCTATGTCGGCGGGAGAAGCTCTCCCGCTGACATAGCACTGTTCACACTAGGCTTAAGTAATAGAAGCTTCTATTACTTTTTGAAACTTAGATTGGAACTCATTTATGTGTATATATGTCCACCTGTGTTAACCTTGTCAATAACTCTCGTTTCCTTTTCCTATATAATAAATCTTAAAATAGTTTATTATAGGATTGACTGCAAGCATTATCTTTGATTTGAGATTTAAGGTACAATTGACCTAAGGTAAGTGACTGGTCCTTTGGGGCTAGGAGTAATCTGAATATTGCTGTGATCTTTGGTGGAAGCAACCATCTATCACAAAGGCAAGCTTACCTGCGTGGCAAGACAGACTGGAGTACCTCAGGGGGACTGACTGTCACTCGATGTTCAAGTTGTA
Organism: Dermochelys coriacea; assembly: GCF_009764565.3. NCBI lineage: Eukaryota > Metazoa > Chordata > Testudines > Dermochelyidae > Dermochelys > Dermochelys coriacea. The sequence goes on from NC_050071.1 coordinate 114,984,902, forward strand.
ATAGTGCCTGAGGAGTATACATTTAATAATTGGCTAGTGAAATTGAAGTATAGAGCTCACAGCCCACTTGGGGTTTGTGCTCTGTTTCCTAAAAGTCTCGCCTGAGTTTGATACCCACGCTCTTGAGCCAGTGGAGGACAGCTTGATAGGGTACACGTTTAGTTTGAACCTCTATGATGGTCTTTTTAAAATAGTCTCCATGCAACTTGCAGGTATTTTACTTTTGTGACTATTCCTTTTAATTTCCATTTAACTAGCTTCCTCATTTTGTGTAGTTTCCCTTTTTGAAGTGAAATGCTACTGTGATGGTTTCTTTGGCATTTTCCCCCTACAAAGAGGTAAATTTAATTACATTATGGTCACTATTGCCAAGCAGTTCAGCTATTACCTCTTGTGATGATGTACACCATTTAGGAGTAAATCAAGAATTGCCTCTCCCCAAGACAATCTGCTCCAAGAAGCAGTCATTTATGGTGTCTAGAAATTTTCTCTCTACATCCATTCCTGAGGTGACATGTACCCAGTCAATATGAGGATAGTTGAAATCCCCCATTGTTATTGGGCTTTCTGCTTTTGTAGCCTCTCTAATCTTCCTGAGCATGTCACAATCACTGTCCACATCCTGGTCACGTGGTCAGTAGTATATTCCTACTGCTATACTCTTATTGTTCAAGCATGGAATTTCTATCCATAGAGATTCTATGGCACAGTTTGTCTCATTTAAGATTTTTACTTTGACTCTGCTTTCTTTCACATATAGTGTCACTCCCCCACCAATATGACCTACTCTGACATTACTATATATTTTGTATCCTGGTATTATCATGTCCTATTGATTATCCTCTTTCCACTAAGTTTCCATAATGCCTTGTATGTCAATATCCTCATTTGATGGTAGGCACTCTCATTCACCCATCTTAGTTTTTAGACATCTAGCATGATTTGTACATTTTGTCAATATTCAGTTGTTTGCCTTCATATGTTATATTTAAATGGGACTCTCTTATGTTTGACTGTTCCTCGTTAGCTCCTACCTGTACTTTACCAACTTCTTTCCTATTCTCTTTGCTAGGATGTAGAGTTCCCCCTTTAATGAATTCATCTCTAAGGGATGTGTTCACCTGAATCATGTGCTCTTCCACACCTGTCAGCTTTTCCCCAGCCCTTAGTTTAAAAACTCCTCCACAATCTTTTAAATTTTACATGCGAGCAATCTGGTTCCTTATTTTTTAAGGTGGAGCTCATCCTTCCTCTATAGGATCCTCCTTTCCCAAAAGATTCCCCAGTTCCTAATAAAACCTAAAACGCTCCTTCCTATACCATAGTCTTATCCATGCATTGAGACCCTGCAGTTCTGACTGTCTTTCTGGCCCTGCGCATGGAACTGGGAAAATGTTACCATGGAGCTCCTGGACTTTCATTTCTTACCTAGCAGCCTAAATTTGGCATCTCTCATACCTTTTCCTATGTCATTGATACTTACATGTATCACAATCCCTGGCTCCTCCAGCAGTGCACATAGGTCTGTCTAGATGTCTCATGAGATCTGCCACCTTTGCACCCATCAGGCAATATATCAGTTGGGTTTATGATGACCAGGAGAACCCGCATATCTATCTTTCTAATAATCCGATTGCCCATTACTATTATCTGTGTCTTCCTAATAACTGGGGTATCTTCAGTGCAAGAGGATACCATGACATCATCTGGAAGGAGGGTCCCAACTATGGGATTCTTTCCCTCTGCTCCAGCTTGATGTTCTCCTTCTGCAAGATTGTCATTCTCCTTAACAGCACAGAAACTGTCAGACTGGGGGTGGGACCGCTCTACTGTGTCCCTGAAAGTCTTCTCCATGTACCTCTGTCTTCCTTAGCTCCTCCAGTTCAGCCACTCTGCCCTCAAGAGCCTGTATTGTGTCTCTGAGAGCCATGAGCTGCTTGCACCATATGCACACATTCTCCACCTGTCTACAAATCAGTAATCATACATGCTACATTCAGTGCAACAAACTGGATAGCCCCACTCTGCTGCTAGACTCTGTCTGCATTATTCTTACTCTTGCAGGGTTTGTTGTTGTTGTTTGGGGGTATTTTTGGGGGAGAGGGTTGGGTTTTTTTCTTTCTCTCACTATCTCTCTCCCTCCTTTGTTTTTTTTTTTTTTTTTTTTTGGTAGGGACTTTTCTGGTGCCCTTCCAGTAGTTAGCAAAAAGAAAAGGAGTACTTGTGGCACCTTAGAGACTAACAAATTTATTAGAGCATAAGCTTTCGTGAGCTACAGCTCACTTCATCGGATGCATTTGGTGGAAAAAACAGAGGAGAGATTTATATACACACACACAGAGAACATGAAACAATGGGTTTATCATACACACTGTAAGGAGAGTGATCACTTAAGATAAGCCATCACCAACAGCAGGGGGGGGAAGGAGGAAAACCGTGTCACCATGAAAGGTTTTCCTCCTTCCCCCCCCTGCTGTTGGTGATGGCTTATCTTAAGTGATCACTCTCCTTACAGTGTGTATGATAAACCCATTGTTTCATGTTCTCTGTGTGTGTGTATATAAATCTCTCCTCTGTTTTTTCCACCAAATGCATCCGATGAAGTGAGCTGTAGCTCACGAAAGCTTATGCTCTAATAAATTTGTTAGTCTCTAAGGTGCCACAAGTACTCCTTTTCTTTTTGCGAATACAGACTAACACGGCTGCTACTCTGATTCCAGTAGTTAGGTTATAGTTCCTCAGCCACCTTCTCTCCCTGCCACTGAACCCTCAGTGCAGCCAAACTCTCCTAACCTTGGTAGCTCACTCAGTCAAGTGCTCTCCCACTCGGTCCTGGGGCTCCCTCTGCTCGAGAACTGGACCTGGAAGGAATGCCTCTCACACTCCCTCTCTAAACTCCCCTGTTTGCTGCTGCTGGTCACTTAGGAGCTGGATCTTTAAACCCCCTGTTCTCCACGAGTTAGCCTGGCCTCCTTGTCAAGGGACCCTAAAGGGGTTATGGATCAAGGGATAGCAGGCTAGAGCCTGGCTAGTGTAAACTCAGCCTAGCCAACCACCTGGCTCAGCACACAGTCCCCAAACCAGAGCACACTACAATCTTCAGTCAAGCAGGCACACAGCAAGCAAGCCAGCACAAAACAAACAAACTAACAGACAAATAAAGTTAAGAGACAAGGTGAGTGAAGTAAAATACTATAACATACAATACTGTGTAACTTAAAACCTTATCTCTTTTTCACCAACAGAACTTGGTCCAATAAAAGATATTAACTCACCCACTCTCTCTCTCTCTCTCTCTCTCTCTCTCTCTCTCTTTCTAAGATCCTGGGACCTACACAGTTACAACAAACAGAGAGCCTCAACCCAAGGATCATATATTTTCTCCTGGCTCCTCCCTGACCTGGAGAAATTCCTCATAAAACTCCTTTGTTTGTTGTGCCTGTTCACCAGTGAAAAGTTAATTCTGCAGTACCTAGCATTGTGCTTGGTGCTTTTCAAAACAATTGATAAGACTCCTGCCCCCAAGAGTTTACAGTCTAATCTTAAATGTGACACATGAGTAAGGATAACAAAAGGGGGTTGTGGCAGAGGGTGATGAAGGTATCACTTAGATCAAAGGGATTCTGCTCTTGATTTAATTCACACATACTCACCACTTCTTGAAGTGAGTGCTCTGGCAGAAGGGAATTTTAGGAGGGAACTGAATAAGGAGAAGATAGTGGTTCAGAATCAGCAAGCAGGGAGAGGGAAGTATTTCATGGGCAGGAAAAGCATGGAAGGAAGCATGGAAGTGGGACAAAAATATAGGGGTTAATTGTGGTTTTTCTTGTAAGGCTCACAGATAATAGAATAACTTGTGGATACCTAGGTATTCCCCACCCCTTTTCTAAACTAAACTAAATGAATAAATAAAATATTGGGCAAAGTCAAACAACTCAAACACAAGAGTAGAGTGGTGCATTTTCAGATTATCTACTTCTCGATTACAAAACTCCTTGGAGGGGCCACCCAGAAACTCAGCTGGTAGGAACAGGTTTCAGAGTAGCAGCCGTGTTAGTCTGTATTCGCAAAAAGAAAAGGAGTACTTGTGGCACCTTAGAGACTAACAAATTTATTTGAGCATAAGCTTTCATGAGCTACAGCTCACTTCATCGGATGCATTTGGTGGAAAATACATTGGGGAGATTTATATACACACACAGAGAACATGAAACAATGGGTTTTATCATACACACTGTAAGGAGAGTGATGAAACAGACAACAGTAGCAGCTACAGCCATAAGGAAGCAGGGAGCTGAGACCCAACCAGAGTTACCCCTCTCCTTGACCATCCCGGACCTAGAATTCTGCAGGGGAGAGCCCCACTCTGGAGACACCAAGGTCATGTGGTGGTTGCTCCCCACTATGTGAGCTCAAGAAAGAGAGAAACCACTGGGAGGCCAGGCCTCATCTAGATACTCAGCCAGGAGAAGTAGTTGCAGCATGGACTGGGTGTATCATCAGTGCCCAACTGCTTTCTTTCCCCTGTTCCCTTCAACTCACTCCTGCCCCTTCCTTCATGGTCTCTCCATGTCAGTCTCACCTCACCAGCCTTCCATGCACCAAGTTCCTCTTGTCCCTACTTTCTCTCTATTTAGCTACTCCCCTCCCAATAAAACCTCACCCCAAACTGTAAAAGTAAAATAAAAAGAAACCAATGAAAAAATTTATGGCACGAAAATTGTGTTTACCAACCACCACATAGTTCACTTGTTTGGTTGCTATATCCCTTCCCTCCCATCCCTTCGTTTCTCTTATCTATACAGGCCGTGTCTACACTGCAAACTTATGTCAATTACAAATTACGTCCACATGCAACTATCGCAATTAGTACATCACTTGTGTGCATGCATACGTGGCTCCTTGTGTCAGCAGTGCATGCACTCACCAAGAGTTCTTGTATCAATGCAGAGTGCAGTGCATCATGGAGAGAGATCCCACTGTGCAACTTGCCATCATCCAGTGTACATCCAGGGCTGAACTGAGTTGCATGGGGTGACTGGGAGCATGAGGTTTTCAGTTTTCAACTATCTCCATCACATGTTATCTGTGTCCCATAATTTTTGCACCTTTTTTCAAAATCCCACAAACCTGCGTGGCCCTCCTCGCTGTCCACCATCTCTGACAGAAGCATGGCTCATGCACAGTTCTGCATTAGTGTCATGAGCCTTGTAAGCACAGAGCACACAGTCCTCGAGTATTTGCAGAGCCACAAGAAGAACTGAATCAGTGGGGAATATGATGATTCCTTGGAGAAGAGATCACTGTGGGACATAGCGAGAACGAAATCAAGGTTGTTGGTGGCGTTCAAGGAGCAGCTGCAGATGGAGAGAAACAAGCACTGACTGGTCGGGTCACATTGTAATGCAGGTTTGGGATGATGAGCCGTAGCTGCAGAACTTTTGGATGTCCAAGGCCACATTCCTGGAACTGTGTGCTGAGCTTGCCCTAGCCCTTGAGAGCAGGGACACCAAAATGAGAGCTGCACTTGTGACAGATTTATGTTACCAATCTGCCTGAGGGGGCCATTGCATTGTGACACACTGACAGTGGAGAAGTGAGTGGACATCACACTGTGGAAACTTGCAACACTAGATTGCTACCAGTCAGTCAGGAATCAGTTTTGAGTCAGAAAATCCACTGTGGGGGCCATTGTAATGCAAGTTTGCAGGGTCCTTAATCCTCAGCAACGTAATGGATGGATTTGTAGCAGCATGGTTCCCGAACTGTAGTGGAGTGATAGATGGCATGATATCTCTATTTTTGCACCAGAGTACATCAACAGAAAAGGCTACTTTTCTGTGGTTATGCAAGCATTGGTAGATCACCATGGATGCTTCACTGACACCAATGTGGGCTGGTCGGGGAAGGTGCACGGCACTCACATCTTTAAAACAGTTGGAAAGCTTGTCCCTTTCACCAGCAGAAGTTGGTGTAATGCTCACCCACCTTGTCTCTATATTTTCAGAGGCATTTTCAAAGGTCATTTTATTTGGGTATTGGTTCTGAATATCTGATCAGACAGATATGTGCACAGACAGTGGTGTATGTGTGTGGTCAGAATCTGAACACAGAGTACATGTGTCCACACCTGTCTGTGTGTATGCTTTACTGGTGTTTCAGAAGGGTTTGTGGATGTTGCGTGCACCTTTGAAATGCTTTTGTGCAGTCTTGTATCACTCTTGTTTGTTATATGCAGGTAAGGTTCCTGCACTTCTCATGGACATTTCAGTGCTACAAGGCTTTTTATTTTATAAACAGGTGGTACTATGACAAATTATAACATGTGCTGATGATTTTCCTGACTTCTTATTTGTGGCTGTAACAAAGACTGGAGGGCCTGTGGCTAATCAACCCTGAGTACACCTGGATTGGATCGTATGCATCCTTGTAAAGAGCAACAAGGAAGCTGCAGAGAGTGAGAGGGGTTTTTTGCAGGAATATCTAGGGCGTTTGGGAGCCAGAGTTGGAAGGCTGAGCTCCAGCCAAGTAAAAACTGAGAGTGGTAGTTGAAACCGAGGAGGGATGACAGGCAGGAAAGAAGAGCTAAGCCTGGCTGAGCCCAGTTTAAAAACGAGTTAAATACTTGGTTTGTGTTTGTTTTTATAGTAGTAGGGAGAGACTGTACTGAGTTTTCTACATGACCGACTTTGTGGCCAATCTGAGTGGAATTGGTGAAGGGTGAATCAAAGGAACCAGGGATAAGAATAGCCCAAGTTCCAGAAGGAGGGCTGTGGGGTTCCCTTAGTCAAGAGAGGGTTTGGCCTATTGGGCCACTGGGGATTATGTGCAAGACTAAATAAACTAGACCCCACCCAGAAGGAGTAATTTTGTTGGAAATACTGTGGACTGTGCAGTTCTTAAGGGGCCTTGAAGAGAAGGAAATGGGGGCAAGAGTGCTGCAGAGTGATCTCTGCCCATGAGGGGGTGCTCAGGAGGGTGCTGGCCCTGGTACAGGGCTTAAGATATTTCTGTGTTTACACACCTATTCATCTTTGAAAATTCAGGCCAGAATCCTCAGTTCCGGTGAGAGAGAGGTACCACCACAGGAGCTGATGGAGGTTACGGTGCAACAGTATCATTTTGGTTTCAATTATTGAATTTATCTTTGATAATTCTCATCTCTCTGGTCTCACTGTCATGACCTGTTTAGAGTGGGCACCATCACTTGGGTCTGAACTGCTTTGTCTGTGTCTAACCTCATTTGAAAGCTCCTTGGGACAGGACCCAGGACTTTGGCTGTCAGCCGAGTTTGAATTTAGGTCCTTCAGTGCTAAGGAGCTGCTTGAACCAAAAGAGTAACTCCATTAGCTGAAAGCTATAATAAATTTTTATCCCCATATGTGGATTAGCCGCTAGAAGGGGACAAAGACACACTGTGTTCTACTTTGGGTTACACACAAGTACAATGCTGACTGAACAAATAATAAACCCAATATTCTTCCACCCACTCTTATTTTGATAGTCCTATATATTAACCTCTTCATGTTTTTTCTTTAAAATGCTCATTTAAATAAAAATGAAATCTAAAAGAGAAATTTTCTACTCCCTACTAAGAGAGAACAGGATGCCAAATATTGCAATGCTGAAGCAAAATGCTATGTTGTGTTAATAAAAGCACATACAGTAAGGTTATGCTATCTGTATTTACTTGAAACAAAAGATTCCTTGTGAAGTAAAATATATAAATGTTTGTAGATTAACAAGGCAGTTGGGTTTGATGGCCTTGTTCACTGATCGGGCATTGCAGCGTTTCATCACTTTATGCCTTTGTCGTGTAATTTGTTTTGTTTTTAATTCTTGGAAAACATACTTAAGCATTTTACCTATTTGCTTGATTGTACAAAGAAGCTGGTTGTGTAATTGAAAATCTGGCCTAGCTTTTTTAGCAAGGTTTGAATACTAAATAAGTGACCCTTGTTGTTATTGGCAACAAATGACAAAAACAGTATTTGTTAAATCGCATGCCAAGAATAGAAATCAACTTTGCTTTCTTTGCAGCTGAGGTTCTTGAAACTGTGCCTTTATCTTAGAACCTTGATTTCAGCTTTTACTGTGCTCTTTGGAGAGTAACTTGTTTTGTGTCTGATTTATATCTAGTTAATTATTTATGAAACAACAGTGGCTACTTTAGTAGTTAAGGTTTTGTGAACGTTTCCATTGTAATCTTCTGTTTTTGAGTCACCTTCAACTTTCTATAACTGTCACATTTCAGGTTTTGGGGGAGTGGATCTATGCTTTCAGGTCACTTATTGTGGAAAGGTTCTGCAAAATCAGGTTCAGCCAAAATCAGTTTTGGAGTAGGAGGATGGTGGGGAGTGGAGGGGTGGTGGGAAGAAGAAATAGAGTTCCCCATTCAAAAAAATCTCGGACAGCGCTATAGCTGAAAGAGTGAGGAGTATTAAGCTATAGCTTCATATAGAAATAGTACCCGCTGAAGAGATGCTTTGGAATGTTTTAGTAAAAATGGTAAGTCTTTGATTTGACAGAGTTATGAACCTATTAAATAACTATGGTGCCAACACTTGTGATTTTATCACGAGTTCCACAATATCTGGTGTTTTGCTCCAATCTCCAGCTCCTAGAATCATATTATACACAAATCTCAGCTTACTTTTTTCTTTTTCTTTTCTTTTCTTTTTTTTTTTTTCAATTAATGTTTTCATAAGTTATTCCTGATTTAGATTGCAATAAGTGAAAGGAGAATAAGACATGATGTTTGAATATAGGGTATGTTCCATCAGCAACATGATAAAATACAAGGTTCACACCACCATTACTCAGTGATTCTTTGTACTCCAGTGTGCAGGCAATGTCATGCAGACTGCTCCAAGCCCCAGTCTTGAGACAGAATTGTTAGAATGTAGGTTAGAATGTACTTGAGTGGTGAGGCAAAAACTGGTATAGCTTAGGTCTTAGGCCATGTCTACGCTATAGTACTACACAGCATAGGTTAGCTGTGGCACCGTAGCTATGCCAATGTAAGCCTATAGTGTAGACAGTACACAGACTATTGTGATGGAAGGAGTTTTTTCCATTACTGTAGGAACTCCACCTCCCTGAGTGACCGTGTCTACACTTAAAGCTTAGGTCAGCATAGCTATGGAGCTCAGGGGAGTGGATTTTTCACACCCCTGAGCCCGATAGCTATGCTGATCTCAGCTTTAGCTTGCCAGACTAAGGCCTGATCTAAATCTATGTTCAGAAGGCTGCAATCCCCAGATGTCACAAATATAATTAAATTGTAAAATGGCAGCACAAACTTATTATTTGCACTTCCCACAGTACAAGCCATAATATTTGCTTCTGAGATAGTTACACAGTTTTTTCCCCCATTCATCCTGGTTCCTTTTGAGAAGCCTGACCTTAGATATGAAAGATCTACATACTAATTCATGCGCTGCCAGTGTTTGAGACAGAGGAGGTGGTTTTAGAATATAGACAAGCAGGAAGCCTACCTTTTTTCAGTAAAATGTTGACTATTTTGATTGCAGTATGCTACCTTTTCTATGCATTCTGCTACATTGTGGGGAAAGCGTGAAAGGAGCAAAGACAAATAATGTTACCATTTTTCTCTTATGGTGGCAGCAACCTTTTCTTTGTCCTGCATACGTTCTTAGATGGGGCGTGTGGGTCGGGAAAAGAGAACCTAACCTAACTTCTTTCTTTAGCAGTGTCACGTGAGAGAACAAATGGTTGAAAAAAATAATTTGGGTAAAGTCTATTAAATTAAATAGAGCAGTGTTTCTGTTGCGTAAATAAATGTCAGCCATGCATGTTCTGAGGGCCTGTCTCTGATTTCAATATTGTTAATTTTATACATATTCCATATAATATATAATATAATTCCATTGGCTTCAGTGGAGCTACTCCTGATTTACATTGATGTCCTGAGTGCAGAATCTACTCTTGAGTGTTTACATTGACAATGTTTTTGAATGTGTAATTATTTGGGGAAGAAAATACTTTAAAAGAAAAAAAGTTATTGTGTCACTTACAAGAGAGTGGTGTATTTTTACATTGCACATAGTACTATTATTACTCTGGTTAGTCTGCCAGGAACACTATACCAGTTTCTTAGGGTAAAACCCCTGAAAAATCAGGCATTTTTAAGGCATAGAAAAATGTTTATTAGATAGGGCTGCCAACTGTCCTAGTTTTGCTGGGAGTCTCCTGGGATAAGACCCTATCTTCTGGCAGGAGATGTTAGGCTGCTAAAAGTCTGGTGCCACAGTGGGGCTAAGGCAGGATCCCTGAGCCCCTTCCTGCACTCAACTCCCTCCCAGAACCCACACCCACTCCTGCACCCCAACCCCTTGCCCCAGCGCTGAGCCCCCTCCAGCACCCAAATTTCCTCCCAGAGCTTGCACCCTGCACCCCACACCTCCTCCTGTACCCCAACCCCCTGTCCCAGCCTGGTGAAAGTGAGTGAGGGTGGGGGAAAGCGAGCGACGGAGGGAGTGGGGATGGAGTGAGCGGGGCAGGACCTCGGGAAAGGGGGCGGGGAAGGATATTTGGGTTTGTGTGATTAGACAGTTGGCATCCCTATTATTAGATGTAGTTTGTAGGGAGGAAAATACAGAACAATAGGGTTTGGAATTTTTCATTATAGACATTGCAGTACTTTTAATACAAGTAGTCTTCTATCCCATTGTCCAGTCTTCATTTCGGTATAGCCCATTACCAGTGCATGAAAGGAAAGGTCACTGCATTCATAGGCCCAACTGGTGAATTACGTTGATAATGTTGTGGAGATCACTCACACCACTAAGGAGTTCTGCCACCGTCTGCCCTGTAATCTTGGGTACCTCAATGCTATGCTGCTATGGCTCAAAGCCTTGACACCAGTAGCCAGCCTATAAGCAGAAAGGTCTCACCCTGGTTACCACCAGCCTAGTTACTCCTTAGAGGATAACCTCCACAACCCTTCCGGTCCTGAGCCTCCCCCAAATCCATCTACCCCGTGTTTTTGAATACTACTTGGACTTTCCCGTTCTGGTTCATCACCTTCATAGAAGTGAAACCTGCTCCCCAGTTATCAATTCACACTGGGACAAACACTGCACGCTGTTTGCACAATAGGGACCTGCTTGGGGTAAAATAAAAAAAAGGTTTCTTTAATAGAAAAGCCACAGATTCAAAGATGAAATAGTGTGGGAAAGCAAACACATACAGGTTACACAGAAAATAAACATAAAGACAACTGCAGGCTTTGCACTTGTACATTAGATCAAAATCCCTTTTCTAATACAAGTTGTCTATTGCCTTTGCTCAGTTTCCCAGCATATCCTGTAGCCCTAAGAAGAGTTACAGCAGTGGTAACCAACCGATCAATCGCAATCGACTGGTTGATCCTGGTGCCTCTGCCAGTTGATCGTAATCTCCAGCTGCTAAAAGTCCGGTGGCGCAGGTTGCTTGCCTGTCCTGGCCCCATGCCGCTCCCAGAAGTGGCTGGCTGCTGGCACGTCTCTGTGGTCCCTGAGGGGAAGGTGGCTCTGCTCACTGCCCCCCGCCCCCAGCACCATCCCCACAGCTCCCATTGGCTGAGGGGACGGCAGTTGAGGGCATGGGCAGTGTACAGAGACCCGCTGCTCCCTGTCACCTCCAGGGGCCAGAGCCTCCACTTGCCAGCAGCCAGCCGCTTCTGAGAGCGGTGTGGGGCCAGGACAGGCAGGCAGCCTACCTGAGCTGTGCAGTGCCACCGAGTGGGAGCTGCCTGTGGTTAGTGCCTCCCGGCTGGAGCCTGCACCTCACACCCCCTCATGCATCCCTGCCTCAGCCTGGAGCCCCCTCCTGCACCCAAATTCCCTCCCAGAGCCCCATTCTACACCAAACACCCTCCCACAGCCCACACTCCTCACCCTCTCCTGCACCTCAACACTCTGCCCCAGCCTGGAGCCCCCTCCTTCACCCAAACTCCCTCCCAGAGCTTGCACCCCTCACTCCTGCACCCCTGCCCCAGGCTCAGCCAGTGCACACTCCACACACTGATTTGTGACAATCCCTGAAGGATTTTGCATCTAAAAAACACAAATGACACTAATAAAAAGTAAAAACTCATTAAACGTCCAGTGGATTCTGTGAGATTAGGTGTAGTGTGACCATATGACCCCTGCACCCAAATTCCTGCCCAGAGCCCCCTCCCACACTCTGAACCCCTTGGTCCCAGTCCAGAGCCTGCATCCCCACCCCAGCTCAGTGAAAGTGAGTGAGGATGGGGGAGACCAGAGCGAGCGATGGAGGGAGGGGAATGGAGTGAGCAGGGTGGGGCCTCAGGGAGGGGCTGGGTAGATCCTGGGTTGATCTTCAATTCAAAAAGTGATCTTGTGCATAAAAAGTTTGGAGACCACTGAGTTAGCATTTACCAGCAGCCCCCTGCCTTTGAGACTGTCCCTCAGTTCTGGGTAACCTTCACTTCAGACCCTTTTCCTTTTAAAAAAGATTTACAGGGGTGTTTCTTTCTTTTTCTTTCTCTCCGACTGTGGTGATTCATGGTGGGGGAAATTCCTTCATTTCTTAGTTTTCCATGACATAGGTTTTCTTTTTGAAGTTGTTGGGTATTCTCCCGTTATCTTTAATGACCTATCATTTCTTTTCCTGGGTTGTGCAATGCTAAGTATTTACAGTTAGTCTCCTCTGGGAGGAGAGGCAGCTCCTCCCTGCCTGGCTGACCACCTTCCTGTTATTGGATGGAGCAGCTGAATGTGGCAGCACAAATTATGAGCATAGTTTTTATATTTATACAAATACATAAATCTATAACCCTAGACTCTATACATCTCTTAATGACCATCAGGTTCAGAACATTACGAGCTTTCATAAAAGACCTTACTTGACATATCTTTATACACAAGAACACTGTATACCACCAATTGATTCAGTTGCTTATTCTTTGGGGTTCAGACCTCCTGTTTGCCCCCCTGGGGTATCTGGACCCTGAGTGTCACAGCCATTGATCTTTTACCGAGTTATTTTAGCGTGACTTTGGCCTGTACAGGGTTCCCCAAACTTTCAGAGTTAGTGACCCTCTTATAGATTGACATGTTTTGTTTGCTGCTCCCCAAGACCTCTACCTCCTTATCATGAACAGATGGAATTACTAGAAATTACCAGCTATGAATTGGTGAAAAGTGAACTTTAATAAGGAAGGAAATGTAGAATTTTGAAATACACCCAATTTAATGTGATGAATGAATCAGTCATGCTGATGAATCTTGTTTTACATAAGGCAGCCCTGGAAAACGCAGGATCCTGAGTTATTTTCAATCAACAATTTATTGCCACAATTTGAAGAGAAACCTGACTCACAGAAATACAAGGATGAAAATGAGATGAAAAGTGACAGGTCGTTCCTTCTTCAGAGAGATCCATACTCTGAATTCCTGCCTAGAAAAGTCAGTGATAGGATCCTGTCACTGGAGAGGTCTCTTGCTTTATCTTGCAATGGCTCAATCAGTGTTGTTGAAACAACACATCTTGGATGAAGCAGTTGGTCATCCTCCTTGCTCTGGACTAGAGTCCTCTCAGATATTGGTGGTTGAATTTCAGTAGGTTGCTGACAAATATATTGGTTTTTTCCCATGAAGTCTGAAGCAAGAGAAAATGACTCCAAGTTTCCTCCTTGGGCTGGAAAGACCAATTTCCAAGCTTTGTAATGAATCTAACTACCCTGACATGGAAGTTCATATTCAGCCTCTGAAAATGAAGAGTTGAGCTTATGTAAATGTCCAAAGATGTCAGCAAAGCAAGCTAGACTTGGGGAGCAGGAGGAGGACCAGAATCTGGTCATTATCTCTTAGAGACAATGGGCCAAATCAGTCCTGCTATACATGAGCACATCTCCATGACCAGCCAACATGTTGTAGCATACAATTTGCCTTGTCTACACTAGGGCTTTAAAACATCTGAGTTAAAATGTGTGTGTTAACATGTTAAAATATACATACCCAGTGTTAATGTTTGCTAGCACACCATGTGCAGCTAGATGTAGATATCTAATAATGTGTATAATAAAAACCCTCAAAGAAGAACAAAGCTATTTTGCCATCCCTCCGATAGTAAGCATTTCACTTATGAAACCAAAAACTGTACACTGGCATCCATGACACATGCCTGCCAACCACCTGCATGGAGGCAGCAGCACCCAGTATTTCCATTCTTTTGGACCTTTGGAGCATAATGACCTCTCTGGTTTGATTGACTGCTCCACAGAACAGCTATTGAGCCTTTGGATGAGCCAGAGCTCTTTGGGAGACATGTCATTATTGCACAAAAAGGCCTGTCTCAAAGTGCTCTGGTGCATCTTTTATATCAAGGTTTCTGAAGCTCTCCCACCAGCCATCTCCAAAACATTCAAAAATTATTCAAGCTTCTCCAGACATACCTACTTTTGAAGTAGGAGGATTTTCTCCTAAGGAGAAGAATAATATAATGCATTTCAGCATGTTTTCTACACAAGGGGAAGTTTCTGGTCACTGACCAGGTTGCTTTGTGCCTCTAGCAGTGCAAAGAAGCCTTAAAGCTGGCAGAACTGGCTCTACGGTGATTCTCCTGGTGTAGGGGTTGTGGCTGAAGAGGAGGGGAATGGTATGTACTGATGCAGTGATATATGCTGGCAATCTTTGGCTGAGGAATGGCCCGTTGATGAAGGGCCATTACAGTTGGGTATAGTTTAGAATAGGTCTGACACTGCTCTAAATCATGCTGGGAATTGAACTGTCTCCCACAGTGGTTATCAATCTATTTACCATTGTGGGCCACATTTATGGGCCACATCCAATACTACCTCTGTGGCCCTGAGGATGTCACATCGGCCACAGCTCTCTGCTGATTGGGCCGCAGGTTGAGAACCACTGTGGCCTAGCCCTAAGGATCAAGGAAGTGCAAAGGTGGCTTAGAACCATGGTTCCTGCCATCCTAGCTGTGCTGAACATAATTATGACATACTTGAAAATCTGCTGCAAGCATTGGGCCGCCTGTTAACTTGTCTGCTTTATTAGGTCTCTTCCACCTAGGACTTAGCAGAAGCAGAATGGGCTGGAATATTCGGTTCCCTTTGAGTCCTAAATGAACAGAACTGAGATCTTCCCCACCAGCCCCCATGTCTTTACTTCAACCTCAAATGGGAGGTCAAAAACAGAGAAACTAAAGTTAGATGAAAAGTGTCTTTTCTTCTCATCAAGATTTGTGCTTGACGCCCAGGGACACAATTTCATTTTCATCATCAGTTGCTGAACTTTCCTGGCTGATCTAGAGCCTTCCTACTCCTTATGTTGTTGTTAGGTTGTTCAGCGTTGTGTTTTTTATGGAAGAATATTGCTGTCCACATACTTGACTTAAGAACCATGACAGCACTGCACAGCAATGTCTGCAATGATATTTTGAAATACTTCTCCTTGGTAGTATTAATCACTTTTTCTCTGAGCCTGCTTGATCAGGGACATCTTACCAAATCCTGTGCACAATACTACTGTGTTTACTTTTCTGTGTTTCACAATGGATTGCAGATAGTGCGATGGGATTGATAACCCAAAACTTTAATTAATGCACTTGCTTGATAGGCTTAAAGGAGTGGCCTGTCTTTTTTCTTGTGCTATGTTCCTGGAAGGGCACTGGGGTAGCTTCAGACCTTAAATTATACATTTAGGGGAAATGATTTCATAAACTGGTCAGGTTAATGTGACAGTAATGAGCATCAGATGAAATTTGCTAACTAGATACATGCCAAATACTCTGATTTTTGTCAGAAGTCATATGACCTATTCTGCAGCTCATATGTCCCAACCACCCACAAGAACTCTTATTGCTAGTTTCTGCCCAGCCCTGTGCTTATGTAGGGCCTGATTCTGCCACCCTTGCTGACACTGATAGCACCTCACTGAGAGAGCAGTCCCATTTTACTGGAAGCATGATGTACTTCTTAGTGTGAGCAAGGGTGACATACTCTGACTTTTACATAAGTCTGCAACCAATACCCCAAGGGGCTGAACAAACTTTCCAGAGTTGCAGATATCCGCTTCCCTCTTTCCCACTCAGTTCCCTAGATGGTCCTCTGGAATGTCAGAAATGACCTTTGCTGTGTCCAGTTCAGCAATGTGCAACCAGGCCCTTGGAGAGGTGTCTAGAATCCTTTGTGCTGCTTATTGAATTCACTGCTGTCACTGCTAGCCCTCTGTACCTTTCAGATGTTCCTTCCTGTCCTGTGTAAGGGACAAATGCTATCTCCTCCTCTGCACAAGATACTGGCTGCAGCACAACTGGAACGTGTGTGAGACAATGGAGTCCTGGCAGGGGTCTGCACACCTTGTGTACCACTGTGCATAGCTCTTGGGGTGGGGGGCTTGCTGCATAGAAACATGAGGGAGGCTTGGGGGTGGGAGCTAGTCAGTACATAGAGGCTGAGCAGGAGCCTTGAAACAGGTGGAGGGAGGATTCCATTTCTCCCTGTCACCTGACCATGCCATTCCCTGATACCGCCCCATGTCAAGAGCATTTTTTCAGGTTCAGTGTAGGGTGGAAGATTTAGTACTAAGAGCAGATGGAATGGTCATGAACGATAAGTGTAAAACTAGACAACAGCCCTTGGAAAGTGTTTGTTTTTCAGATCAGTCCCATCCCTGGAGTCATTTTAAAGATTAGATTAGGCAAAGAATGAAGAGCCTCTCAGAGCCATGCCAGTGTCTACCTTTAAGTCTGTATGATACCTAGCACTGTGTTGTTTCTGGGTGCTACTGAAACAGAATCCTGCACTAGAAAAATTATAGACTAGAGGACCTAACAGATCTTTTCCCTGCTCTAACTTTTTACCATAAATTGTTACATAGATTGTATACTTGATTTATTCTTGAAAATATAAGCCAAATCATAGAAGGCAAGACTGGAAGGGACCTCGAGAAGTCATCTAGTCCAGTCCCCTGGACTCGTAGCAAGGACTAAGTATTATCTAGACCATCCCTGACAAGTGTATGTCTAACCTGCTCTTAAAAATCTCCAATGATGGAGATTCCACAACCTTCCTGGGCATTTTATTCCAGTGCTTAACCACCCTGACAGTTAAGAAGTTTTTCCTAATGTCCAACCTAAACCTCCCTTGCTGCAATTTAAGCCCATTGCTTCTTGTCCTATCCTCAGAGGTTAAGAAGAACAATTTTTCTCTCTCCTCTTTGTAACTTTTTATGTACTTGAAAACTGTTCTCATGTCCCCTCTCAGTCATCTTTTCTCCAGACTAACCAAACCCGATTTTTTCCATCTTCCCTCATAGGTCATGTTTTCTAGACCTTTAATCATTTTTGTTGCTCTTCTCTGGACTTTCTCCAGTTTGTCCACATCTTTCCTACAATGTGGTGTCCAGAACTGGACACAGTACTCCAGTTGAGGCCTAATCAGTGTGGAATAGAGCAGAAGAATTACTTCTTGTGTCTTGCTTACAACACTCCTGCAAATACATCCCAGAATGATGTTTGCTTTTTTTGCAACAGTTTTACACTGTTGACTCATATTTAGCTTGTGATCCACTATGATCATGAGATGTTATGGACCAGATCCTCAGCCAGTGTAACTTGACTTCAGTGGAGCTATGCCAACTTACAGCAGCTGAGAATTTTGCCCATATTTCATATATATTTCAGAATATAGTGAAAAAGGCAATACAAAAAGGATTTTCTTCAGTTATTTTTGCTGTGTTTTGAAGGATCCAAGTGTTGGACTTCAGACCGCTGTTTACTCAGGAGTTACAGATCACATGAGTAATTGTTCCTATTGCAGTAGTCATTGAGATTTCAAATGGTTTGATATGTGTATGAAAATGCTTTCTCTTCAAACCCAGGCACGGGGTGGGGTTTGGGCCTGGAGTATCTGTGAATATATTGTAGGATTTTTAAGCAGACTCATGGAGAAGCTTCAGGGGGTATAACTTGAAGCGCACAGGCTTGGGAATCTGATTTCTCTGCCCTGAGGCATCTTGAGGTGTCATGGCTATAAAGTTATAACTTGTTGTTTGCTCCAAAACAATGTCTTATGTCTGGCAGATTGGTCCTGGTTATGGAGAAACAGACAGAACGAGATTTTTAAGGTCAGATCTTCCAGAAGAACTCCATCCCCCAATGGTTGTGGAAACACTGTTAGCAAAAACATGGTATAAAGAAAATGGGAGATCTGTATTTTTTTAATAAATACTGTGGATAGCTATCTTTTATTTGACTATTATCATTCTGTCTGCCATATGGTGCAAAGAATTGACTCAGTCTTTGGTGTGTTTTACAGGTCCACAGGAAGCAAAGTCAATTGTAGATAGCCCAATTACTGGTGCTTAACTGACAATGCAATTGTCGGTTCCTGTTAATGCCCCGCACCAAGCTCTGATCATCTGGCTGATGACTCGGAGGAGAGAGAAGGGGGAAATCCAAACAGGGGGGAAAGGAAATAAAGGTTGAGGGGTTAAAATCCATGTCCGTAAAATGAAAGAGGGAAACAGAAGGGGATAGTGACTTCTGGGGAGACAATGACCCTCCCATCTCAGATGTCGGGGTACCTGGCATAAGCTGGGCCTATGTAAGTCTTGAAGGAAAGGCTACATTTTATGTGAAACAATATGCATGTAGGCCTTTCTGGTTTAACCCTTTCCCTCTGTTTTTGAGTCTATGGATAAATTAAATAATACTTTGTTTGGAAGAAGTTGTTCTGAGTCACTGCATCTTCATACTATTCACAGGCCCCAAAGGAAAGTATCTGGCAGGTCCCAAACTCAGGTGTGCTAAGGCAACACAGTTGGTAAACAGAGGCTCTGTAAGCTGGAGACCCAGTCTAAGAGTGGGGGTGAATTGCAGGATTCCACCCTGAGGGAAGTACAAATCCTGACACTTGGAAGGGGTGCCCACAGGAAAACTGAGTGAAGGATTATAATACAGTTTATGTGAACCATGGCACCTGGCAAAGAAGATTTCCCATCTTCACCTGCATAAAATAAACCTTTGTGTGTATGTTTAAATATTTGTGCAGAGTCTGATGCTCTGAATCACACTTACCCTTAACCTCTCTTCCATAGGAAACATCATATAGTCTACTTGTCTTCGCTTTTCTTAAAAAAACATCCTAGCAGCTATTTGCTTATTCAACCCAATGCAGGTGAGTGGTACTGAGAGGGCCTTGAAAGCAAGCTCACAATGGGAGTCCAGATAATTCATCTTTCTTTCTGGAAATATCAGCATCAGTCAGAGAACAGAATGCATTGAGGACTCAAGGAGAGAAGGCAGTTGGCTGGAGTGAAAGGGATGCTTGGCTGTTGCCACTTTTCACTAAAAGACAGGAAAAATAAAACTCTTTCTTGGAGAAAGGCGGCACATGACTTCAATATGGGAATATTCCAGGAACTAAGCAAATAGCAGCACATTCAAGGGTTTGGATTTTTTGAGATTGAAGTCCCCCAAAATAGTGATTCTCTGCATGTTTTCTTGTCAGTCTTCAGTTGACATGTTGGAAGTTACGCAGCCAGCTGCAGTTCATGTCGCTGTCTCTCTCTATAATAGACAGTATGGGGCACTCTGTGTTTCATTAACTACTTCTACTTGTTTGCTGTACCTCAGCAAAACACACCATCCCATAGAACTGGTGACTGGGACCACGCTCTCTATATGTACTGTGAGATGCCTAGACAGCCTTCGGCATAGTACAAATCTCAGTCTCCAGAGATCAGGATAACTACTATACTTCAAAGTCTGTTATTTAAATGCAGTGTATATTATTAAATATAACCTACTGTCTGTTTTCCCTTCTGTAAAATTCCAACTTTCATTATGCTGGTGTAAATGTTGAGGAACTGGATTGAAGTGAATAGTATTACATCAGTGTAGAACTGATGTGAGAGGAGAAGCTTTGTAAAGGAAAGCCAAAAACTGGAATTAGGAAACACCTGTAAACCAGAAAAACTTGTAAACTGCTAGAACCACCCTGGAATCTGCCTAAACTAAGATGCAGCACCCTTATCTCAGCTTACACCATCTAGGACTAAAGCAGAACGAATCTGAATTATTTTTGGCAAGCCACTCAATAAAAAATGCCTTTTATTCTAACAGTGTCTACCGTATCCCTTCTTGCTCAGTTCAGCTGCAAGTTTCAGTGCATTGGAGGTTGAGATACCCACGTGTCACTTCACTGACTGTACATCACTCCAAAGCCAATGTGACAACAATAAACTTTATCTGCATATAAAGTGCAGGAAGGTTGATAAACTGTCCTTGCTTTTTGGCCTCCTGCTTATATGGTTTCCTCATCTTATTGGTTACACTTAACAGGAGACAGAAATGTGTGTGATGGAAAAATCAGTTCCACTTTTGTTAAATATGAAAGTAGTAATTTAGTAACATTAAATAGAAAAATATGTAGGGTTAAGAGAGAGGGTGACTAATCTCTTTCATTATAAGAAATTAATAAATGGGTAGAGATGGGAGACATGACAGATATTACAAACCTCCCCCACTCCAAAGAAGTGGGTATAACTAGGGTACTAGACCAATATCCCAGGGGGACCCACAGTTTATTCCCTGGATTGCATTTCTGCTATTATCTTTCCTAATTTTACATTTCAACTTTTCATATAATAAACATTCTACAACAAGCCAGCATAGATCATTCATAAATTTGTACAGTTGTTTGACGACCATCCTGTATATTTTCTCTTTAGAACTTATAGGGCAGATCTGTCACCCCAAAACTTTTGGGTATGAACTTGAGACCTGGTCCTCTCATTCCACCTCCCATCTGGTTTCTGAGGAATGTATGTGGTATATGACAAATATTGCAACCCCATGCAGCATCTTTGGGGACCATATTGTATGCTTATGAATGGTTTAAATATCACTGTTGGCCAGGGAATGTATGCAACTCCAGCAGGATGAGGAGGGTTACCACAGCTCCTCCAGGAACTAAAAACAATGGTGTGTGTGGGGGGGGTGGGGGGTGATTAACGTGAATCTGGAAAACCCAGTTTGAACCAGTATATGCATACTCCCCAGGAGTGGCATCTTTCTGGGGTTGTTTACTACCTGACTGATTAAGAACATAAGAATGGCCATACTGGGTCAGACTGATGGTCCATCTAGCCCAGTATCCACTGTCAGAAGACAGTGGCAATTCTTATGTTCTTAAACACACAGATAGTAAAGACCTCCAGAGAGATACTTCCCGCTGGGGAGGTATGAATATACCAATTCAAACTGGGTTTTCTGGAGACCAACAGACAAAGCAAGGGCTTTTGATATAAAAAGGTTGCATTTAAACTGACTTAGGACTTTTTGATCCAGCAAAGGGAAAGGACATCCTCTCCATGGGCAGCCCCAATGATTGCTGAAGCTTGGAAAGACTTTGGCCTACTAAGGCCCCGTAAGAATGACGTGTGACCTGAGGTATGTTTTAATATGTTTTCTCTGTAATGCTTTTACCTTTGAGAATAAAGATGCTTGCTTAGAAAGAGTTGTGTGGTAACTTGTAACTGCTGACAATATACAGTTGATAGCCCTCAGAAAGAGAGAGAGGAAAGCACAGGCTCTGACCTTTAGGTAGACTGCTCGCTGGGATATCACAGAGTAAGACCGGGAGCTGTTCACCCTTAAAACCCTTGATCAGAAGGGAGTGGGGCAAGGGTCCCTGTCCAGAGACAGGTGATACCTGGAGACCTGAGACCTGACTGGGAACTACTGGAGTGGACCACAGAGGGGAGGATACAGGTGCAGTTACCTGAAACTATGACAGTATTTATACAGCACTCTAAACGCTTAAAACACAGTAAGACATTAACTAATGGATTCTCTCTACCTTCTTGGGAGATAAGTATATAAGCATTATTATCCCAACTTTTTAGACTGGGAAACTTGAGGCACAAAGAGATGACTTGTCCAAGACCACACAGCAACACGTCACTGGCCAAGTCAAGATTATAACTCAGGACTGACTTACTCCAGCCCTCTGCTTATTGCTTCAGACACACTGGCTCATCTAAGGGAGTTGCTTTTAAAGTAGCCCGTGCTGCTGGATGCAGCTTAAAATTCTCATTTTTCATGTTTTCTTTTTTTTATCACAAGTGTACATCTGCATACATTGTCTTTTGCTAGTAGGGTAGAGGACCATGGGTCATTGTGGTGCCTATTTTTAAATATAAATGTGGTCCTGGTAAAGAGTTTCTTATGAAGCTTGAGTACCATAATTGCTGGTGACTTGAGTGATGGTTTAATTTCAAATTACAGAGAACAACAATCAGTGATTCCCTGGAGAAACTGCAGTACCCAAATGTCTTTTACTTGCATTGCTGGTCTGCTGGCATTGTCTGCCTCTTGGGTTCAGTTTTCCACTGTTTGTGAATTTGTGAATATGGGTGGTGACTTTGTGTGATTTGTGCAACTGGATTCTAATCCTAAACAATGCTGAATTCACACCATTCCCAGAGATTCTGAACAGTCCACTTGGTATTGGGATGGAGGGGACTCCGCACCTTTCAGAATTAGGCTTCTGGGGAGCTTTTTTCAACAAATTTATCAAGTGCTTTACCCTTGTCTAAGAAGTCTTGTAATAAATCACATCTATCTCTACTACTTATTTGAGGAAACGTGTGGGAAACTCATTGGAAATAGTAACCTGATGCAATATGATTCTCAGTGTAGTGGAATCTTCTTGATGTGATACAGTAAGTTTTCAATATTATCATTTCCTTAGATTAGTTGAACTAAATCTACATTTTTACACTTGAACACATATTATTCATATAGAACTTCTCAGCACTTCCTACAATGCATCTGATGTCATGTGGGACTGGCAGTAATGGCTGCACTTCTAGGTAAAATGTACAAGTGTATTCACATGAACATAAGAAACGGCCATACTGGGTCTGACCAATGGTCCATCTAGCCCAGTATCCTGTCTTCCGACAGTGGCCAATGCCAGGTGCTTGAGTGGGAATGAACAGAACAGGCAATCATCTAGTGATCCATCATCCATACCCAGCTTCTGGCATTCAGAGGCTAGGAACATTCAGAGCATAGAGAAAAGGAGTACTTGTGGCACCTTAGAGACTAACAAATTTATTTGAGCATCTGATGAAGTGAGCTGTAGCTCACGGAAGCTTATGCTCAAATAAATTTGTTAGTCTCTAAGCTGCCACAAGTACTCCTTTTCTTTTTGGGAATACCGACTAACACGGCTGCTACTCTGAAACCTGTCAGAGCATAGGTTTACATCCCTGACCATCTTGGCTAACAGCCACTGATGGACCTATCCTCCATGAACTTATCTAATTCTGTTTTGAACCCTGTTATAGTTTTGGCCTTCACAATGAGTTCCATAGGTTCACTGTGTATTGTGTGAAGAAGTATTTCCTTCTGTTTGTTTTAAACCTGCTGACTATTCAGATTCTTAAAACCAAAAGGTGGCTAGTTAGAATGCTTAGGTAATGTAGGTTGCTTAAGAGTTCTGGGCCTGATATTGGTGGTGGTTAGTTAATCTATGGATCAGTTCCATGGCAGAACACACAAAGCAGTGGGGCATGACAATTTCTGACTAAAGGATAGTTTGGATATGTGATTGTCATTAGAGGAGGAAAAGGAGACAATGTCTGTTCCTCACAGCTCACAGTGTAATATGGTGCAACATGCAAGTGTGCTAGTAAGAGACTGACCATGTCCTTGCTCTGGTCATCTGAGATGTGTCAAGGTTATAGAAGGTTAATACCGCTGTGACTCTACTGGCTATTGTTAGGGAGAGAGTTTAGAGAAAAGCAACAAAAATGAGCAGGTGCAGAAAGAACATTTCAAAAGGCTATCTAAGGTGCACATGACAGCCCAAATTGTCAAACATATACATGCCTTTTGCTGTCTACACTTTTGCAAGTGTCTGAATTATGTGCACAAAACCTTAATGCATGAGCCCATGCAGGGTATTTGAAATATACAGGCTGGTATGGCTATAAATATTTGAAGTATGTAAACATCAAGGCCCCTGAGATGGAATTGACTTGATTACTACAAGAATCAAGACCAGAAAAATAAATTGCAATATAACTTTGCTTGCTATTGAATCTTTCATGCATACCATATGACAAAGTAGGAGAGTTAAATAATATCAGAGTGGGAGGAAGGAAACTTCTTGCTAAGCTAAATGAGAACATAAACATTCCAATAGCTCACAATCAGCTTCATTGCTAACAAACATACATAGAAATTAGTAGTGAATATGCAAAAAATAATAAATGTGTAAAATTCTTTTAGAAAAATGCAAGTATTTTAATTTTCTTAAATATATCCCACATTGTACAGCCTCAGTCTGGAAATTTCAGTGGTTGGGGATAGACAGACACCCTGGACCTTCAGATTGTAGATGGCGCTGGCTCAGCAGACAGTCAAGACTGCGTTGGTGTCTCCTCTCTGCAGCTGGATTGAAAATAGTTTTTCAGTCCTGCAAAAAAAAAAAGAGATTTCAAGAAAATTTCCTGTCTCAAATCAGGACAAAAACCTCAAAATCTTGAAAATGTTTATGAACAGAAGATACATGAGAGAGAAAGCGAGAGGGAGGAGGGAGGAAAAAAAGGGGGGGTTGGATCAATTGAAACATTGCATTTAAATTTTGAGCATTTTTAATTTACTTTTTCTCCCCCGATAATCTTGCATTTCAAAACAAGGTTGTTTTGAACTGGAAAAATTGAATTTTTCATTTAAAAGCATTCAAGAAAAACTCTGCTGCTGTGATGGGCCTTGGGCAAATCAGCTGGCTGTTGGTAATCCAAACAGCAGGAAGCAACCATCTGAGGAACTTTGATAGTGATGGATATACCGCATGTGAAAACAATGGGCCAAATTCTCCATTGCCTTACTCTTTGTTTTGTTAAACTCACTTTTTACAAATGTAAATAAGATGCTACCTAAAACACCCATTCACACAAGGGATAGCATTTTACATTCAGTCTGCGCTCACTTCACAGAGGTGCAGATAACATAAGGTGCATGGCAGGGGAGAATGAAGCCCAAGGTCCTAAGGCAGAAGGAGCCTTTTAAAAACAAGAAGGCAGTTTTAAAATAGATACAGAAATGGGGGGGGGGGGAGGAGACAATGAAGCTATTTGTGAATAGGGGTGGTGTGGCCCTGCTTCCTGATATGTGAATAAAGGGGCAGTACCATTCATCATGGGATTCTGGAGAATTGGAATAGGGTGAGGCCACAGACAAGTTGCATTCGATGAAGTGAGCTGTAGCTCACAAAAGCTTATGCTCAAATAAATTTCAGAGTAGCAGCCGTGGTAGTCTGTATTCGCAAAAAGAAAAGGAGTACTTGTGGCACCTTAGAGACTAACAAATTTATTTGAGCATAAGCTTTCGGAAGTGAGATGTAGCTCATGAAAGCTTATGCTCAAATAAATTTGTTAGTCTCTAAGGTGCCACAAGTGCTCAAATAAATTTTTTAGTCTCTAAGGTGCCACAAGTCCTCCTTTTCTTTTTTGTGAATACAGACTAACACGGCTGCTACTCTGAAACCTGCCACAGACAAGGAGGGAGTTACCCAGATAAGGAGAGATGAAAGCATGGATGCGGATTCCAGCAGCAGAAGAGTCAAAGGCAATGTTACATAGGTTATTTTTTTATTTATTTTTATTTTTATTTTTGAAACAAGTCACTTTACTGGATGTAAGTTGTTACAAACACAAAGAAACAAAGGTGTGATTTTTTGGTACAGAATGACATTATCTAAACAGTATACACATGCACTGCTGGACAGCAAGCTAGGAGATTTAGTGAAACCCGTGGGTGGCCTATGATGAGGTTTAATAGACAGACTTGAAATCCCAGGAATTAAGGGAGGAATTACATTGAAACAGGATAATGCCAAATTTACAGACAACGGAGGCAAACAGAAGGATTGAATTACATAGATTAATTCAGTGGGTTAAAGCAGATCTCAAAAACAAATACTACAAAAATAGTGTAAATGAGCCTGCTCCAGCTGCCGTCTCTGTCTGGAGATACAAGTCCTTTTTGTGTTGAGGGTGCAGACCTAAAGAAAAAAAACAGGATTTTAAGTACATATCCTTTGAAATAGCAGAGCTTTGCTGAAGTCTGAAGTCCAAAAATTAAGCTGAAAATTCAGCTTCAGAAATCTTTGTACAATGACTCTTGAAATGACTCTCAATACTGCTCAGCTGTCATGGTTTTATAAACTGGAAATCTGTGCACAGAATCCTGCATTAACTGTATGTCCTTAGTACCAGACTGCATTTGGAGTTCTTTCTGCTGACGTTTGTACGCCACCTACTGGTCAATTTCAATGCCACAATGTCACAGATAATGATTACAGCCCGAGTCTCCTCACAAGAGGTACAGCCGAAGTGTGGAGGCAGTAAAAGGGCATTTATCCACCTTTTGGACTTCCAGGATTCTGAGGTTGAGCATGGCCCTCGGTGTAAGTTAGAGTGGTGCCACACAGCAGCCTCTGGTCACTGCCATTTCTGCTCTGACATGCAACTTCCCTCAGTATGCCTATGTGACAACGGTTTTAAGTGCAGAATAAAGCCACCTAAATCACTTTACCTGACCGATGTGCTGAGGTTGTTCCCTAGTCACCACTTAAGCCAGCTGTTTAGGTGCTTTATGCACTGAGCCACTGTAAAAGAGGCTGCAGTAGAGCTTGTAATAAAGACCTGAATATCTAGCTTCAATGTTTATTCTTTAAGTGTAAAAACATTAGTTGTGCTCTTGACTGGAATGTGTCTTTAACAGTGAAACAACCATTTCTGTAAAAGATATTTGTCAATAAATTAAATTATCAGCATATTTAATAATTGGGATCTATTCATGGAGTTAACAAAATCTGGAAGGGTACTCAGAAAAAGTTGTAATAGCTTAGGCATTCGAACAAATCACAATCTTCTTGGTGATCTTCTTCAGGGGAGAGAAGAAGCTAAGATTACCAAGGAGGTCATTTGTTGCAGATTTTTAAGCTATTGCTACATGGGAGTATCTTTTTGCTTTGATTTCTCATTTTAGCCTACTCATATCTCAGATGGAGCAGTGACTGGGCAGCCATCACCACTCAGCCTGTCCTACGGAATGCCCGTGTTCCTAGTCATCACCAGTGGTGAGAGCTGTGGGGGTTATGCAATGCTGTGGAGGAAGGCCGTTGTGGTGGGCCTTGAAGCTAGGGGCACAGGCCATGGTGGAGCTGCCACAGGTGCAGAACTCCAGTGGTAGTAGCAAATATTCAAAAGGGAATTTTGAAGGCCAAAGTGGAAAAGGGTAGCATGTGAACAGCAGTTGAACATGAGTCAGGATTTCAGAATGATCACACACAGCTGAATATAAAAGAAGGTGTAGAAAGCTTAGGAGGGATGTACCAAGGAAGGGAAGTAAGACCCATTCGTGCAAGGCAGGTTAGTGGGAGTTGAGGCATTCAGTAACATGCAGAATCAGGGCCAGCACAAGGAAGGTGCTCTGTTATTACAGACATGCTCAGATTCTGTGGTGATTGTAGTCATATAAGTACTGAGACAGATAGAAGGGAACAGGCGGGTCCCATGCTTGCAGTGACTGGTAGTACGGAAGAGATGGTATGTTTAGCACTTAGGTGAAAAGAACAAGACACTAACTGTTTCCAAAAGGTTTCCTATCCAGATTTCCTCAGTTAAGGAAATTGCCCACAACACAAGACTTTGAGTAATATGGTCTAAACCCTTGCAGAAGAGAGAAATGACTGGAGGATAGCTAATGTGATGCCAATTTTTATAAAAGGCTCCAGAGGCGATCCCAGCAATTACAGTCAGTGAGCCTAACTTCAGTACCAGGCAAATTGGTTGAAATTATAGTAAAAAACAGAATTATCAGACACATAGATGAACTTGATATGTTGGGGAAGAGTCAACATGTTTTTTCTAAAGAGAAATCATGCCTCACCAATCTACTACAATTCTTTGTGGGGGTCAATAAGCATGTGGACAAGGGTGATCCAGGGGATATAGTGTACTTAAAGCCTTAGACAAGGTCCTTCAACAAAGGCTCTTAAGCAAAGTAAGCAGTCATGGGTTAAAAATGGAAGGTCCTCTCACGGATCAGTACCTGGTTAAAAGATAGGAAACAAAGAATAGGAATAAATGGTCAGTTTTCAGAATGGAGAGAGGTAAACAGTGGTCTGTACTGGGACCCATACTGTTCAAAATATTCATCATTGATCTGGAAAAAGGGGTAAAAGTGAGATGGCAAAATCTGCAGATAATACAAAACTACTCAAGATAGTGAAGTCCAAAGAAGTCTGCGAAGAGTTACAAAGGGATCTCACAAAACCGAGTGATTGGGCAACAAAATGACAGATAAAATTCATTACTGATAAATGCAAAGCCATGCACATTGAAAAACATAATCCCAATTATACATATAAATGATGGAGTCTAAATTAGCTGTTACCAGTCAAGAAAGAGATCCTGGAGTCATTGTGGGTAGTTCTCTTAAAAACATCCACTCAATATGCAGTGGCAGTAAAAAAATCAAACAGAATGTTGGGAATCATTAGGAAAGGGCTAGATAATAAGACAGAAAATATCATATTGCCTCTATATAAATCCATGGTACACCCACATCTTGAATACTGCGTGCAGATGTGGTCTCCCCATCTCAGAAAAGATGTATTTGAATTGGAAAAGGTACAGAAAAGGGCAACAAATTATTAGGGATATCGAACAGCTTCCATATGAGGCGAGATTAATAAGACTGGGACTTTTGGAAAAGAGACGACTAAAAGAGGATATGATAGAGGTCTATAAAATCATGACTGGTGTGGAGAAATTAAACAATTATTTACTCCTTCTCTTAACACAAGAACTAGGGGTCACCAAATGAAATTAATAGACAGCAGATTTAAAACAAACAAAAGGATGTATTTGCTCACTCAACCCATAGTCAACCTGTGGAACTCTTTGCCAGAAGAGGTTGTGAAGGCCAAGATTATAACAGGGTTCAAAAAAGAACTAGATCAGTTCATGGAGGATAAGTCCAGCAATGGCTATTAGTCAGCAGGGGCAAGGATGCAAAACCATGCTGTGAAGTGTCCCTAGCCTCTGTTTGCCAGAAGCTAGGAATGGGCGACGGGATGGATTGCTTGAACCTGTTCTGTTCATTCCCTCTGAAGCACCTGGCATTGGCCATTGTTGAAAGACAGGATACTGGTCTGACCTAGTATAGCCATTCTTATATTCTTAAATCATCCATTAAGAACTCGGAGCATCCAAAAGAAGAGCCCCATTAAGCTCAGATTTCTCGAGCTAGCTAATAGTCAGTTTGTTCACAAAATTACTGGCTTTTTGGGGCTGTGGGTTTCACAAGTTGGGTAGAGACTGGCAGTCACAATTTCTTTTCCACTTAGGAGCAAAAACCTTGTCAATCACTCAGAGAATAAGGAATCAATTTATTTTAAATCACTTCGGCTCATACAGTATTACAACCCTGTACATGGTATACACACAGCATTTTCCACCAAATGCATCTGATGAAGTGAGCTGTAGTTCACGAAAGCTTATGCTCTAATAAATTTGTTAGTCTCTAAGGTGCCACAAGTACTCCTTTTCTTTTAGCAATAAAGAAGTGTCTCTGTAAGCTTGGAAAGGTTGATGATCTGCTACCTCAACACAATCTGCTCATATTGATGTGAGCATTTGTTGTCTCTCAAATGCTGTGTTCACATGTTCAGTGGTTGGTGCCAGGGAATAATTTTGGGTGATGGAACCAAAGGGAATGCTCTTGTGACTGTCATATGCCAAGATAGGGAAAAGCTATCCAACAGAGAACTCTGCTGGGTCAGAACACCACTACCCGTTCTCTGAGATACAGGAGCTTTAAAGATGAATCTTATATCTAAGGCCTGTGGAAGGAGGTTGAAGCACTATCGCTGCAATCTCATGCATATCCTTCTCTTCTCTGTGCTAAGTGAAGTGCTCTTCGAACACCTACTCAGTGCAGGAGAGGGTAGAGTGTGCCCAACCCAGCAGCAATAGCACTCCTCTGTTGCCTGAGTGTGGGAGAGCCATGTGATGTTGAACAATAAACAGTCCTATGTACTCTGTGCTTGATGCACAAACCCAATTTCTGTATATTATATACTTGTTCTAGGCCAATGGATTATCACTACCAAATATAGGTCACTTAGGAGACATGGCCTTCTTAATAACCTGAGCTCAAATTCAGCACTAGGTATTGGTATTTTTCCTTTCAACCTCAGCTGTTTCTGTGTTGGGGAACATTTTTGCAGTTATTACAAAGAATTCTCCTGTCCACCCCTTGGGTTAAATTTATCCATGATGTATTTTGCTGGACTTACAGCAAAGATGAATGTGTCCACTTGTGTTTAAGTTTCCATATGTTTCTCATAAAAGTGTATTGGTGAAATATTAGATTTCTGAATGTTTGGATAGGAATACTGTACCTCCTTGAAATTGGGAATTGAAAGTTACATTGTACATAATTGGACAGGTGCTCTTATTTAGATTTGCAGTCTTATAGTTGATTTATGATCTCAATTTTATTGGAGAATGTTTGTGGAAAGCAAATTTTGCATTTCTAACTGTGAGTATATGCAAGAGATACTTGATTCTAAGAGTTATGCTCAGGCAATCAGTGGACAGCAATATACCATGTGGTCTGTGTGTTTAGTCAAAACTAATCAACGCTACTTTAATTATGAATATCAGATACTTGCAACTAAGTGCTTGGGCACAATTTATAGAGCAGGAATTGTTTCCTGAATAATTTCAAAATAATATATTTTGATACAGCTGTCATGGACAAATTGCAGTCAGTAGAACAGGTGAAATCTGTTGAATAAATTATTAGCTGTGAATTATTCATTTGGCTCTAATGGCATAGAAGTTTGATTTTATTTATATGTTTACTTACGAAACAATGGAACAATCAGAGTGATTAAGATAATCCAGGCACTTTAACAGCAGTACAGATCTGTAATGAAATTATTTTATTTAGCATCACTCAGTAAGAAAACTAAGCAAAATAAAAGAGGAAGTGAAACAAATTGAACGATGTTATAAAATGAAGAGATGCACAATTTGGATGCCTAAACCTCCCCTTCTTAATGGTATTTAATTTAGAATGAAGCTCTGGGTATCACAGTAAGTACAGCTACTGTAAGTAATTCTGCAGACATGAGAAGGGAATGTTAATGTATAACTGTTGTTCCGATTTTAATTTCCTATTTGAACTGATAGCTCTAAGTGGAAGGGACTACGCCATCTTCTGTGTCTGATACCGAGTGAGGACACTGTTGCATTTAATAATAAAATTACAAACTGTACAATTGCCATATCAGTGGAGGTGTGCTCAGATGGCTGAGGAAAGTGGCATTATCACTTCCAGATGTCAATTTCTTACTAAAGCTACAGCATAGTAGATTAGTGGGTCCCTTGGTATGGGAATACTCATGGGTAGAAGTAGGTTAAAATTTCTGAAAAACCATAGCAAATACCTCATATTTATTAAAGAAATTCCACTTACTTGTAATTGTCAATGCAGGTGATGTCATAACCCATGATTTTGAGTCTCTCTTCTAAAATTTGTACACTGCCTCTCCCACAGGAATCCCTGTAAAAAGAGATTTGTTAACAAAGTCTTTTATTAGTTAACTGTTTGTTTTGCTAATTTCCATAGTGTCAATTGCTATGGCAGCTAGGGCTTTAATTGCAGAACCTTAATGTTCCATAATTAGAGCAGATTTTTTTAGGGAATTTAATAGTAGGTTATAGGAGAATTTCAGCAAGCTGGCCAGACTCTGGTATCTTGCAACCAAACAGCAATTACCTAGAAAAACAAGTCTACTACCAGAAGGCAGCTGCCTGTTGGACTACTACAAATTTAGGGGGCCTGATTCTCCACTACTTTGTATGTTGTGCACTCAAATTTACACCTGTGCAAAGTTGATATAAAATGCTACCAAATCAGAATTCACCATACACTTTCATGAGTGATAGTGTTTTATATTTGCTTTGCAACAACTGGAACTTTGGCCTAGACTCCACAAACTGTGCTTGAGTCCTTCCTCAATTACTTAGAACTCCTGCTGTTGGACATGAGCATTCAGACTTAAACTCCAATAATGGAGTGCTTCCCTGACTACCTCAACTCCTGTGGCTGGATAAAAATTTACTTCAATTAACTGAATAAAATAGTAATGGCTGATCAAGAGTTTTGGTCCAAATAAGCATCTTAAAAGTGCCGATGAATACTTAAATCTCCAAGGATTGCAGAATTGGGCTGGCAATCTCCCAAATTCAGGCTCTCAAAACTATTAGTAGTTCTTGTTGTTGGACTGGTCACAAGTTCCATGAGAAGAGACCTTCTTATGGCATTTCACCACTTCTACTAATTTCCAGAACCATGAACTGCAGAGAGGTGTAAACCTGAAAAATAATGCACTGGGGACAGTGAAAAGACATTTTTTTAAACCTCAGAGTTTGACTTTGGATTTAGATGGTTCTTATTTAGTCTAACCTGTATTTGCCTTGCCCTGACTTAAGGCCTGCTTCTATAACTGCTTCTTACATAGACCTTGTCATAAATATAAAGGGAAGGGTAAACACCTTTAAAATCCCTCCTGGCCAGAGGAAAAACCCTTTCACCTGTCCGAACTCCTGTAAAGGGCTAGTAAGCAATCTAGTTAGATATGCGTTAGATTCTGTTTTGTTTAAATGGCTGATAAAATAAGTTGTGCTGAATGGAATGTATATTCCTGTTTTTGTGTCTTTTTGTAACTTAAGGTTTTGCCTAGAGGGATTCTCTATGTTTTGAATCTAATTACCCTGTAAGGTATTTACCATCTTGATTTTACAGAGGTGATTGTTTTTTCTTCTATTAAAATTCTTCTTTTAAGAATCTGAATGCTTTTTCATTGTTCTTAAGATCCAAGGGTTTGGGTCTGTGTTCACCTATGCAAATTGGTGAGGATTTTTATCAAACCTTCCCCTTCCCCAGGAAAGGGGGTGTAAGGTTTGGGATGATTTTGGGGCAAAAGACAGTTCCAAAAGGGCTCTTTCCCAGTTTTATATACCTGTTAGATGGTTGGTGGTGGCAGCGATAAAGTCCAAGGGCAAAAGGTAAAATCGTTTGTACCTTGGGGAAGTTTTAACCTAAGCTGGTAAAAGTAAACTTAGGAGGTTTTCATGCAGGTCCCCACATCTGTACCCTAGAGTTCAGAGTGGGGAAGGAACCTTGACAGACCTACTGACTCAGAAGATTTAGGGCCTTACATTATTTTTGATTGTGCCTAATTCTGGTCACATCAACTGTTTATTTTAAAAAGACTGTACACCCTCCAAGGACGGCACTGTGGTTTGTGTTTGGAATGCATCAAACACATTTTGAACGTTACTGCAATCTAATAATAGAGAAAAATAAAGTGAAAACTGTAAAAACAGATTCAAAAGAAGAAAAACAGGATTAGGGTTTTTTTTTTTTTTTAAGACCTATAACTTACAAGTCAGGTCCCCCAATGTCATCCATGACCCAGATTTCAATTCGTGAAATTCTGTCTTTTTGGAAGTTAGGCACTTCATAGTCTGCAAAAAAACTGGTTAAAGAAAACAAATCTTTAAAATTACATAGAACAGAAAAGATCTTTCGCCTTCTCAGTAACTAGGGCTCTGATTCTGTTCCCATTGATTTCAATGGGATATCTGGGTCCAGGTCATTTGTACCTATGGTTTCTTTTGGGCTCATTATCAGAGGCAGAACCTAAGATACAAAATTCTGATTCCAATTTTGAGTATTCCCAAAGTTTATGGGGTGTATGGAACCAAAGTTTGTTGTTTTATTGATTGATGATCTTAGCAGGGTGGAGCAAGAATAAGACTCTATTAATAAAGATGTGGGTGGAATAAGGGTTTAAAATGCAGCACTTATAACAAACAACTAGGTATTTAGTAAAAAAAAACAAAACAAAACAACCCTAGAAGAGCAGCCTTTCTTCACGCACAGCATGGGATTTGTTTTTTAAAATAGAAGGAAGAGTAACAACCACAAGACAAATATATTTGTAGATATAAAATCACAGCAGTAAGTCAAAAGGGTATAAAATACCTAGCATGGGAACAAGTAAGATCATAAGAGAGGGTTTTTTAAAAAAAAATCTGTCCATTCTGACCTGGGAAGAATCCTCCATAGGCAGGTTTGCTGTTTGTTAAATAGTGTAATATTCAAAAGTCCAGGTATAGGAGGGCCAAATTCTCTGCTGGAATAATTCCACTGAAGTCAATGGAGTTATACCAACTGATCTCACATCTGATCAGGAGTATGTAAATAGTAAAATATTAAACCACATTTTTCCTTTTACATACAATCAGCCTTACTGCTGCAAGGTTAAGGTCTATGGTTTTAGGGAGTGATTTATCAGAGCAGATTGAGTCATTAAGATGGGATCATTTTTACTGGCAAAGAGTAGAGGAAGTTATGTTCTCTGTGTGTGTGTATATAAATCTCTCCTCTGTTTTTTCCACCAAATGCATCCGATGAAGTGAGCTGTAGCTCACGAAAGCTTATGCTCTAATAAATTTGTTAGTCTCTAAGGTGCCACAAGAACTCCTTTTCTTTTTGCGAATACAGACTAACACGGCTGCTACTCTGAAACCTGTATTTATGTTGTGTGACTTTCCTGTCATAAGTTCTGAGAACTTTTGTATCCGAAAAAAGGTCTTCTATATTCCTGTCTCTAAGTCTTTGTGACTGTTAGTTGTACTATCCAAGGCATATCCAAAAATAATTTCAGTTAAATCTGATGATGGACTAATGGAAAAAAAGTCTTTAAATAGAATAATAAAAGCACAAAGTGTGAGTTGAGAGTTCTCCAAATCAAATGGAGGGTGCCAAATCAAAAGAAACATTTTAACATAGTGCATTAAAATGTGTTCTAATGCATCGGTCTTTAAAAAACAAAAATAAAACAAAAATGTATAAATTAAGGATTTGGGCCTGATTTTAAATGAAATCCCAGCTTTCCTGTTCATCCATATAGTTATGCTAGGGCAAATAATGATGGGTGCAGTTATGTGCAGGAGAAACTGAAGTAACTTAGATCATCTAAGTTAGATGTCTAATTGCTTGATATAAAGGCAGCTGCATGATATCTGTTGTGCCTGCGTAACTCTTAAAAAAAAAAAAAAAAAAGTTACCTGTGATTATTTGCATCTACAATTGTGTTTTTGAAAATCTGGCCTGCTGTCTTTTGAAATATAGTTTGTCTTGACAGAAAAAAGCAAGGATTCTACAAGAATTATTTGAAGTGTAAGCAGTCAGGATAAGCTTTACCCTGACATCTGGTGGTGAGTCATGGTGGGTTGTGGAAAAGAACTTCAGGGGCTGATCTCATTTGCATAGGCACACCTGCCTAGATGGTTACTTTGGCTGCTGTAGGAGCCCCAGTTTCTCTGTTATTGGGGCAGGAATAAACCGTTATTATCCTGATTATGTGAATCAAGGACAGTGGAACTATACTCGGCCTTTAGTTATGATGGAGGGACTCACCATCAACTAAGCAGCACTCACTAGGCAAGAGTCATGGGTTCCAAAACCCAGTGAAGAGAGAGAGAGAGGCTGGGGATGGGTATTAACACTGGGTAGTATGGGCCCCACATGCTAATTGCACTTCCTCCTCTCTCCACTGTGGGAAAAAAAAAAAAAATATCAGAGCTAATTTTGATTCCATTAGGAGTCTAGTTACAGGCTGCTGAGCTGAATTCACTTTGGGCTAATGGTGCACCAGCACTCAGGCTCCCTTACTACAAGCTGAAATCACAAAAGCTAAACTTACTAAGAGCTGAAATCACTGAGTGTTGTGTAGTTGGGGAGCCTGAAGATATATGGCAGAACAGCTTGCGGGACGGCGAGCAGAGTGGCTGGTGGAGCAGAGCAGTTTACGGGGTGGCGAGCAGAGCGGAACCCCATGGAGAGGTGTGGAAATCAGCTTTGGACCACGTAAGGTGCCCCTTAACCCCTTCCCCCCCCCCAATCTCCACCCAGATTGGGAGGTAAAAATCTGCAGATAAACTTTTGAATTTTGGGCTTGAACTCTGAACTTTTGACCAGTGACAGAGACTTTGGGGTCGTTGGACTTTTGGGACTTTGGATGATTTGGGGTTCCTGGATTCAAGAACCAAAGGGAAACGACACGCCCCAATTTGCTTGGGGGGGTTTTTTGCTCATGGGTTGTGTTATGAATCCTGTTAGTGGTGTTTCCCCAACATAATGCCACATTGTTTCTCTCTGTTATTAAAAGGCTTTCTGCTACACTCAGACTATGTGCTTGTGAGAGGGGAAGTATTGCCTCTTGGAGGCGCCCAGCAGAGGTGGTATATATTTGTCCCAGGTCACTGGGTTGGGCTCGAGCCAGTTTTGCATTGTGTTATTGGAATGGAACCCCTAGATACTGAACCCGGCCCTTGTTGCTGCCAACTCTGACGGGCAGAAGGGTTACAGAAGTATTTTGATTTCTGTACTGTACCAGCTATGTGGCCTAAAACAGAAGAAATTTTAGGCCAGAATGGACCCTTTGATTATCTTATCTGAAGTCCTGCAGAACACAGATCACAGAATTTCACATAGTAATTCCTGCAGTGGAGAGAAGTATTTTTACATACTACATAAGTGAACACTATCGCACTCAATAACCTGCGGTTGAACTCCTTCATATCTTTTAGAGAGACATTCAATCTTGATTAAAGACTCCAAGCAATGCTGAATTTAACCTTTGGAACAGATTATCAAGGAAAGTAGCAAACTAAGAGTATTATGTTGGACAAGAATGGCTGTTTAACCACTGTTAACCACAGCCTATTGTTTAAAAAAGAAACAGATTTTACTTTGTGCCAACAAGGGAAGTCACCTGCTCTAATCATCATTCAAATAGGAGCTGTATTCCCTGTGCCCTGACCTATATAATCAGATTGTCACTTGGATCTTAGAATTTGTTAAAACGTATCTCTGTTCTTTATCAAAAGTCTCTATTCCTTTTTCTTATGATTTGAAAATTACCTAATATTGGAGAGCAAATGAATCAGGCCTTGTGTACAGCAACACAAACAACCACTTGGGACCTATTGTTTTTGGAGTCTCCCTGTGTTTTGTTTTCTCATTTGGGCCTAATCAAGGAAAGAACTTAGGCTTTGTCAAGTTCCACTTCAGTGAAAAATAAACAAGTGCTTAAAGTCAAGCATGTGTAGGGTAGCCATACGTCCGCATTTTCCCAGACATGTCTGGCTTTTTGGTTCTTAAATCGCTGTCTGGGAGGAATTTTTAAATATCTAAAAACGTCTGGGATTTTGCCATTATTATTTTTCCCCAAAGAAGAGTTGATCATTCAAGAAAGAGAGTGAATGTCAATCACTTGAGAGAGTGCCTGCTTTTTTCCCCTAGCTCCAAGAGCTTGCGCCATAAAACAGCTGTTTCGTGTGGTTGGGAGGGAGAAGGAGGGGGAACACAGCCCACTCGGGGAGGAGGCAGGGCCAGGGTGGGAATTTGGGGAAAGGGTTGGAATGGGGGTGGGGAAGTGGTGGAGTTGGGGTGGGACCGGGGGAGGGCAGTGTGAGCAAATACCGCCCCCATGGACTATCCTCTTTTTTGAATGTTCAAATATGGTAACCCTAAGCATGTGCTTTGCTGAACAGACATCTTGACAAGTGTGGTATTCCATCTCCTTGGAATAAATGGGCCCAGAGAGTCAAAGCTGTTAATATGACTCTGTTACTTTACAACATCAAGAGTTCTAAACAGGATTTGGGATTCCAAGTATAGAGATCTCAGCCTGCTTAGTCTCATGGCAACAGTCACCTTTAAAAACCCTTTTAACACAAAAGGGGAGAAAAAAATAGTAAAGATAGAAAATGCAGCTCCTGTCTTTGATGCTGACTCTTACTAGCCATCTCAATGCTGGAGAAATACAAACATAGCATTCTATCTTATCAGCCACTTGGAGACCTGGCAAACTTGTACCAGAGTAGGGCTGTTTAAGACATTGCTTTTAGCTGCCTTGATGGTCACAGCTTCAGAAAAGTGTTGCAAAAGTTGTTGCCTGCTAACCCAGACTCTTTTTAAACAGAAGGCAAAAAGAGAGAAACAGGAAAGAGGAGGCAAGGAAGGAAAAAAGACACCTGAGGGAGGAGAGGAGAGTGGGAAACCAAGTTTCACATTCCACCTGGTGTTCAGGATTTATCTGAAGTCAATGAAGTTGCTGAAGTATGCACTCTGGGTCCCTCTCTGGCCTGGGCAGGTCAGGACAGCGCTCTCTGGATCAGGAGGATTCAGGTCCAATAGTGTAATAGTGGATTCCTGGGGTCTCATGAGACAATGGGGGTGGTAGCCATGATGGTTGAACTCTCTCCTTTCAGTCCACCTGTCCTCTTGCATTTTGATCTCTCTTTCTCTCTCTCTCTCTCTCCCAAAGTCTCTTTTAAGGACCCTAAAAGGGGTGATGGATGGAATCACCCTTCCCTGTCGTTATTTTGTCCTCCAGTTAGGCCTACTTTCTAACACAGCAATTTTGATCCATTAATTTCTGATTCCATTCTTCTCTTGTTTACTAGTCATCATCTCAACACAGGGTGGTAGCACTAGACCTTTTCATCTGGACAAATTCAGTGTTTTTGCTTTTATAAACAATGTTGTGTAACAGTCAAGTTTTACTTCTGTTGCCTTTGACAAATTAAAATACAGGACTCTGCACAACAGGTACCCAAGTGCTTTCTAAAATTGTACTCCAGGTCTAGTTTAAATAAATAAATAAATTAAATTAAATAAAAAGATTGGCTTTGATGCCACAGACTTCTGAAAATTCTTCACTTCCACAGCTTTGTGTGGTACAATAGCCAAATGTTTGATTTTTCTCAATCAAACCCTAAAATATTAACACACTATTACTTTATTTCTCTTACCCTTTGACTGGATAGGCGCCCCCTATCGCAGAACCATTCAGCATAACATATATTACCCCCGAGCTCTGCTTTGCATACTGCAATAGATAACGGAAGATTATACTTCAAAACATCCGCTATAGATTTTTATATACAGATTATAAACGGTAACTAAATAGTCATGGCCAGTGGAGGGGGGCAATAAGTGAAAATGTCCAAGTTGCAAAACCACCATCAAAACTGGTTCCCCAGCTGGCAGTTGCAGTAGAGAGGATTAGAACTTAATGGCTATAAAAGGTGATCTGTCTTCTCAACCCCAGAAGTGGTTCCTCCAGGGCAAGGTTGGGGCACTTTGACAGATCACTGTGAGAAGTTTTGCACTGCAACTCTGTGTTGTACTTGCTGTATTTTCATCTTCAAGACTGTCAATCTGGCACCTTTCGTGAGCATTAAGATCTCCTAGGCCTTGTTTTCACTAGAAAAAGGTCTATTTTAACACGTACACTAACACATTAAAATCCTAGGCAATCTGTAGTTGATCTGGACACAGTGGTGAAATGAGGATATGGATGGATTTTAAACTACGGGCCACACCTTTTGTTAACTTGAACACATGGAAAGGGCACTACCTGTACCCATATTCTCATATACCAGTCATGTAAGTGGTTCCAGTGCAGGGGTTACAACTTAAATCATCTGCTTAGTCAGCTTTTACCATGTAACCCATAACTCAGGGTGGCGGCTCTCCTCAGCCTACCTGCCCTGGACTCAGCTCACTCTAAGTCCTACCCACTCCCACACCCCCATGAGGGAACAGAGGGTGCAAAAGGATGGGAATCCCAGCCTGCAAGGGCCACAAGGTCTGACTCTATCCCCTGAGCCCAAGGTCCATCACCAAAATCCCAGGTCTTTTACCTAGGGGAACTGTTCATTGTATCCTTTTAACGGCACTGAAAACAGTCCACAAACTGTGACAAATTAAGAACTCAAGCAAGTACCTCAGTTAGGTACTAAGCACATTCTTAATTAACCTACTGTGGACTGAAGGTGCTGAGAAAAAGGTGAAAAAACTCCCCAGCCCCACTCGGAACACAGGTGCAAGAGGCTTCACATGGTCTGTGCTCAAAGTCAAATCTCTGAGCTGGGGGATGCAGGCCAATCAGCACCCTTCCCTCCAGCTGGCCAATAGGTGCCCCAGACTATAAGTGGGGGGGGGGAAGGGGAGGAGGGAGGAGCTACCCAGTGTCCCTCATCAAATGTCTCCCTCTGTTGCTGCTGTAATTGTCCTCTTTTGCTGCCTGCCCAGTCATCTTCCTCCAACCACTGAGGTGGGTGGATGGCATTTTTAACACATAAGGTAGTCAACCTTATGCTTTTCCTCCTTACATCACACCTTTAAGTTATAGTCTATACAAGGTCTTAAGGGTATGCCTACGCTAGAGATAAGAATTCCAGAAAAAAAATCTTTTGGCCCTACTAAAGCTTTCTGAACCATCTCCATGGACATGCTTATGAATGTAAACAGTATGATTTACAGTGATTGATGCAATCTTCCAGAAAGTTTCTACTGCATTATTTTCACACTCTTCTGTGGTAGGGCAGGAATCATAATTAAATCCTGTGGGAAGAAACACAGTGCTCATTATTAAAGATATGATGACAGGTGGAAACAGAAAATCCAAAGTGGCTTTAAAATATATATTGTATGTGTTTTTTGTTCTAGGTTCTGCATGGTTGGAGATCTGATAGGATATACATCCATGACAGTACGGCACCATTTCTCTCCTCCTTTTCACCAGCCCTTACATTTTGTACAAACCATGACTTGCTATGGTCTCAAAGCATAGACCCCTT
The DNA here is from genome assembly GCF_009764565.3 of Dermochelys coriacea. Lineage (NCBI taxonomy): Eukaryota > Metazoa > Chordata > Testudines > Dermochelyidae > Dermochelys > Dermochelys coriacea. The sequence continues at coordinate 115,025,710 of NC_050071.1, forward strand.
TGTCTGTGGAAACTGCTCTAACTCGTGTCAGAAAACTGGTCTGGTGCACAGAAAGCCCCAGAATCCGGGAAATGAAAAGGTGACTTAAATCCACCATCACAACACCTCCTTCAAAATTTCACAGTGTATGCTTCAGCTGCAGCTGAAGTGTAAATGTCTATACAGCACAAGCCAGGGGAGAATCAGGACACTCACTTCAGGGGAGTTACCCACATAAACCAGGAGTATGAGAGCAGAATCCGACCCATAGTTCCAGTACAAAGCAATCAATTATCTTTTTAGCCCCACCATGAATTTATAACCAACTTTTTATTATATCAGTTCTTTTCTGACCAGTATCGTTTGCTTGTCCACACCAGTTCAGGAAATCTCCAAATGAACCAATTAAAGTATCACAAAGAGGCATGTAGCGACGAGTTCTATCAGAATAGCTAGTGACCAGCAGATGGTTATTTTCCCAAAAAAGAGACTAAGGAAAGAAAAGAAAACAAAAACCATATCATCTTTTGGATGTATGTGCATGAAGCCGTCACTTCTGCGTGGCCGGGAAAACATTTTAAAGCATGTTTTAAAATGATTTCTAAATACTTCAGAATCTCACAGATGGCTTGTTCTAATCAAACTACTGTCAATTAAATACTTTAAAAACAATTCTATACTTCTTAAACTAAAAGTTATAGGGACAAAGTTTTCCCTTGCAATGGTGTAAATCTGGTATAACTTGACAGTGGATTTTGCGGGGGGATTTACATCACTGTGAGAACAGAACTTGAGCTATAGAAAGACTCCAGGCTTCTAGAATTTGCCTGTCTTGAGCTGACAGGTTTAGGAAAAGCTAGGTATATAGACACTAAGGACTTGTCTATATGGAGACTTAGTGTGCAGCAAGACAGGGTGTGAAACTTCAGTGCACTAAGTGACCATGTGGACCCTGCTGCCATGCACTGAAAGTAGCACTATGGAACTTTTAGCAGGGTCCACATGACCACTTTGTGTGTGGCAGGCTGGCAGGCTGTAGATTTACACCCCAACTTGTTGCGCACAAGTTGCCATATAGACAAGCCCTAAATACAAGTAAAACAAAACTAAGGTCTGATCTACACTACAAACTTAGGTTGGCTTAACTACTTACCTTGTGCAATGTCACTGTCGACCTAAGCCCTGGTGCAGACTCTGCTAGATGGTAGAAAAATTCTTCTGTCGACCTAGTTACTGCTTCTAAGAGTGGTGGATTTACTACAGCAATGGAAGAACCTCTCCTGTCCCTGTAGTGTCTACACCACAGTGGCACAGGTGTGCCACTGTAGGGTTTCTAGTATAAACATATCCTTCACAATGGTGACATTGAAATTAGAGAGCTCACTTGACAGAGTTGAATGAAGATATTTACTTCTAAACATGCATAAGATGGGTTTTGAGGTTGGTTTAATTAAAGTGCTTTGAGGGCTTTTATACACTTTCAGCTGTTTAACTGGACACATACTTATCTGTAATAGTGCTGACCAGCTTAAAATCATAATTATTTGGCTGCAAGTTCAGTATTGTAGCAACTAATTCTAAACCATGTTACATCTCTCTGACACTTCATTGCTGTGGAGTCAAGGTCAAGAACACTGGTTCTCAACCTTTTGGTCTGCAACCCACAAAGTGGGCAGAAAATCATTGCATGGCCCACCATATCAAATCTGGTCAATTTTGGACTGCTAAATCAGGGGAGAGATGATAGATGATCATTAACACACCATTGATAATCAGTACCTTGTTAGGTGGAATTCTATGCAGTGACAGGTTAATAAATAACTCATAGTCCGATGGTAAAATGTTGCAAGGATCCTTATTAATGAAAGCCTTTTTGAAAGCTTCCCATATCTTTGTACAGTTCTTCTCACTGTAATAATTAAAACAAATAGTAGTATTATTTTCCCATAGCAGACCTGCAATATGTGCTTTGTTCACAACCTCCCACAATCCCCAAAAGGAAATAAAACTAAGATTATTAAGGGGGGAAAAGTTTGTGCTAAATTAATGAAATCATTAGCCCATCAATTAGTATCTAAGACATGAGGATTTGCACTAGGGTTATTCAGCTAGACTCTTACAGCAATTCAGCAAAAACCATGTACGGCATAGTATTCATAATGAGACTTAGATTCATAGATACTAAGGTCAGAAGGGACCATTCTGATCATCTAATCCGACCTCCTGAACAGTGCAGGCCACAGAATCTCACCCACCCACTCCTACGAAAAACCTCACCTATGTCTGAGCTATTGAAGTCCTTAAATCATGGTTTAAAGACTTCAAGGAGCAGAGAAGCCTCCCTCAAGTCACCCATTCCCATGCTACAGAGGAAGGCGAAAAACCTCCAGGGCCTCTCCAATCTGCCCTGGAGGAAAATTCCTTCCCGACCCCAAATATGGCGATCAGCTAAACCCTGAGCATATGGGCAAGATTCACCAGCCAGATACTACAGAAAATTCTTTCCTGGGTAACTCAGATCCCATCCATCTAATATCCCATCTCAGGGGATTAGGCCTATTTACCCTGAATATTTAAAGATCAATTACTTATCAAAATCCCATTATCCCATCATACCATCTCCTCCATAAACTTATTGAGTAGAATCTTAAAACCAGATAGATCTTTTGCCCCCACTGCTTCCCTTGGAAGGCTATTCCAAAACTTCACTCCTCTGATGGTTAGAAACCTTCGTCTAATTTCAAGTCTAAACTTTCTGGTGGCCAGTTTATACCCATTTGTTCTTGTGTCCACATTGGTGCTGAGCTTAAATAATTCCTCTCCCTCTCCTGTATTTATCCCTCTGATGTATTTATAGAGAGCAATCATATCTCCCCTCAACCTTCTTTTAGTTAGGCTAAACAAGCCAAGCTCCTTAAGTCTCCTTTCATAAGACAAGTTTTCCATTCCTCGGATCATCCTAGTAGCCCTTCTCTGTACCTGCTCCAGTTTGAATTCATCCTTTTTAAACATGGGAGACCAGAACTGCACACAGTATTCTAGGTGAGGTCTCACCAGTGCCTTGTATAATGGTACTAAAACCTCCTTATCCCTACTGGAAATGCCTCTCCTGATGCATCCCAAAACCACATTAGCTTTTTTCACAGCCATATCACATTGGCAGCTCATAGTCATCCTATGATCAACCAATACTCCAAGGTCTTTCTCCTCTTCCGTAACTTCTAATTGATGCGTCCCCAACTTATAACTAAAATTCTTGTTATTAATCCCTAAATGCATAACCTTACACTTCTCACTATTAAATTTCATCCTATTACTATTACTCCAGTTTACAAGGACTTGCTATGCAGTACTGTAGAAGTAGTGAAAATGGGATTTATTACTTAGAAATGTTCTAACCCCAAAAGAACCATTTGTAGCAGAGTTTGGCCACAGCGATCAAAGCTCTAAGTGACCCTAGATTACAACTGAAACATAGGATTCAGGGATCTCATTATCCCTTTTCCTGCTAGATCAAAGACCCGTCTACTATAAGAAATCTCTTCCCTATGTAAGTACTTGTAAACTGTGATCAGGTCACCACTTAACATCTTCACTGACTTCAATGGGAATTTAAGTAAATACCTGAACAATTCATTTACTGCATATTTTTCTTTTCATCACTCGTCATCTCATGTTTGAGCAGCATGCAATACAAAATCAGAAGTATTATTCTGCTCCCCTACTGAACATATTTTAATTAGCAACTACAAAACTATGGGGTGGGGGTAGGGAAGGCACATATATAAGGGTGATTCCTGGCAAACTTAATACAGACAGCAACAAGTTGTACAGGATTTGTTTTGTAGTAGTCAGCTAAAGAATGAGAAGTAATCTACACTGCCAGCCAATGGAATTTATAGAACCATGTGTATATGTATTACAGAAGTGTGTGTATGCATGAATGTAGCATTTGCTTGTTAGAAACCTCCAATATAGTGACAGTGAGACTTTCATTATAATCCTTTATTTTCACATGTTGATAACATTCTGAAAAAATCTCCTTTTTTGTCTGAAATTTTTCAATGCTTGGTCTTAATCTGAAGGTAATTTGTGTAATTGTTTGAACAAACTCTATACATCCATTTATGCGTTATGTGAGAATGGAAAAAATCCTTTATCCATTTAAATTTTTTTGTTAGGGGTTTTTGCATATGCACAGGACTTTACAAGCCGAAACTGTGCAGGTGGCTCCTCCTCAGTAAGAACTAGCTTTGGGCCAATTTGCAAATAAACAAGAAATAATTTACAGTTATAAAGAATAAATATCTGTTTTGCACTTGCAGTATGAAATTTCCATGCTGTTTAGATTTACAGCATTCACTTATAGGTTAGGTTAAGATTTTGTCACGGTTACTTTTAATAAAAGTCACAGACAGGTTTGGGGAAATAAACAAAAATTCACAGAAGCCTGTGATCTGTCTGGGACTTTTACTAAAAATAATTTGGGGTGGGGGGGAACTGACAATTTTGCCCCTCCGCCCCCGCTGCCCACGACAGTGGTTGACAGCTGCAGGGCCAGCGGCTCAGAGCTCTGGGGCTACTGCAGCCTGCGGAAGCTCAGAGTTCTGGGGCCAGCACCTGACAACTGTGGGGCCCCCACCACCCACAGTGGTTGACAGCTCCGGGGCCTTCGCTGAAGATGTTATGGAAGTCTGAGAGTCACAGAATCTGTGACAAAATTTTATCTTATGGGCCTATGGGAAAACACAAAAATACATAATATTGACAGTAATTTTGTAGCTGTGCTTTTTATAATGCTAGTTGAGGTTCCAATTCAGGAAAGAACTTGAGCATGTGTTAATTTCCATCCTTTATTTCAATCATTCCTACTTCAGTGGGACTCAAGTTAGGTAGTCTGCCTACATGGGTCACAATGCAAGATCAGAGCCTTAGATCTTATATAAATGTGAGCAACATAAAGGTATTATAAGATTCTTACCTTTTGCATTTCTTGACTTGTTTAAAATGGCCTTTGTGTTGCATTTAGTTAAGTTCCTGTAATTTATAATGACAGGTGGAGCCGGTAGTGCCATCTAAAGTTAAGGTTGCTTGACTTCCCATTATAAACCCCTGTTTTTAATTGTTTATGAATTTGCCAAACTTCAACCATTCAGGCTGAAACTTTCCAAGGCAGGTGTCTGCCCTGGGTTGAATATTTTTGGGAAGCTTCAGCCAAAATGGGTCACATATTTCTGAGAATTTGATTAAGGGAAAAAACCTTTTTGCCTGTATAAAAACCACCAGTTTTATTGGGAAGCCCTAGTTTTCATCGTTTGGAGCAGGAAACAGAAATTTGGCAGGGAGTGAAATGTCAGTTCACATGTGCTTAGTAGAGACATGTTACAGTTTAGCAGCTCAATTATCCAAAGATTCTGTCTGTGCTGAGCATGCTCCATCTCCTCACAGCTCCTGTGTGCCAGCTGGACTGCACATATACCTCCCTCCTCACAAAGCAATTGAGTATGCTCCAGTCCAGACCAGGGCTGCAGGGGACAAGCTGAATCTTCAATTGTTACACCTGGCTGCCAGGGGCACTGTGCTATCAGGCACTGGAAATGAGAGCAGGGAGACTGTCTCACCTATTTTCTTAATGTTGCACTGCTGATGCACAGGTAGTGAGGAGGAAGCAGCCACATTGGAATGCAGAGGGATAAGAAAGGGTGATGGGGAGAAGAGAGTTTCAGGAAGCACGGGGTGCAGAGCAGAAGGATGGACGAGAGCCAGAGAGGGAAAGGAACAAACACTGATTGTGGAGGTGGATAGGAGCTGAGGTGACGGGGGCAAAAGCAAGGGGTGAGAGATTAGGAGAAAAAGGGGGGCAGGATCTCAGAAGTGAGGAAGGATGGATAGGAAGAGAGGGAGATGGGAGGGATAGATAGGACCAGAAGGGAAAAGGGGTCAGGAACTTGGGGTGTGTGCATGTGTTGGGGTTGGAAAGGAAGAGAGGGGGTAAGAGGCAAAGATGGGGCCTAAGGTAGAACCCTTTATGATAACTTATAATATAATCTATAATCACTAGAACATGCTGCTCTACAGAACCTGGGATTGAATCAGTAAATCCTCAATCTGTATATTCCTTTTGTCAGAGAGCTGTGAAACCCACTAATAAACTGTCTCATCTCTCTCTACTGGTTGGTCCACATAAATGACGACAGCCTATTACTACTGCTATTTACTTAGCTCAAGTGCTAGAGGATCCAAAGGTCTAAACCTTGCTGATGATTTTAAACTGGAGGTCAGTATGGCTCCACAGGATGGAATATCTGATTTTTCAGGTTTTTCTAAATGTAGGAAGTTACATTTAAAAAACCCCTACATTAAAAGAATGTTGAGGTTACCAAGTCAAACACTGAAAAAATAGGAAATGTCAGAATAAAGGTTGCCTGTGTAACCTTAATTCAGCCCCTTTGTGCATATGCATTATGATAAAATCTTTAACTCACACCTACTGTTTTTTTCCACAGGACCCCTGCCTTATTAGTGTACAGGCTGGATGATGCTCTGGGGATAAATCAGGGCTGTGTAGTAAATGAGGCTGTTGCCTGTAAGACCCCTGCCTCATGTGATACATAAATTGGAAGTTGTGTACTGCAGGGGATTACAGGAAGAGAAAGGATGGTCTATTTAAGGAAGCTGAATGCCATACTGGAGAATTAGGTTCTATACTGACTGTGCCACAGAGTTACTGTGTGATGCCGGGCACCCTTAATTCTGGCATTTCCTAACTTTTGAGTGCTTGATTTTGCAACCTTAATATTGTTTTAATGTCGTTTTGGCATACATATATGGCTATATTATATGTGTGTGGGATCCAAGACACTAAGATGGCATTACAATAGACATATGCTATCTAAAGTTGCAGTTCATAAAATATAACAGTTCAAAGTGCAGTTTCATAAATATTGTTCAAAAATGTTTACCAGACTAGTTTTAATCATATAGGGTAAAATTTTCAAAAGTGCCTAAGTCACACGCACACTATGTTAACTCTAAATTTTGAAATATAATTTGGTGGATATGAAAAGGAAGAAAAGAGAAGACTCAAGATTCAGTAGGGGCAATTAGTCATTTGAAACTCAAATTAAACAAAGTCTTAAACTTCTGAAAAGTTTTATTAGAAGGCTGACAATTGCTACAGACATAGAGCCTGAATGTACAGTATTAGCATTCAGTAAGGCCCAAGACGGAGGGCGCGGGACTCCATCCATGTAGTAAACTAAATTCTACTTTTATTAATACCTATTAATAGCAAGAAATCAAAAGGTCATATCACAACACAATGTAGTTCTATAGTTGATGCTCTGCACTGCAACACTAAGCAAAATTTAGATTATGGAGCATTTCTCATTTTATTCAGTTAACAGCATTATCAATTAAAGAAATAACAAGCTCAACCTAGGCAAAAGTTTCTTATTGCATTACTCGAGTAAGAGTTATTCTATCTTTTATCCAGTATGCTGCAGAGGCTTTCAAATTACAACCTTGGAATTTATGTATCTTAAATAATTCTTAGCTGTATATTAAGGTAGAAATTCTTAGATGTTACTCCAGCCAGGCATTTAATAACAAGAGTAGTAACTGGCTGATATAAGATTGGATCCTTCATTTCTTAAATATAGCTTGACTAGGTTCTTCTCCCAAGATTGGTCTTGGGTATTAGGTGCCTGGGTATCTCCCTCTGGATTCAATCTCAGATTCTGAAACCGATGAGCAACAGCTAATGTCCTAAATAATTCTCTTAAGGTACAAAGAATTTTCTCTGACTCGGGTAATTCTACCTCTTGCTAAAGTGCATGGTTACTTCTCAGCTTCTGCTGAACAAGGTCTGAGAAGAATATTTAACTTCCAGCCTAGGTTTTCACCTGGAATAATCTTTTGTAGATGCAGACTAGCTGGTCCAATTACTAGATTTATATCTGTTACTTTCATCCTGATATTCTTTGTCACATTCTGTTTCTCCTTGTTTCTTTCTTCTAGAAATCTTTCTTAGTCTCTTTCCAGAAGCCTTCTGCTCTAATCTCCTTGGAACTAGCTTTTTGTTCCCCCCGCTTCCTACAAAATGTTACATTATTCAGAACAGATGAGTGTCTTATAACAAGACATTTCTTTTTTGTCAGAAAGGTGCATATGCCTTGTTTTAATCTAAACATTCCAGTCAATCCCTAATTTTTTTGCAGGATGAGCTCAGAATCTTAGTCTTTGTTAAAATGTGTTCTAATGAAACCCTGGGTCACACCAATTTCAGCTAAAATCTTATTTAATTCTCATCTCACCCGTTTCAACATGTTTTCACCATTGTTATTCATATGGGTCCACAAGTCTATTGTATCATTCATTGGAACTAGAATTTAGGGTTAAAATAATACAGTTAAAGTTACTATACGAAACATGTCAATAAGGCCAGGTTTCGGCTCCCAGAAATTCATACATTACAACATAAAGCACAAGAGGGTTAAATTAGATATCCTGTCCCTTCACCTTTTTTTCATTAAGGTTCCTAAAGTATAAAAGGAAAGATCAGCTAAAATCTGAAGAACTCCTGACAATATTGTGTCCCCCCACCCCCGATCCTTTTAATATATTTATTTTAAAGATGAATTATGGATTTCTCAACAATTACAAATATGTTGGTTTCAACAGGACTACTCCTATGATTAAGACTGCAGTATCAGGCCTATGATTTGTAAAACCATTAAAGTGTGGAGACTGATTCAGAAAGAGAAAAGTACTTACCCAACACTTGGATTCACAATTCTAATATATTCATAACATCTTCCAATTACAATGCTCTCCAGGTTATGTGTGGTACCTTCACCTTTCCATTTCTTCTTCCCATCTATTTCTGTGGGTTTAACATAATCTTTACTGAAAAGAAGACCTACTAACAGAGGCAAGAAGAAGCTGTTCATCATGAAATAGTGAGAACCAAAGTCATAAAGAAATAAAATCAAATGTCCAAATGGAAAAGAGAAGACTGCAGTTTATATTTGTGTATCAATATAGGCTATGGCCCTGCACTTAAATGATTCTAGGTGCAGAGTCCGATAGAAAACGAACTTTATTGTGAAATGCAACAGCTTCTTGCGACTACTGCAGAGCTAAAAGTCCTTAGAAAAATCTAGCTTGTAAAACTATTTGTACTATTGCCATCTTGTGACTATTAGATAATATTACACCTCCTCTAAAGAAAACATATCACTGATGTACCATTAATAAAAATTCAGATTTTTTTGAGCATAAGCTTTCGTGAGCTACAGCTCCGATGGAAGTGAGCTGTAGCTCACGAAAGCTTGTGCTCAAATAAATTTGTTAGTCTCTAAGGTGCCACAAGAATAAACCAAGAGACAAGATGAGTGAGGAAATACTTTTTATTGTCCAACTTCTGTTGGTGAAAGAGACAAACTTCTGACCTGAAGTAGTGTTCCGTGTAACTTAAAAGCTTATGTCTTTCACCAACAGAAGTTGGACCAATAAAAGATATTACCTCACTCACCTTGTCTCTAATATCCTGGGACCAACATGGCTACAAAACACTGCAAAGAATAAACTGCGAAGGAATACACAACAATTAAAGCACTAACTTCATAACAAGAGTTCACACATCCTAACTCTCACAACACAATCAGTATAGGCAACATAAGTATTGTCCATATCTTTTCATTTCTCTATGGATTCTGGCAACAAAACTTGTGTTGTGATAAAACAGATTATAAAGTTTTCCTGCTGAAGAAAACTGCCTTGTGGTCTGGAATCAATTATACGCAGAATCAAATGAATTAAACTTAACTTCCATGTATTGAACAAATTAATTTATATATATATTCTCTGCCAACTGTCTGTCTGCCCTGGATAAGATCTTGGCCAGATCCTCAGCTGATGTAAATCAATGTAGCTCCATTGTCAATTTTCTTTCCTGTACATATTGATGAAAATGCTCACAACTGTGTAATTTGCCTGTGGATGTGAGCACCTGGGATATATACCATTGGTTTCCTTTCTTGTAGTAGCACATCCCTAAATCCTCAATGAACACCTGAATTGTTAACCCTTTAGTTATATCACAGTATGCCAATATGCTTGCACTAGTAGGTTAACTGATTCATTTTGATGAAGATAATTCCTGTTAATCATCTTTCTTTAGGAGAACTCTTGGTGGGACCAAGATTTTCCACAAATAGTGGTAGAAACTGGGCAAGGTGATTTGCCATCTCCAATATATTCCCACGTAAGCATGATTCTCAGGTAGCTTCACCTCAGAAATTGATGCCACTTTTTTGCACTGTTGGTCTTGATAAACTCCTCAGACAAAGTAGTCAATATACTGTAATTCTGCTGGTCTTATGATGCATTTATTCAGATTTCACTTGAAACCTTTTCCCTAGATCTCTGGAGCATGGCATGAAGATTGACTTTACACATCAATATATTATCCACAATGCCTGCAAGTGCGCCAAGCCTGGCTTAGACTCATAGGGTGAAATCCTGGCTCCACTGAAGTTAATGGGAATTTTGCTATTTACTTCAGTGGAACCAGGATTTCACCAACAGATTTTAAGGCCAGAATGAACCATTGTGATCAGCTGGTGTGACCTCCTGCATAACACAGGCCATAAAACTTCACTAAATGATTCTTGTATCATACCCATAACCACTGGTAAAACTAGAACGTATCTTTTGGACAGACATCCAATCTTAGTGTAAAGACTTCAAGTGATGGTGATGCTACCAAATCCCTGCATGTTGCTCGAATGGTTAATTACCCTCACCGTTAAAGAAATTGTGTCCTATTGCTAGTCTATCTAGCTTCAGCCTCCAGCCACCAGATCTAATTATGCCTTTTTCTGCAAGATTTAAGTTACCTCTGAATCCTTTCTTTAAACAATTTAATAGATTGAGCTTTTTTAGGTTCTCATTGTTAGGTATTTGCTCTTGTGGCCACTGCATTACACTGGAAGTTCATGTTGAGTTGGTTATCCATCAGGACTCCTAAGCCCCTTTGTAAAATACAGTCCCCATCCTGTAAGAGTGCTATATGTTCGTTGTTTCCAGAAGTATGACCTTGCATTTGACTGTATTAAAAAGTATATTGTTGAAGTACAACTTATCAAGTGATCTGCATCAGTGTTTCTCAACTTTTTTGATATCAGGGATCAGCTTGCTGTCTTCCTAAACCAGCGGTCTCTAATCTTTTTACGCACAAGATCACTTTTTGAATTTAAGTGCAACCCAGGATCTACCCCGTCCCTTCCCCGCTCACTCCATCCTCCCTCTCTCCATCGCTTGCTCTCCCCCACCCTCACTCACTTGCACCAGGCTGTGGCAGAGGGTTGGGTTTCAGGAGGGGGTGAGGGCTCGGGGCCGGGGCTGAGGGATTCAGAGTGTGGGAGGGGACTTGGGACTGAGTGTGGGACGGGGTTGAGGTGCAGGAAGGAGTGAGGGATGCAAGCTCTGGGAGGGGGCTCAGGGCTGGAGCAGGGACTTGGGGTGCAGGAGGAGGTATGGGGTGCGGGCTCCTGCCAGGTGGCACTTACCTCCGGCGGCTCCCAGTTGGTGGTGCAGCGGGGCTGCTGCTAAAGCAGAAGAGGCCAATTCATCCCTGCGACCCCTGTGTGTGTGTGTGTGTGTGTGGGGGGGGGCCCTGGCTCCGCATGCTGCTCTTACCTGCCAGCACCACCCCTGCAGCTCCCATTGGCTGCAGTTTCCCGTTCCCAGTAAATGAGAGCTGCGAGGGTGGTGCTTGCAGGCAGGAGAAGCACATGGAGAGCTCTGCCCCTTCTACCACTGGGGCTGCGGGGGGCATGCTGGCCACTTCTGGGAGTGCCATGGGAGTGCGCCACCAGAGATTGCGACCGACTGGGACAGTCTCCAGGATCGACCAGTCGATCGCGATCAACCGATTGGTGACCACTGTCCTAAACTGTATCAGGGACATCTCAGGGACTATTGCCAGTTCATGGACCAGCCGTTGAGATACACTGATCTAGATCACTTTGTACAACTGACCCGTCCTTATTAATCTCTCTACCATTTTTTGTGTGTTATCTGCTCATTTGCCAACAATTTTATATTTTCTTCCAATTCGTTGATAAAGATGTTGGCTAGCACTGGGATCTCACTAGAAGCACCCCAGTTGGATGATGACTCCACATTTAGTTACTTTTTGAGATCTGTCAGCCCTTTTTAATACATTTAATATATGCTGCATTGATTTTTTTTTTTTTTAAGTGAGTGGTGCAAAGTACTAAGTCAAATGTCTTTAAAGAAGTCTAAATATATTATGTCAACACAGTTCCCAAAGAGTAAGCTATTGCATCTGTACCTCCTCTCTCTTGTGGGTATTAAATATGATTAGCATTCACCTTGCTTTTGTCCAGTCTTATGTGGCATAGAAATATTGAAAAGCTGTAGGGCTGGGATCTGCACTCGATCCCTCACTCCCGTTGAGGAAAAAGGATTGTCCCCTCCAATCATCCTGTGCATGTCCTCTACATCCATCTCTTGTATTCAGGTATTGATAGCCATGGTATCGCACCCAATTTAATAATGCAACTTCTACGCTTTCATCCAGTTGAATGAGACTTTACAAAATAACGTCTCGTCCAACTGATGAGAAAAAATGTTAAAAAAAATAAAAAGGGGGGGAGGTGGCAGGCTCATGTACTAGGACCTGAAGGACTAGATACCGCGGTATGATGAGTGCCTTCCACACCCCTTGAGTATCTCCCAAATCGTTTCAGAGGTGGCCGCTTACCATATAAGATAGTACACTGGACTCCTGCAACTGATTCTGCATAAACTTCAGGGCTGTGAGGCCCCCCTGATGGCAGCACTGCAGAGGCCGATGTCAGCAAAACTTACTAACGCTTACTTGAGGGCCAGCCGTTGTCCTTTTAATGCCTGCGGGGCGGTTCCCCTGAGCCTGAGGCTCCTGCGGGGCAAGCCAGGGCAGCAACCCTTGCACGGTGGCCTTGCCAGGGGATCCACGGGGTGGGAACAGGTGGGATTCCCCCTCCCCTCCAACCCTCTGCGGAGGCAGGGACTGGCCGGAGACGTGGCCCGCAGCCCGGCGAGGGGCCGCAGGCTGCAGCCAGCCCCGCCCGCCCACGTGCGCTACCACCCCCCCGCGTTAACTCTTTGCGGACGGGGCCCGAGCCGGGACCAAGGAAGCCAGCGGGGGGCGGCGCCCTCCCGGCTCCTGGGAAGCGGCCCGTCAGCAAACAGCCTGCGCACGCAGCGAAGCGCCAGCAGGGCCGCTGCGGCAGGCCGCTGTTCCGCCGGCCCCTGTCACGTGACGGGGGGGGGGGCAAGGGCCGCTCCCAGAGCGGCCTCGGCGGGTTGGGGCATGCGCAGAGCGGTTGTCGCTGCCGCGGCTAGTGCTGCTGCTCGCGCTGGGCACGGCCAGTCTCTATGGGGAGAACATGGCTCCCTTCCCCGACGAGGTGGATGTCTTCACGGCTCCGCACTGGCGGATGAAGCAGCTGGTCGGGCTCTACTGCGACAAGGTACCGGGCGGGAGGAGCGGGGAGTCCGCGGCCGGAGCGGGGTGGGACCTACACGCCCCCTGGGGAGGATTTACTGACTGCGCAGCTGTCGCCGCCCCTCCCCCCGGGATAGGGCAGGGACACGCGGCCCTCGCGGGCTGCCGAGCCCCTCGCTCCGGCTCGCTTCCCAGGCGGCGGCGGCCGCCGCTGCTCCTTGCGCCAGCCCCGCGAGCACGGCAACTTCCGCCTGCCCCAGCACAAGTAACTGCGTCTGCTTCCCGCCCGCTCCTCCTCCTCCTCCTCCTCCTCCCGGCAGCAGGGCTGTCCTGCCCTCGGGGGGCGACCTCCCCCGCCTCTGCTCTCTCCTCCCCAGCGTGCGCTTCCCGAAAGCCCCCAGCAAGTCTCTGCTCATTTTTCCCAGCCGGGAAGAACGGAGCTTTCCCTGGCGCCTCTCTCGTTTTATAAGAGGAGGGAGTCACACGTACCAGGGTTCCGATTTTGGAGTTGGGGCTACAGGGCCGTGTGCGGGTATCAGTGTCCCATGCGAGGACCCCCTGCAGGATTAGGATCTATTTGTGACATGTCTATGAAGTGCATTTCTCAAAGATTAAAAAGGCTCACTGTTTACACTGGAAAGCTTGCAATTTTATAAATCTGAGGTTCCCAAACTGGTCTGCCAACCCAGGGGTGGCCTGCAGAGCAGCTGCTGGCATCGCTTGCTGGTGATGTTGACTCTTCTCATTTGAAGCTGCAAAACTTCATTGACGGTCACTTTAAGAATACATTAAATACTTTCTTAATGTTAAAAGAAAAGGAGTACTTGTGGCACCTTAGAGACTAACAAATTTATGCAAGGCACTGAATTTAGCGGTATAGAGTGGAAATCTGTCAACTTCATGAAATTAAATTTGTTAGTCTCTAAGGTGCCACAAGTACTCCTTTTCTTTTTGTGAATACAGACTAACACGGCTGCTACTCTGAAACCTTTCTTAATGTTGTTTCCCTGCGTAAGTAATCTCTCTAGTTTCCACGGCCATATTATGTGGTCACAATTGATCTGCCTGTTGTGAGAGGCCAGTCTGGTGGTCTGTACTATTGCAGGTACAGGCAGTGTGGAGGGAGGGGGTTTGTGAGACAATCTCTTAAATGTTCTCCATGCTATGAAAAAGTTTGAGAACCCCCTTCTGGAAAACACAGCCTTTGAGTACTGTTGACGTGGGCCTTAACACTCTTTTTTATTGGTCTTGGAATGTTCACACAATGTTATTAATGTACTTGTTTGTTCAAGATTTCTACAAAGTTTTTACTAAATTAATCAGACTGTCCTAAAAGCAAGCTGTAGTGATGCTGAACTGGTTGGACAGGAGTGTAGGTTATCAAATATTGAGAGAATCTTGAATTCAACTGTCCTCTCTTGTGTGAGTTTATTTTCTAATTTTCCAACATTTTCATGCAATAAACCGAGGCCCAACTTTCACAAAATACGTATGGAGAGCAAATCTGGATTAACCATTTTAAATGTTAGAAGAGAAGGAAGATATGTAAGATTGTGTCCTGTTAGCCACATTTCAGCTGTTTCTTTATCTGAACTCAACCTCTGACCTTTGTATTTACGATCAGTCATGTTGGCTAGATAGTGGAAAAGTTCCTAGCTACTCAGAATTGTTTTTTGACTTCTGCTCTTATGAGGTTACAGATCTTTGTTAATCAGATCAAGTAAGGCTTTGCTGTATGGATTATTCATAATTATTCTCAGGTTGTCTTTCATGTTCTACCAATCATGTCAATTTTGATTCTTTTAGTTCTTTCACTAATATTTGTTTACATTATACGTTAACCTGTACATTTTTAAATCTGTCTGGAGGAGCACATTAAAGGAAAGATGCTTTGATCATTTCTTTACATTGAGGGCAGTTTATTAAGTTAGTGTCTTTACTTTTTGTTCTTGCAACATAATCACGGGTTAATCTTTGCCGAATCTTGAGGTGAAAAATGCTCCTGACTGAAACTGAAATTGAAATGCTGCTGGAAGACTTGGATCAGGGATTTTCATGATTAAATTGTGGCTACCTTTTTGTGGCAACAGAAGCATTGAAAATATTTCGCTATTAAGGTTATCAAAATAATCAACATTCTGATCTTCTATGTCAAAAGACAATTTTGTTGAATGACACACTTGATTGTGAAGAAACTGATTTTTTTTCTGCACTTAAGATAAGCCCAAATCATTTCTATCTAGCTGTGCAACACCTCTTAACAATATTTGCATTTTACTTTAGAAAAATTCTTTCCATTATTTTAGTTCTCACTCATTTCATTTCCTTTCATTTCATTCAACTGTAGTCATGTTGAGTCAGAAACTCATGCAGTGATGTTTGGTGGTGATTAAACTCTAAGCAACAGAATACAGTGTTGATCAGGAGCTTTCACATTTAACTGGTTTTAGAATGAGAAACAACCACCAAGCAAATTCAACGCTACTAAGACAGAAAAATAAGATGAGTTAACTATATAGAATGATGTTTATATAAAACCACATTATTAGATGTCCTGCAGTTCTTACAGAAGATTCTAGATTTAAGTAAATCAGGCCTCCTTACAATTCACAACTTCATTTGTTATCCCTTCTTCAACACCCCAAGACTGTTGAATCCACTCACTAGCCATGTCCCTTACCATTCTCAGTGACTACATTCATTCCTTTTCCCATCTTGGTTTCTGGACCGTTCTAAAACTTCTAATTATGTTTATTAGAAAATAACACTGATTTCATCATTTCTCTTTGATCTCTTTAGAATATTTTCATTCATACATGAAAATTGCAGCCAGTTTCTAATATAAAAACCTTTCAAATGTGTTGTGTTCCCCTGTAAATCAGAGGTCTGGAACATGGAAGAAACTAGCGAATCTACTATAATCAGTGTTTCAGAGTAGCAGCCATGTTAGTCTGTATCTGCAAAAAGAAAAGGAGGACTTGTGGCTCTAAGGTACCACAAGTCCTCCTTTTCTTTTTACTGTACTCAGTGTTTCAGACTCAACCCCTTCCCTGTCTCCTCACAACCCTGTCTCCTTCCACCCTCAAATCCTCCTAAGCAGCAACTGGTACTTCAGCTCTCTTCTCCCCCTCCTTCCAAAACTGTCTAGCAGCAAAAAATGTTCTCACCTCTTTAGATCCCTTTTTCCTCCCCACTCAACCTTTTTTATCCATCCAGCCCATCTGCAGCAGTCTCTTGTTTTCTCCTATAGTCACTCAACATTTCATTTTCCTCCTGCCTTTTGCCTTCCCTGGCTCTAGCCTCAGCAGCTTCTCCTTCTTCCAGCTTCATTCCCAGCAGTTATAGCTTTAGCAGAGCCTCCCTTCTTCCATAATCACCCTACTTCCAGTAGTAATGGCCTCATCGTGATCTATGCTTCTGCTCCCAGTAGTAGGAGGAGGAGAGAAGAGAAGCTGCAGTCCTCTAAAAGCAGGAGGGTATAATTAGTGTCTTGCAGTATTTATTCAGGTATTATGCAATTATCCCACAGCACCTGCATAATCTCGGCAAAGTAAACCCTGACTTTAACAAATTGAAATAACTCATTAGAGTATCTTTGTTTTCAGTATGTTTTTGCAGTTAGTGTCTCCCAAAATGGGGGATTAAGCAAAAGTGGGGTATTTTCACAATGTCCCCTTTCAACATGACTGACTATCTTGGAGACCTACATTAGGGAATTGTCTGACAAAGGGAGCCAGAAACATTCCTGCAGCTTCTGTAATGGTGAGTCACCATAGCAGTGGAAACATGCCCTGGTACTGCTTTCTTTTCACCCCGGTCCTCATCCTTCATACACATTTGATATAGAGACTAAAAGCTTTGTCTATAAATTATTAGATCTGTTAGTTACTAGTGTAGTTCCCCCAGTGAAACTATAATGTAGACAAAGATAAGGCATCACAGTGGTAAAAATAACTGAGCCATATGTTCACTATAGTTTCCGCTGTTAGAGCGGCACCTATTGAGAATTAGGCCTTTGCAAAATCCTTCTGCAGACACATCCTAATAGTCTCTCATGCTACTGAGAGAGGTACAAACATGAAACCAGAATGAGTTGCTGTGCTGGATTTTCAGTGCAAGACTGCAGCCAGTTGATAGTTACTTTGCTTTGGGTAGTTCTGCCCAACAGCTGCATTGGCAAATGATGCAAAATATCCTAGAAAATCAGCAGACTTACTGAAATGTTTGTTTCCATCTCTGCTGTGCTCCACCCAATCTTTGCAATTATCTGCATGATCATCAGCCCTTCTAAAACAAAATTGTTGTTTGCCTTAATCTTTATTTGTTCAAATGTCCTGGCTTTTTATTAAACTTTACTAAAGCCTTTAATGGAATCGCAGAGGAATTGATAATTTTATGTGCGAGAGATGATAGCCTTGTATCTATTAAGTTACAGGCTGTGAGATTGTGAGTTCTATTTAGAGTTCTGTCATGGACTTGGGACAAATTCTGTCCCGCATATCACAACATGCATAACGGAGGATGGGCTGCTTTGACTTATGGTGGCTTGTTGCACCTGAATAGTTGGGAGCATTAGGTGCATTAGCCGGTTCTCTTACCATTCATCTGGCACCCCTGTGCTTGGGGATGGAGAGGTAATATGCTTTCTTAGCGCTCCAGTTATTTCTGATGACTAGTTAAAGTGGCTTTGCAGCCCCTAGAAGTTGAGCTACTGTAAAGATTCCACCATGGAGCCCTGAATCAGACCCTTGATGTGTGACCTCGAGCCTTGTCCTTATTCTGATCCTCAGTTTCTTCATCTGTAAAATGGAAATAGTATTTAGCCACTGCACAAGGGAGTTGTGAGGATAAATTCACTAATGCCTGTAAAGTGCTTTGAATTACTTGGTGTTACACACACATTCTAGTGTTATATAAAATTAGAACATTGGGAATTATTGAATATGTTAAAAGGATAGTTGATAGTCTAATGACTTCTAAGATTTAAGATACTATTCTACTATGAGAAATAGTATGTTAAAATTAGGCTTGGTAGAATTTGATTTTGATGCATAGCTGTTGGTAAACATCGATTTCAGCTGACACAAACAACCCAGAAACAACCTCCCCAAACAATTCATAACGGTGGGCGTACCTGCGGATTGGGTGGCGTTGGCCATGGAAGGAGCCCTCTGTTGCCTTGCTGTCACAGGAGTGAGGGAACAGGGCCATTACAGTGGAGTTGAAGAGGGCTCCCTGCATGGCTGTGGGGCAGGCACAAGGTACTGGGGAGGCTGCAGTTCTCCTGGCCTAGCGGGGCAGAGACTTCTGGCCAGGATTGTGCAAGGAAGAGTCCTTGTTATCCCTGGCCACAGAGGAGACCACCTCGCTGCTGAATAGCTTTGGCCATCGGCAGGAGTCATTTAGTAGCAGGGTGGCTTCCATGCAGCTGGGGATTTGTCCTCCTATTCACTCATTCAGCTGTGCCCTGCCAAGGCCCCAGCCTTCCTCACACCTTGTGCCTGGAGGGAATCTGTATCACCTGCCCTGTAGCCTTGAAAGAACCACTCTGCAGTTCCGCTGTCATGGCCCCACTCATTCATTCATTAGCCATGAGTGTGGGAGCTGTCCCTGGGCAGGAAAAGTTTAGCATTGGTATGGCCTCCCCCTGGCCAGGACTCGTCATCCTCCTTCAAGTCCTGATTTGGGGGTCTGTGCTCATGGCCAGAACAACTGCAGCCTCCCCTGCACCTTGTGCCCTGGTGTCTTGGCCCCTTGGCTGCACAGGGAGTCCCCTGCTGCCCCATTGTCAGCACTGCCCTAACCCTGATCCCAACCCTACCCCCCACAACTGTAAAAATAAATATAGTTAAAAACAGAAAAAGATAAAAATAATCTAAATTAGAAAAAAAAATCAAGCTCTGCCAAGACAAATACAATTCTAGTTTATTCATAACTGCTTCCTAGTTGTATCAAAGCTGTATCTGCCTATGGTGACTAAAATACGCTTTTACTATTTTTTTAAAATCATGTTAAGCTTTCTGAGCCAACAAGCATAGTCAGAGTAGCTGGAATCCATTCTTTCTCAGTCATTGGCAGTATAGTTATTTACTAAGTTTCAGTTGCAGAGCTAATCAGTTATATCTGTAAAAATTACTAAGAGCAAATGTATTGAGCTCCCTGGGTGTCAATGGGGGCATTATTTGGTCTATTGAAAACTTTAATTGTGGTGATACGTGCAAAGGAAAGAACACAACCTTAACTTCCAGATTCCAGGCTGAGTTTGCATGTCTACTGGTTAGTTCAGAAGTAAAAACATTTTTTTTCCTAAAACTACTTCATATGAAAATTCAGACAAGAAAACAGTGTCTTATGATGCAATCTTTAGTCACTTTTCACACTTCAGCTGCACTTTACATAATTCTATTCTGGGATAGAACAAAATTTATGGGATAATAAAGTAATCTGCCCATCTCTTTCCTTCATATTTTTACTGTTTTACCTGATCAACTACCAACTAGAAGATCTTTTCCTTTTAAGATCAAAGCAATGTGTCTGTGTCTAGATAATATGACCTACCCAGTGTAGGCTTTGGGAGTGTTGTAATAAATTGCATGACAAGTATTATTTGGTGATAGAAAAACAAGCTTTTTCTTCTTCCCCTCCCCTTCCTGCTGTTGGGATTGGAAATAATAGATCTAAGGATATGTCTACGTTATGGATACTGTACTGGCAAAGCAATGCTCGCATAGCCCAGTAGTGTAAGTGCAGCCTCTGCCTGCAGAAGTAGTTTTTCTGTTGCTGTGGGAACATCACCTCTCCAAAAGTTAGCTACATTGACAGAAGCACTTGGCAGTAAAGTGGCATAATTAAGTTGATTGGGGTGGGTTTTTTTCACTCCCCGATTGATGTAGCTGTGCAGATATAATTTTCAAGGGTACAGTGGGCTAGGTTTATGCTTAAACTTTAGATCGACCTAGTTACGTCATTTAGGTATGTGAAAAATTCACGCTCTTGAATGCCATGGTTAAGCTGACGTAACCTCCAGTGTAGATGAGGCTAGGTCGACAGAAGGGCTGGCCTACGCTGAAAACTTACATCAGTATAGCTGTGTGTCTCAGGACTGTGAAAAATCTACACCCCCCTCAGAGATATAGCTATGTCTACCTAACCCCTGGTATAGACAGTGCTAGGTCAATAGACAAATTGTTCTGTGGACCTAGCTAACACCTCTCGGGGAGGTGGATTAGCTACAGTAATGGGAGAATCTTACTCCTGGAGGAATTGTGTGCCAATAAAATTTAAAAATTCTGTGCATAATATTTTAAAATTCTGCATATTTAGTCAAATAACACTATATAATCACACCAGTTTCAAATTGATAATTTATTTCAAAATACCTGTCCAGGTATGTTTGTAACAATGTAGACGACAAAAAAGATTCCGGAAATGATTTTTGACACACATTCCTTACTAGGCATATTAATACAGAACTTTGAGTAATAATTCATTTAAACTACAATACAGAAACATGTTTCTTGCACCATCTGAGAAGCAGTGCAGAGATTTGGGGGAGTCAGGGCTAACAGAGGAGCTGAAGGAGAGGGAAGTAATTGCTGGGAGTCTGGGTGTGAACTTAGAGGGTTGTTGGGTGGGAGAGAGAAGTAGGGGGGGGACTGTTAGAGAGCCTCCCCCATGCAGACCCTGGCCGACCCGTAGCCCTCTCATTCAGTCAGACACGTATCCCTGTCCCCACGTGTCCCTGCACCCCTACTTAGGCACTCCTCCCTCCCGCTCTGTGGCTTTGCACTCCCGTCACTGTCCCCATGTGGCCCTGTACCCCTGCTCATTCAGCCTGCCCCCCCCAGCCTGTCTGAACTCCAGTCTGACACCCCTCCCAGTAGCCTCATGGGCCCTATGCTGTCCATCCCCTCATATTCTGTGCCTCCTGATATGGCCCCATAGGCAGAGTGATGTGAGGAATGCAGCCTCTTCTCTTCCCTATCCGCAGTTCGGGCTGCTCTTGCCAGGGAGCAGCTGCTCTCTGTTCTGGTGCCACAGCAGATCCTGGTCGGTGAAAGGCATAACTACAGCACTTCTCCAGCTGAATGTATTTTCTGCTGGGGTGGGAGGGGAGAGAATCTGTGTGGGACATGAATTCTGTGCAAACGCAGTGGCACAGAATTCCCCCGGGAGTAGAATCTCTCCTGTTGTTGTAGTGAGTGTCTACATTGAGGCATTACAGTGGCACAACTGAAATACAGCAGCTATGCTTCTCTTGGAGTTTAAGTGTGGACATACCTCTGGTTACCACTGCTCAGGGATGTTGATTACCTACATTGATGGAAGGAAATCTCTCTGTCAGTACAGGAAGCATCTACACCATGGGCACTACTAGTTAAAGTTGCTGCTATGCCACTGTAGTACCCAACACTCCTACAGCATTGTGAATCGACCTGTGTACTTATCTGGCCTCCATCACTATATCTGAATGCCTCTCAAATCTTAGATATGTACATGGTATTTATCCTTAACAACATCCTTGTAAGGTAGGGAAGTGCTGTTGTTCCTATTTTACAGATGGGGGAACTGAGGCACAGATACTAAATGACTTGCTCAAAGGAATTCTGGGGCAGAGTCGGAAACTGAACGTAGATTTCCTCAGCTACCATCCTAGTCCAATGCCTCAACCACAGGACCATCCTTCCTCTGTGGTGAGCTTATGCCATCACTACTACCTTTTACTAACACGACACCCAGAGTATGAAATTGACTAGACTGTCTTCGTCGTCCAAGATGAATGAAATGTTGAAAGTGTAAGGAAAATCCTCGTTATTTAAGAATCCACTTCTTAAATTCAGGTAGTGCTAGAGGAATAGGGAAGGGAAAATTTTAAAATGAGTTCAGTGCTTTTTCAGTTTGGAGTGCTATACTCCTTTATCTAAGAGAAGAGTGGTTATTCGAGAGAGCTCAAGAAGAAGAGGCAGGAACTGATAAATTCTAATCCTGGCTCTGCCACTGACTTGCTGCGTAGCCTTGTACTTGATCTCACACCTTCCCCTCTGTAAAACAGGGATAATAATTCTTTACACTGGGATGCTACTAGGATTATCTTAATTGTCCAGAGTCTTGATATGTAGAGTGCTACATGCATTTTAATTATTGATCTTACCGGCATTGTTTTGCATTGAATCATCCTCCTTCCAAGTGCCAAAAAAAGGTGTGGTGGCTATATTGTAAGGAGAAACGTAGCAGTTTTCTTACAAAAGAAAGTTTGTGTGCTAAAGGTCTTTGTTTGGTCTTGCCTTTTTGTCTGTTGTATTTATATAGTCTTTGGATTATGCCCATCTTCTCCCAACCTTATCCTGAGATTGACTTTGACATCTAAATGAACTAGATGTCTTTTTGATGACTGGTTTGGAGAAATACAAAGGTTTTTAGGGGTTTTGTCTCCTATCCTGTGTACTGTCAGTTTTTGAACTGAAAAACTGGGATATGTCTATACTGCAGCTAGGAGTAAGCCTCCCAGTCCAGGTAGATGGACTCGCATGAATGTGCAGTGTTCCCTCTAATTTTTCCCTCGCATGTGCGGAATGAATTTTGTTTTGTGCACCAATATGGAGGTCATATGTCATACATCACCTCTATATTGGTGCACATAATAAAATTCATGTGGCGGGGATGGGACCGAGGGGTTCGGAGTGTGGTAGGGGACTCAGGGCTGGGGCAGAGGGTTGGGGTTTGGGGGGGTTCAGACTCCGGCTGGGGGTGCGGGGCCCTGGGGTGGGGCTGGGGATCAGGGCTTTGGGGTGCAGGTGGCTCCAGGGCTACAGCGGGGAAAGAAGACCTTCCTCCCCGGCTCTCTCCCTGCAGCAGCACCTGGGTTGTGGGGGAGAGGTTTCTCTTCCCACTGTCACGGGATAGGTGCCGCTCTCCTGGCTGCAGCAGGTCCATGGGTGGACTGGGTTGGGTTGGGGTCAAGGGAGGGACGCCTCTTCCCCCCTCCGGTCGCGGCAAGTCCAGGGCTGGGTTGGGGCCAGGGGAGGGGTGCCTCTTGCTGCGGCCAGTCCGGGGCGGGGGGGAGGAGCATCTCTCCCTGCCACAGCCTTGAGCACCTGCGCAGCATGTAATAGGCTGCTGTGTGACCACGCAGCTTAGTGGGAACTTAGATGTGCAGCCTGGGGGATCTCAAATCTTTGCAAAGGGTAAAAGATGGTATTGTATGTCTAGTCCATGGCCAGAGTGAAAAGTCCTGAGACTACCCTGGACTGAAAGAAATACTGCAGTAGACAGGGAGACTGATACCCTCCATCCCCTAATCTCAGAATTTTTCTAAAGAGAAGGGTTTCTAGGAGCCAAGATCTCATTTTTATTTGATTTGGGGCAGCCACCTTGTAATAATGTGGAATGAAATGTATATGTTTCTGGTGTACATATTTGTCCTTAATCTGTTCAGCTAAAATATATTAAAAGAAGTTTAACTTTATGCTGTTGACTACTTCTGTTGAGGTTAGGTAAACTTCGAATATGTGACAGAATCATTGCGCTCATTTCCACACTAAGAATGTAATACAGTGAAGAGTACGCTGACGTGCAGTTGCATAACTAGTCAGGCACTCAACAAGTTTCACTTGCATCACTAGTGGTTGCCAAGAAAGTGACAATAGGGCACTGGAAACTAGAAACACATGCGTACCATTTTTACAGAATTTGAATTGCCTTTATTAAATTATGGGAAAGATTGCATACATGAGAAATACTATTAGTTTAGGTGTGACAGTATCATCATTATTGTTGTACATGTAGGCTCCCCGTACCTATTTCTCATGATTAAGTAAATTTAAAATATTTCTGTTGTTGCTCTTTTCCCCTGAAAAGTCTTGATATTTTGTTGTTGGTGTCGTGCAGGGATATTTGCCCAAGTCACATGCTGGATAATATATTAAATCTAAATAAAACTTTATGCAGCATTATGATTGCATTTCCTTTTATGAATGTAAAATATTCAGTGTTATGACTCGCATAGCAATTCTAACACAACGTATAAGATATTTAGTATGTTACACTGCTATGTTATACAGAGTTTCAGGCTAACTTTTTTGGTTTGATAGCCATTAACCCACCAGAAATCTTAACTGTCATCTCTAAATATTTGGTGTTACAAGCTTCAAGTCCTTCCAAATTATCACATACTGACTACCCAGAGGAATAAAAGCTCTTTCTGAAGTAGATTCAAAGGACGAGGATGCTGAAGCCTCATCGGTGAGGTCTGGGGCAAATATTAGATGAAGGGCATAGATCAGTTTCCTGGCTGTTAGGTAAGGAAAAAGTGTAGGGATTTCTGCCAGGAATACTGGCCCAGAGCCCTGGCTGATGGCTTATATTGGTCTCTGGCTGATAGGTGTCTGATGTCCACACTGGTTGATTGAAGGGAGAAGAAACTTTGTCGTCTTTTTTGTTGCTCCAAGGGAGAGTCAGGCTCAGATACTCTTCCTTGTGCCTAGCAGCCAGGAGGGTATATCTACCCATCTCTCAGCTTTTTTTCTTTTTTCTTCATGGAAAGTAGCTCCCATGAATAACTCCATTGCTTGTCTCTGTAACTATTCATAGCTTTCGAAGGGGATAGCAGTGTGTGTTTTTGTTGACAGTTTTATTGCTTCCTATAGGGTTTTGAATAGCAGCAGTGGTACTGACCAGTCGATTAATTTCGTTGTGCACTTGGGAAAACTGAGATAAATGTCTACATTTTACATGAACAATCTTTTAAAGACTAGAACGTGTAGTTTTTATTAATTGAAAACTTAAACTGAAAAAAAAATGGACTTAGTTTCCATAATTTACTAGGGAAAGCTTTCAACTTGCCACTTACAAGTACAGTCCCCCTCTGCTCCTGTCTCTTGGTTTATTTAGGATTACGGTTGTCTAAAAGAATCAGTGTATTTCTTGCATCCAGTATATGAGGATGGAAGATATTAAAATAAAAATGCAAATGTCCTGAATGTTTAATAATACTTCCTTCATTAAAAGTTTTTTTTTATCAAAATGTTGTCATTGTTAGGATGACCTTAACCGTTCGTTTCCAGACTCCACAGGATTTATACTCTTTTTTTTTTTTTTTAATTTTTTTTATTTTTATTTTTCCCTTTAAATATAATTTTGAATGTGCTGTCTTTCTTGCTCACTTTGCTAAAACTGAAAATTGTTATTTTAAGGGATTTTCCTACTATAGAGTTTATTCCAAGGTTCTCAAACTTCATTGCACTGCAACTCCTTTCTGACAACAAAAATTGCCAGAAAGGGGGGACCGAAGCCTGAGGCTGCTCAAGCCCTGCCGCCCTAAGACCATCCCTAACAGGTGTTTTTCCAGCTTGCTCTTAAAAATCCCCAATGATAGAGATTCCACAACCTCCCTAGGCAATTTATTCCGGTGCTTAACCACTCTGACAGTTAGGAAGTTTTTCCTAATGTCCAACCTAAACCGCCCTGCCTGCAATTTAAGCCCATTGCTTCTTGGCGTATCCTCTGAGGTTAAGAACAACAATTTTTCTCCTTCCTTCTTGTAACAACCTTTTATGTACTTGAAAACTGTTATCATGTCCCCTCTCAGTCTTCTCTTTTCCAGACTAAACAAACCCAATTTTTTCCATCTTCCCTCATAGGTCATGTTTTCTAGGCCTTTAATCATTTTTGTTGCTCTTCTCTGGACTTTCTCGAATTTGTCCACATCTTTCCTGAAATGTGGCGCCCAGAACTAGACACAATACTTGAGTTGAGGCCTAATCAGTGTGGAGTAGAGCGGAAGAATTACTTCTTGTGTCTTGCTTACAATACTCCTGCTAATACATTCCAGAATGATGTTTGCTTTTTTTGCAACAGGGTTACACTGTTGACTCATATTTAGCTTGTGATCCACTATGATCCACAGATCCCTTTCCACAGTACTCCTTCGTAGGCAGTCATTTCCCATTTTGAATGTGTGCAACTGCTTGTTCCTTCCTAAGTGGAGTACTTTGCATTTGTCCTTATTGAATTTCATCCTATTTACTTCAGACCATTTCTCCAATTTGTCCAGATCATTTTGAATTTTAATCCTATCCTCCAAAGCACTTGCAGCCCCTCCGAGCTTGGTATCATCTGCAAACTTTATAAGTGTACTCTCTCTGCCATTACCTAAATCATTGATGAAGATATTGAACAGAATCAGACCCAGAACTGATCCCTGCGGTACCCCATTTGTTACACCCTTCCAGCATGACTGTGAATCACTGATGATTACTCTCTGGGAACAATTTTCCAACCAGTTATACACCTACCTTATAGTAACTCCATCTAGGTTGTATTTCCCTAATTTGTTTATGAGAAAGTCATGCCAGACAGTATCAAAAGCCTTACTAAAGTCAAGATCTATCACTCTTTCCCCCCTGCCCCCCCTCCAGCTTGTTACCCTGTCAAAGAAAGCTATCAGGTTGTTTTGACACGATTCTTGACAAATCCATGCTGACTGTTATCACCTTCTAGGTGTTTGCAAATTGATTGGTTAATTATTTGCTCCATTATATGATTCAGCTTCTTTAGTTTAGGTCAGGGTGGCCAGCCTGTGGCTCCGGAGCCACATGCAGCTCTTCAGAAGTTAATATGTGGCTCCTTGTATAGGCACTGACTCCGGAGCTGGAGCTACAGGTGCCAATTTTCCAAGGTGCTGGGGGGTGCTCACTGTTCAACCCCTCACTCTGCCACAAGCCCTGCCCCCACTCCACCCCTTCCCGCACCCTCCCCTGAGCTGCCGTTCCTTCGCTCCCCCATCCCCCGCCCTAGAGCCTCTTGCATGCCATGAAATAGCTGATCGGGAGGGAGCGGGAGGCACTGATTGGCAGGGCTGGCAGCTAGTGGGAGGCTCTGGGAGCGGGCAGGGAATAGCTGATGCGGGGGGGCGCTACTGACTTATTACTGTAGCTCTTTGGCAATGTACATTGGTAAATTCTGGCTCCTTCTCAGGCTCAGGTTGGCCACTCCTGGTTTTGGTGTATCAGTATCATATTATGTAATGGGTTATTTACACACTGAATTTAAAGCTGGGATGAGGAACAAACAGTGCATATGAGTAGAGCCCTACCAAATTCACGGTTTGGCTCCTGACCCAAAAAGATGTGTGTGTGGGGGGAATTGGGTCACAAGATTATTTTGGCGGGGGAGGGTGTTGCAGTACTGCTACTCTTACGTCTGCACCGCTGCTGGCGGCAGTGCTGCCTTCAGAGCTGGGCAGCTGGAGAGCAGCGGCTGCTGGCTGGGTTTCCAGCCCTGAAGGCAGAGCTGCTGCTGCCAGCAGCAGTGCAGAAGTAAGGATGGCATGATACGGTATTGCTACCTTTACTTCTGCGCTGCTGCCTCCGGACCTGGGCCCTCAGTCAGCAGCTGCCACTCTCCGCTGCCCAGCTCTGAAGGCAGCAGCGCAGAAGTAAGGGTGGAATGGTATGGTATTACTATCCTTACTTCTGTGCTGCTGCTGGCAGGGCGTTGCCTTCAGAGCTGGGTGCCTGACCAACAGTCACTGCTCTCCAGTTGCCTAGCTCTGAAGGTAGTGCAGAAATAAGGGTGGCAATACTGTGCCCCACCCTCCCCAAATAACCTTGCAATCCCCCTGCAACTCCCTTTTGGGTCGGGACCCCTAATTTGAGAAACAGTGGTCCCCCCGAAATCTGTATAGTATTGGGTAAAAGCATACAAAAGACCAGATTTCACGGTGGGAGACGCATTTTTCATGGCCATGAATTTGGTAGGGCCCTACGTATGAGAAATGGGAGTTGCATATACTACTTCAGATGCTAACTTGACTTGCAAGTACTTAAAAAAAAAAAAAATCCAGAGGGAAAATTAGCCTCTTTCTTCTAGCTTTCCAAGACCAACTTCGCCAACAACAATGATTTTCGGGCTCTTCTGCAATCACTGTATGCCACGTTCAAGGAATTTAAAATGCACGAGCAGATCGAAAATGAATACATCATTGGCTTACTTCAGCAGCGCAGTCGGACTGTGTATAACGTTCACTCGGACAACAAACTCTCAGAGATGCTTAGTCTCTTTGAGAAAGGGCTGAAGAATGTGAAGGTAAGCTTCCAAAAATAGGCTAAAGGAAATACTTCTTTAGCTTTTAATTGTGTAATAAGGGAAACTTGCTAAGAGTAGTCATTAGTCTGATACTTCATTTATTTGATGAGAAACTTTAGAAAACAAAGAATTAGATTATACTCGGGCTTTCAAGCATGTTACTACAGCTTTATGGTCTCAGTAAGCAGAAACTGCAGTGCAAGTTTCATTATTTTGGCATAGCTGTTAAATGCATCTTTTTCTCTGATTTTTATATATATATATATATATAACTTGAACATAAATTATAAAAAGAAAAGGAGTACTTGTGGCACCTTAGAGACTAACAAATTTATTTGAGCATAAGCTTTCGTGAGCTACAGTTCACTTCATCGGATGCTGTAGCTCACGAAAGCTTATGCTCAAATAAATTTGTTAGTCTCTAAGGTGCCACAAGTACTCCTTTTCTTTTTGCAAATACAGACTAACACCGCTGCTACTCTGAAACCCATAAATTATAAAGATTGTTACAATTAAATATAAAGAAAGATATCTATATATTAGCCAGATAAAAGATTAAAATGCTACAAAGCAAAAATGCAAAGGGCACAATATTTTTGTGCCCAAAAAGTATAGTTATGAACATAGAGGAAAGCCTAGAAGATTACTAGTAAGTATTATCTAGGAGAAATTTTGGAGACTTTCTTTGAAATCATAAAATTCAAACCTGAAATTTTTAAAATGAGATTAATTTAAGAGCTATGTTACGTGATTAAATATGCACTTCAATTTCTGCTTACTGACACTATAAATCTTTTCATAACATGCCCCAAAAGCCTGAGTACTCTAATTCTTTGTTTTCTAAAGATATATACACATCTCTTGTATGGAGATAATTACATTTGTTATGGTCTTTTACTTCTCCTGTACTTGGCCCTCTAATCCATTTTGCCCATGACTGCTACTAACTTTCAAATGCTGAGTAGCTGTAAATGATTGCCATCTTTTTTGGTTTGTTTTCAAATCAACCTTTGATAAATATTTTTTTCATTCCAAATGTGGAATTTCCCCTGCTGTGCCCTTCCCATTCTTCTTTTCCTTCAACTCGCTTTTTGGAATGAAAACTTGGGTCTCCATTCCATCATTTGACATCCTATATTAAACTTGACAAAGCAGATGCCCTGTAGTTATGTTAAAAATGTTAACTTATCACTGTTGATCATAGTCACTAAATGTTGGTCTGGATACTTGGTCTCAGTAAAAGGAGTCAAGTAGACTACGTTTTTCTCTACTTTTGTGTTTTTGTTGCTACAATGTGTCAAAAAGGTGAGACTTTTTGAACTCTGAACAGTATTTCTTGTCATACTTTGGGAACTCCTTGTCCAATTCATCTCACGTTGTGTAGAACTTTGGCCCCTGGTGTAACCTGCCAGTGGAGGCCAGTATGTGTCACTGTGAAGCTGGGATGGGGAAGGGTAGAATTGGGCTGATAGTGGAAGCTCAGGGCAGCCTGTCCTAAGTGACCCTAGTTGTTTGATGATGCTGTTAAACCAGGCTCAGATTAAACAAGGTTTCATCTCTTTCTTCTGAGTTTTGCCCACATAGGAAGTTGTTGTCAGACATATGTAACCTGCATGTTTTGTACTACTGACTAGAGCTGGAGAAAAAAACTTCTTTGAAGGTGGGCGGGGAGGATCACTGGCAGGTCTCAAAAATCGAAGGAAAATTTTTTTTCAGGTGAACACAAAACTCAACTCTTTTTTGAGTTTTCAATTAATCAAAAAGTTGGAAAACTTCAGTTTATGTAAAAACAAAACAAAAAGCCCCTTTGATCCCAAATGAAACATTTTGTTTAAATTTTGGGCAGTTTTAACTATTTTTCAATAAAAGCATATGTAATGAATGGCTAGAGTTACAAAAAAAAACAAAAAACCAGAAGTGGGAATATCCCCACTATACCCAGTATCCTGGTGTTTAGGGCACTCACATGGAATGTGGGAGACCTACATTTGAAAACCTGCTCTGAAACAAGGACATGAACCCAGGTCTCTCACATCCCAGGAGAGTTCTATACCCACCAGGCTCATTCTCTTGTGAAAGCAGTTCCACGTCATATCAATAATTAATCATGAACTGGTCCAGAGAGAGAGAGAGAGAGAGAGAAAATGACTGTGCAACCAGGTGGTTAGGGCACTCACCTAGGATGGGGGACACCCAGGTTCCAGTCCGTGCTCCAGTGAATGTTTGTTTATACAGAGTGGAATGGCTTCTACAGGGGAGACTGAGGAGGACCTACCCAGAATAGCCAATAATCTGGTGGCTAGAGAATTAACCTGGGTTGTTGTAAACCTGGCTTCATATCTCTCTGCTTCAGGATGGGGATTTAAACCTGCATGTCCCACATCCCAGGCGAGTGTCCTAACCACTGAATTTGAGGGCTATGAATCTAGCCTGACATTTCCGAAACAATTTGTTGAAATTGACATGACAAAGTAAGGAAGTAACCATTTAACAACCAACACCCATCTTCATCTTCTTGCTTCTCAGATATTATCATCAATTTTTACTAGCTTCTCATGCAGAAAACTAAGCTAAAAGGAGAAACGGGAATTTTGGGACAATTTTAGTAAATACTTTCCTAGAGCTATTTGATCTGGTTTGAATTGAACAGGTTGGACTGCACTTATGTTTTTCTCTGCAGTATTGTTATGTTAACTCTGAATAGATATATTTGTTTGTAGAAATCAGTTTTAAGAAAAATGTAAAATTTAAGATTTCAGCATGTTTTCTCTCCTGCGTTAGTGTTTTTGTGTTTGAGTCCATGACCACATTACTGATATTGGCTATCATACACAGTACTGGAAATTTCTCAGTCCACCTATTGGGTATTGTAGCTCAACAGAACAAGAATATTAGCCTTGCATTGTTTACTTTTCATTTCCAACAGAAAAAAAATACCGAACTGGTTTAAAAAAATTTTTTTGATGATGCAAGGTTGGGTTACTGCCTCCTTCCCGTACTATTGCGAAATGCACAGCAAAGAATTTCCTTCTGTCACAATCTGGACAGACTCCAGGGCCAGATTCTTATTACCGGAATACAGAAAGGGTAACATTCATAGATGAGAAAGGTCTGTTAGCATATAAACCACAATGTTTAAAGTAAAGTATTTATTTTAAAAACTGATTGTTTCAAAGTAAGTTTCTTTATGGCACATTTAGTTAGTTATAAACTACAAGTTGTGATTTAACTGAGATATTTGGTTAATTCATGTAGAGTTTATATAATTTAAAATACAAAACTAAGCTAGTATATAACTTGTGCAGAATTTCCCATAGAACATGTAAATTTTTAGATTAAATTTATTACTTTTTTTGGTGTGGCTGATTTGGTAGGCTTTAATCTACAACAATCTTAATACTTTCATGTAAACCTTGCAATTACTTTAGAGTAGAAGTCAGATAATTCATGTGATGACAAAGTAGATTAGAATTACAATAATATAGTATCTGTTAATTTGACTAGCGATGGATTATTGACTTCTTATGAATTATTGATGTGAAATAGCAAAGAAGTGAACAAACAAGGTTAAAATCAAGGATGCTTCATCACGGAATGTACTTTATTATGTTGACTAATATAGTATTGTTTTATTTGTGGTACTTCATTGCACAGTGTTCTATATTTTTTAAATAATGAAATTGTTAATATGAACATATAGCATCTCTGAAAATTTTATGTGATCTCTTCTTCAGGATTTGTAGATCTGGGGTTAGCAAGGTTCTGCTGTTTCTGATTGACATAATGCATTTTAGATTGCAACAGAAGAAATAAATTACAATTTTTCTAGTGCAGAAGACATCTACGAGAGGAAGAAATATGCAAATGACCTCTATACTAAAAGTTTAACAATTTTAGTATGTTCTAAAAATTAACTCTGCCTTTCCAGAAGTGGTTATATCTTGAGAACTATGGGAGATATGGATCTATGTTTCCGTTCTTAAACCCTATGGAGAGCTTTTTTCGTTAAATCATACTTTTTCTTTTCAGAATGAATATGAACAGCTAAACTATGCTAAACAGCTGAAAGAGAGGTTGGAAGCCTTCACCAGGGATTTCCTTCCTCACATGAAAGAGGAGGAGGAGGTGGGTAGAACTTAAAGCTAAACCAGTTTTCTTATCTGAATGTTTGGAACTGCTGGTCTTCAGGTCCTGAGAACTGAAGAAGAGGTCTGTGTAAGCTTGAAAGCTTGTCCCTTTTACCAATTGAAGTTGGTCCAATAAAAGATATTACTTCACCCATTTTGTCTCTAATATTTATTACATAATTTAAAATTCCATGTATAGTGGAAGTCAAGTGGTTTTGGCATGACGAGTCTTTTTGATAAGAAGTATTTACACTGAGTGAATTGTACTGGATTTCACCCTAATTTTGGATTAGAAATGAAGAATACATGGCATCTACTATAGACATTCAAGGCATGCTTACTTTTTATTTTATGGCTGATTTGATATATAGGTTGCCTCTTAGCCTCATTTTAAAGATATTTGAACAGTTTCTATAATTTAAACTTTCTGTATAAAATTATGGGAATAGTGAGTAATGTATATGGACCATTTTAATTTGACAGTTTTGCTAGGTATTCATACTGTGACTGGTATTTTAGGAATGCATTCTTTGTGTGTTAAAAAATAACTATTTTTTCTTAAGGAATACCTTAAGTGTAATGAGAATATTATTTCATACAATTGTATTTTCTTGAATTTTAAACATAATGTCCAATTATTTTAAAATAGCTTCTCTAAAAGAAGATCCAGTAAAACAGGCCAAAGATCTACAAACGTTAAAAGCAAAATCAAAAAATGTTTGATGCAATAAACCAGTGGCCCATGAATTAAGCAGCTTCTCTCAAGCTGCCGCATATATTTGACATATACAGACTGGTATTGCCAGGTCTGATTCTATTTTATGTGTATCCAAAAATTGGGAAGCATCCTCTGGAGAGACTAAAGCCTCCCAAATCTGCTCAAGAGAGTTGACCTCTCATGTGTTATTAATAATAATAATTTAGTGTCTTCTGCATGAGGATCTTAATATATTCTGAGTTAAACACCTATTCTTAGCTCCATTTAATATATGGGGAAACTGAAGAAACAAGACAGGTATACACTAGAAATTTAGGCCAACCCAGATATGTCACTCAGGAGTGTGAAAAATCCACACCCTTGAGCAACGTAGTTAAACTGGCCTAAGTACCCATGTAGACAGCACAAGATCCACAGAAGAATTCTTCCATTGACCTAGCTCCTGCCTCTTGGGGAGAAGGATTACCTGCACTGATGGGAGAACCCCTTGTGTGGAAGTAGGTAGTTGTCTACACTGAAGTACTACAGTGGCACCACTGTAGCATTTTAAGTTTAAACAAGCCCACAATTTTACTTGCCCAAGGCCATGCAATCAGCTGTTTGCAGATTTGGGATTAGAATTCGGGAATTTCAGATTCCTCATCTGGCATTCATGACTGTGCATCATGTTGCTTCTTTTGTAATTCCTGTTGTAAACCTTAAATAAGAAATTTAAATTTTGCATTTTGAATACATTGTGGCAGCAGTGTGGTTTTTGTTTGGTTGTGGATAACTGGCATTTATTGGTTTAGGTTTTTCAGCCCATGTTGATGGAATATTTTACTTATGAAGAATTGAAGGATATTAAAAAGAAAGTTATTGATCAACACTGCTCACAGAAGGAAGCTGCGGAACTTGTTAGAGGTCTTAGCCTTTGGAATCAGCTGAAGAGCTCTGTGGATGAGAAAACAGATCAAGGTGAACCATTTTTAATTAAACTGAATGCAATTTTAAATTTGCAAGTATAATTCACTAAAATCACTCCAGTGAAGTGTTGTCACTGTATATTTGCTGAATGCTTTTACATGCTTATTTGTTAGAATACGGTGTCTTCTTCAAAATTGCAGTGATATTTTGGGAAGAATATTGCTGTTTCAGTGTGGGTCTGTGCTCAAGCATATCTCGTTCTTCCCCTGGCGATGCTTTGTCCAAATTATAGCAAACGTGCACAGTCTGGTGTTTAACTTGTTTATTTTCACGCTTCAGTTTCAGATTGTATTTTCTGTTTCCAGACCCTGCCTTCACTGCCTGGTTGAGGGCAGAGGTCTGGAGGTTTCTCAGTGTATATCCTCAACAGAGCAGAAGTTAAGTCAGCTGACAGTATCCCAGGTAATAGAACTCCCCCTTGGCCTGCTTTGTCCAAGGAGCCAAAATGGGAGGATAAGCAGGGAAGGAGAGGGTCGGAAAAA
Source organism: Dermochelys coriacea (assembly GCF_009764565.3). Taxonomy (NCBI): domain Eukaryota; kingdom Metazoa; phylum Chordata; order Testudines; family Dermochelyidae; genus Dermochelys; species Dermochelys coriacea. The sequence goes on from NC_050071.1 coordinate 115,060,585, forward strand.
CGTTTCTGCAAGATGAATGACCGAATAAAGTGAAACTTCATCATCCTCACTTTTAGAATGAAATTTGGACAATTCTGAAACACCATCTTGCTTTTCCTTTATGAAACTTAGTATAGGATGGTTCACTTGATAAGGGCCTGTTGCCCATTTAATCTGAATGTTAGAGCATCAATACAATTTTCAATGTAAAAAATACTTGTAGCTGAGAAGGTGGCCTGGCCAGCTTGGTAGGAGGCTTTTGTTGTTCCACAACATCAGAAATATTGTAATGGGATAGTAAATACAGTACATACTCATGAAATTGACTACTAAGGGTAAAGAAGGTACTGTTCCAACTTGAATCTGTTCATGAAAATCTAACAAACTTGAATTGAAGACTGTAATCCAAACAGTGACAAGATTTGAGACTTTCTTTGAACCACTAAACTGATCAATTTCTACTTTTATAGGCCAAGCTGACAGAAAATAAGATAGTGGGTCAGAATGCAAAATACATCTTGGTCTCTGACCAATCCAATATGGAAGACACATAGCCTGCTGGAATTAGCTCCTGCCATCTCTGAGTGGGAATTTGGGGATAGTAAGACGTATACAACTTTTCTGTCCTGACTTCAGTTTGCTTTGGTATCAAAGTGGATTTGTGGGGGAAGCGTATGTGATTTTTTTTTTTTTTTGAAGGAAGCTTATAAATTCCACCCATTTTAAAAAATGGAGAAAGTATCCATCGCTGATGTCTATTTCTTGTGCACTGCTACTTTCTTTTGAGATAAAGCAAAATATAAATACTTCATCTGAGGAAGATTTGCTGAATAACAAACACCTTAAATTAGGCAATCAAGTGAACCTGTGCATGATTGCATTTTCCTTTCCTGCCAGAGAAATGGCAAGCAGGACATTTTGTTGGACAAATTCCTTGTCTTGTCCTGCACTTCCTTTGGAGGCTTCTTGACACAGGAAAAGAGACTTTGCCCCTCTCTGAACAGTCATATAAAACATCATGGCGTGATTTTCATTTTGTCAGTTTTCTAGGATACCATTTGTCTGAAGTCTTGTATGTACTTCAGGCTTGAAGCTCAGCTCCAGGCATACAAATAAATTGGTGTACCTAAAGGGACCAAGGTACTAAATGTGGAACCCTGCAGGGTGATCTCCCTTATTGTGCAGTCATTATGGAGGCTCTGATCTTAGTCACATCTAGTATGTCTTCTAGATACACAAATTGTTTTATGGGAACAAGTTGGAAATTTGGGTAGCTTGCAGAATATGAATGCCAAGTTAGAAAGGCCTAACTTTGATGACACACCAGCAATTCCTGTTGTGAATTGATCAGTTTTGTGGATCACTTCCTAGTAATGTCTTTGGTTGACCAGTTTTCCAGATAAGAAAACACATGCATTCCTATTCAGTATTAAATGAAATATAGTATATGCAAACAGTTGCTAAATGTTTGCAAGCCAACATCATGAATTGAGGGTACTATTTCTGTGCTTGCTTAATTAGAAATCTGGGATACAACCTGAGACTGGGCTCTATCTTCATGTGTAAGAATCCATAAGGTTCAGAAGTTGTAGCCTGCTTCCAGTCTCTGGAAGCAAGTCACCGACTACTGGAAAAATCACTTTGACTTTTTCTTTCATAACAAACTAGTGTCTCTGATACTCAGAATGGTAAGGTAGTTGAACTGTTTTTGAAATCTGGTCTATGAGAATCACTCTTGCAAAAATGGGAATCCATTATAACACACTTACCTTTGGAGAAAATCTTATTCTTTTGATGTAATGGGAAATAATAGCATTGCCTCTATGGGTCTGGTGTCTGAAAGACCTATTTAAGGTGAGTATCGCTTTCCCTTTCCGACTAGAGTGAATGAATAGAAGAAAAAAAGACAAATATTTAGCCTCCAAATCATTTGTACCACTTCTCATGGTCTTTCTTTGTTATGAATGTTTATTTTAAAAATCTGATTCCTTACTGATAGAATTTTTCACACCACTACTATATATTTATTTTGTAGCAGCTAATGGTTATGTACAAATTATTTTAAACACACTTTACATAAATTCACCCACAATGAGGCGTGTTAAAGCTACTGCTTGTTTGCTAGGCATGAACAGAAACTAAAAACAAAATATACCTGTGCTTCAGAGCACTGTGTAAGACACTTTATAGGTTTTGTTTGTTAGTCTTGACCATTCATAAGTTTAAAAAGGTATTACCTACACTAGTTAATTGCACCCAGAAGAGAATGGGGAGCCAAATGCAAAGATTTGAGGCTTGAAACATAGAGGATGTGCTTATGTTGGCTTTCCCCAGTCAAGAAAACTGAGTGCTTGGAGGTAATAAAAACATGATCCTCGTTGGACTGGACTAGTTGCAGCTTCCTTGCTAGCTGCAGATGAGAAAAGTCCCTGTGGCTTAGTACAGTACCCTGATAATCCAGGAGCAGCCATGGTTTGTGTTTTGGCAAAGGCAAGCATACATGCTGTTAAAAGGCGCAAATGCGGCTTCTGCCCATTTCAATAAGTTTTCACTAGCACAAAGTATTGCTTCCATTCCACCTGCCTTGAGTAGCATCCAGATTCCTTTCTTGGCCAGACTTCGGAAAGGAATTTAGACTGTATAATCGGTAAAGGAAATGGTAGGGGCTGAACCGAGTTATTGTGATCTTCAGTGGCATTTATAATGTAGAACATTTAAAACCCTCTCCCCCCCCGTCCCTTCTGAATATTTTGTGAAATATTCTTTTAGGTCTTATTACCAAACAAATTTAATGTTTTCTTATGTTAGCTTGAATGCATTTTATCATTGCATCACCTTGGGGAAAATGAGTCCAACCATCATCACTTAACTGCAGAAGTATACACTCATGCCCCTTTATTAACATACACGTTTTATGTTTCAGAAACTGAAGTTACAGGGCATACCACAAATGTTACCCATCTTCCTCCTGAAGTAATGCTGACCATTTTCAGTTACCTTAACCCTCAGGAGTTGTGTCGATGTAGTCAAGTAAGCACAAAGTGGTCTCAACTGGTTAAAACGGGATCTCTTTGGAAACACCTCTACCCTGTTCACTGGGCCAGAGGTAGGTGATTGAATTTTTCATCTGTTTTAAAAACATTTCAAGGATCTGACTTTGGAAATTGCAAAATATAATAAATTAGTATTTTGTGTCACTAATCTAGATTAACTAAGTGTAGGTACTCCATTTGGTCATGGTGGCATTACACATCTTAATTTGATGTGATAGAAGTTGATTTTGATAGAGGGAACAACTACAAGCTTAGTTTAATGTTTTATTTTTTGGTAGTCATGAAAAGACAGTATATACAAGAATGGACCCAAGTTAAGTGAAACAGTAATATGCGAACACGTATATGATCTAACTATTATGTTAATTGGTACTACATCTTAGTAATTGGAAGTAAGGTTAGTATATAGTGTTCTCTATTCTTGTGTTCTAAATGGTGATATTGTGGCTGCATTAGTAGTCTTATTGCAGCGGATTCAGAGAAATTGGATAGTAAAAGTAAAATATTTCATATTTTTGTTACCTTGCAGGCTTTTCTTATACAGACAAAGCCTTTAGAGGCTCTTTATATATTGTAAGACTCCAAAAAAGGGTACAAGCCACAGCAGCAACAAAACCCCTGTTCCTTTGCAGATAGCTACATTCGACTAGTTGGTATTTCACTGTTTCCCCACAATTAGTAAGAGAAACTTCATATCCAACTGGTTGTCCATTGGAAAAAGCTTGTTTTCTACACAACTGAGTCGCGTGTGCAGTGTGTAATTGTAAACTCATGATCTATAGCTGTTGGAAGTGGTTTTTATTCCAAACTGATCAACTCCTGACCAAGTGACATGACCAGTAAATCGTGAGGATTTCATATTAGAAAGGAAATTTGTTTATTTCATGCAGGTTTTTTTGCTTAATAAATAGATAGTTGGTTACACCAGTTGTTAAATGAACTGTGTATATGTAAATATACTTATTTTGTTATAGAATTTTAGAAATGGGAAATCAAAATTTTTCAATGAGGAGCACCATTATTTCAGTCCTACTTTGCATTTTCATACTGGACCCTAGTGGGTAAATATGAAAAATAGAGCGTCCTCATTAAGAAATATAACAATAGTTAACCTAATGGGGATATTGAAATTGTCTCAGGGAATTCTAAAAGCTTTTGAACATTCACTTTAAATATATTATAAACATCAAGAAATGGTATATGTAAAAGCCCAATCCAACTTCAGTTGAAGAAAATAGAAAATCTTTTACTTGTATCATTGGATTGGATCCCAATATATAACAAGTAATTTCTGAAGTTTTCAGTTATAAAGATCAAATGTTTTCTGCAGTGCTTTTTCATTTATTTCCTCTTTTTGGATGAGTAGGTGACTGGTACAGTGGTCCTGCAGCTGACCTTGATACTGAACCTGATGAGGAGTGGGTGAAAAATAGAAAAGATGAAAGTCTTGCTTTTCAGGAATGGGATGAAGATGCTGACATAGATGAATCTGGTAGGCAAAATCTAATCTAGAATACATTGCTATGCAAAGTTCCTTTTAACTTTTCATGAAGAAGATGCAAAAACCCCCTGTAGATGTAATCATATAGCTATAATTTTATAAAGAGGCAAATGTAGCTACTTTCTTTTTAAAAACAGTTTTTCTCTTAATTGATTTTAGTACATCTATTACAATTGTGAATAAATGAAGAAACATTTAATCTGGAATATGTACTTTTACCTTGGGCTAGCAGAAAATATTTTGAATTTGGACAGTTTCAACTAACAACTGTAGAATTAAGATTAAACTAATATACTTATAATTAAAAGAACACAGGCGCACTGGCTCTTGAGCAGTTAGTCGATGTCGTCTACATATTACGTGGATATAAAATGTTTCCAAATATGGTGGTACTTTTTGTTAGGCAACCATACTTTCTTTTACTAAAGCAAAGTAGTGGCAAGTAGTCATCCTAACCAATGTCCCATAATGTTCAATCTCTGTGAAGTATGCAAAACACAGCACACACAAACTTCCTTTGTCCACTATTTAATGATTGCTACAACATCTTACCTTATTTGTGTTACTAAGGCTTGGATGAATTATGCTCCTATCTCTGTTTTGGCTATCCCATTTCCAGCTCTGTACTCAGTTCAGCATGAGCTGAACATTGGGGAAGGGCAAGATCATGTTTTTTTTAATATGATTTGTTAGTCAGAAATTCCCCATCTTGAAGACGCATTCAGTAGAGTGTGTCCCATTGGTATGTGAGTTCCAAGATAAAACTGACTTTAAAAATATGTTGCTATTTTCAAGTTTTTAATCTTAGAATCCTGTTAGATATAAAGCTGCTCTTGGATGCCCATTTGACTTCAGTAACACACAATAGATTTCCTTTCTCTACTGTTGGACCAGAGTCTGCAAATTTGCCTCTTTGTAAACCACATCCAGGATCCTTGCCGTTGTAACCTGTAACTGATTCCTGTAACGTCTTCTACGCAGTTACCAATGAAAAAAGTAATTGGCAGCTTCAGCTAGTACAGAATGCTGTGTTGCTCTTTGGAATCAGTATGACCAAATAACACTCGGTATTCTGAATTTCACCCATTCGTGTCTGTGTATGTTTTGAATTTTTGGTAGCAACCTGTAAAACCCTAAATGGTGCAGAATCTGAAAGAAACCTTCCTGAGCAATGTTGTAATTGTAGATGTGTATGCGTCCCTGTGCAGCCCTGACTGAGATCCCGCAAGGAAAGAGAGCTCCACCAGAAAATTATCTTCCTGGAGGCAGCTCTGTGACCTCAGTCTCCTGGTGGACATGAGTCTTCCCCATAACTTTGGACTTCTAAGGGAAATGGATCAAAGAAACAAGCTGGGGACTCCTCTCTTAAGTTCTTTAAGAAGAAGGTGGGGAAGTCCCCTAAGTGAGCGTATGGATAGCCACAAATGATCTCTATCTTGCTCAGTATCCTCAGCACCAGTCCAGGGCTACACCATATGACAGAGACTAGTAACGCCTTGATCCCTTTGGCAGATGGCATATTCCTCTGCTACCTTGCAGTTCTATGTCGCCAACTACCAGGCGCTCATGACCAACTATAACTATATAAATTATAACAGTCAGTGACTGTATTGGCAAATTACTCAAGCCACATCGGGAATCCTTTAAAGGCATCATACAAGAGGGACAATTAGTAGCAAAAACAAAGCTACAGTTGGCCTGTAGTGTCACAGACACAACAGCTAGGTCCATCTCCACAGTGGTGGTGATGCGATGGGCATCCATGACTTCACTTGTCGGTATTCCCGAAAGAAGTATAGTCCATTGTGGAAGATCTTCCTTTTGAGGGGATGAAGCTCTTTGCCGAAAAGACCGACGCCTCCCTTCATATCTTGAAGTATTCCAGGGCTACCCTCAGTGGGAATCTATACGCTGGGGCAAAAGAGGCGTTTTAGTCTCCAATCTCAACACAGACCATATGTGGCTCAATATCAACCTCAACACCATTACACAACGCAGAGGAAGAAAGGGAAATTCCTGAAGTGCAAACTGTCTGGTCTCGTGCCAACTCCCGGTGTCTAAACACCACATTTGACAGGCAGGTTGAGGCACCACGAGACCACTCCCCACAATTGACTGTGATTATATACCCATTCGGTCACCGATTGGCAATGTTCTGTACTGCCTGGGAACATAAAATGTCAGACTGAGTTTTAGAGATTGTCCAATCTGGGAACTCCATTCACTTCACCTCCATAGCCCTTCCACAACCCCCTTTCCATCCCTCATCAGGGACCCTTCTCACGAGAGTTTACGACAACAGGAGATAAATAGTCTCCTCCAGTTAGGAGCCATAGAACTGGTACTTCAGCATCTGTGAGGCAAGGAGTTCTACTCTCATTACGTCCTCATTCCAAAAAGAAAGGGAAGTTGGAGACCCCTACTGGACCTCAGAGCTCTCAACAAGTTTGTCAAGGCTCAGAAGTTCAAGGTGGTCACCTTATTGACTATCATTCCAAGTTTGGAACAGGGAGACTGTTTTTACGCCTTCAACCTCCAAGACGCCTATTTTCACATCTCAATCCTATCAGCTCACAGACGATTTCTCAGGTTCACTCTGGGACATGACCATTATCAATACAGAGTCCTCCCCTTCGTGCAGTCATTAGCCCTGAGAGTATTTTCCAAAGTTCTCTTAGTGGTAGCCACTCACTGATGCTCTCAAGGGATAATGATTTATCCATACCTAAATGATTGTCTCCTCAGAGCCTGATCTCTCCAGGAGGCCCACAAAGCTGTCAACACAACAGTACACTTGTTCACAGAACTGGGTTTACAGGTCAACACCAAGAAGTCAGCCCTTACCCCAGTGCAATGCCTGGAATTCATTGGGGCCAGCCTAGATGCCATACAGGCCAAATCCCTTCTACCTCACCACTGGTTCCTATCCCTGGCTTTGCTCATAGACACCATTCAATACAGTCCAAATTCCGGCTGGACTCTGCCTCCAACTTGGGACACATGGCAGCAGGCAAGACAGTAATTCCACATGCCATGCCTCCAACTATGGTTCAGTTTGGCTTACAGACTGAACAGGGGCAGACTAGACAAACCCCTGTCACTCCACACCAGGATTAAAAATTCTTTAAACTGGTGGAAGGACCTGACAAATGTGTCGGGGTCCCCTTCCTCACACATGTCACCATTATTGGTTCTTACCACAACTTATCACTCATAGGGAAGGTAGCACATTTAAATGGCCTCATGACGCAAGGCAAATGGTCATCTTCAGAGATGTCTCTACATATCAGTCTCCTCAAACAGAGCTGTCAGCATGTCTGTGCCCATTTCCTCCCGCTGATCGCAGGATCACATACAAAGATCATAACAGACAACATAGCCATAGCAGCTGGGAGGGCTGAGGGGCAGCTCACCCTTTCTGTGCATGGAGGCAACAAGACTATGGAACTGGTGCATATCTCACAAAGTCACTTTGCCCACGACTTACCTCCTGGGTATGCAGAATTTGTTAGTGGACAACCTCAGTCGCAAATTCCTGCACGATTACAAGCGGGAGATGCACTCGTCAGTACTCCACAACTAGTTATACAATGGGGAACACTGTCCACAGACCTGTGCACCACTTACCAGAACAGGAAGTGCCCATACTACTGCTCCAGGGCAGGGATGGAACTGCATTCTCTGGGTGGTGCTCTTCTTCTCCACTGGGACAAGAACCTTTTTTTACGCCTTTCCTCCATTTCCTCTTCTGCTGAAGGTCCTGCTAAAAATAAAAAGGGTTGGAGGTCACATCATCCTGATTGTTCCTACTTGGCCGAGACAGACCTGGTGCCTTTATCTGACCCAGCTCATGACATGCCCGCTCTCTCCTGACCTTGCCACGCCATCTCTCACAAGCCGAAGGGTGTACCCAACATGCCAACAGGGGGATTCTCTGTCGCAAGGCATGGCTTCTGCTTGGTTCCAGCACCTAGAAATTTCATGCACAAAGGTAGTACAAGAGGTTCAGTTACACTGTATAAAGTCCTCCACCCGATGTACTTACTTGCAGAAATGGTCTAGGTTTCAGATTTGGTGCGCATCCCAACAGATCTCTTCAATATCAGCAACTCTTCCACATATTCTCGAATATGCTCTGACCATGAAAAAGTCAGAATTAACCCTAAACTCTCTTAGGGTCCATCTAGCAGCTATTGCAGCCTTTCACCATCCCGTAGAGAGAGATTCTGTGCTATCATACCCAATCACTAAAAGATTCATTAAGGGTATAATAAACCTCTTCCCTCAACCTCAACTTCTTACCTCCATGTGGAACCTAAACCTGGTGCTGAAGGGGCTGAGTAGGCCCCCCTTTGAATCCACGGCCACGTTTTCGCTAACCTACCTATCAGTGAAAACAGCCTACCCGATAGCAATTACCTTGGCCAAAAAGATAGCAGGTCTGATGGCACATCCTCCTTACACAGTATCCTTTCCAAACAAGGTTACAGTCAGGCCACATCCAAAATTAATTCTTTAGGTAATCTCCCCATTTCACATGAATCAATCAATTCACCTTTGAATCTTCTACTCCAAGCCTCACCAAGACAATAGGCTATACTACATATCCCAGATGCTAGGAGAGCCGTGGCCTTCTACCTTGATAAGACAAATGCCTTCGGGAAGTCCCCTAGACTTTCCTCTCTGTGACACGACGATCCAAGGGCTCAGGAATATCAGCCCAAAGAGACTCCGTGTGGGTCTTGAATTGTGTCAGACAGTGCTACCAAATTCATAACGTGACCCCACCTCTTCAACTTGATCTGTACACATTCCATAAGTTCAATCTCCTCATCTGTCACCTTCTTCAAGGATGTCCCTATCTCAGAGATCTGCAGAGCGTTGACATGGGTATTAGTCCACGCTTTTGCAGAACACTATGCAATTGCTGGAGAGACGTCTCTGATGCCATACTCTGTTCACAGTACTGTCTTCAGTAACTGACCTGACTCAGAAGTCCCAGTCCTCCAGAAGGGGGAGCCACATACTTGGGAGCCACGTACAGTGGAGCATCCATAGGGACACTACTCGAAGAAGTTGTTACTCACCTTGTGCAGTAACGATGGTTCTTCAAGATGTGTGTCTCTGTGGTTGTCCACAATCTACCCTCTTCCCCTCTACTTTGGAATTCTCGTTTATGACTCTGTGGTAGAGAAGGAACTGGGGATGGTTAGCCCATGTGCTGACTAGCCTTGTGACACAGCACAAGGAGAGACCACGGATATGCTAGCCTAACAGACACTGCTATGAAGTTCTCCAATCAGCAGCATAGGGATGCAGACACACCTACAGTAGAGCACCCATAGGGGGAGACATCTCGAAGAACCATCATTACTGCATAAGGTGAGTACCTTTTTTGTTGTAAATTTTGTATTTAATGTGATATGAGGAGATGAACTCTATAAATCTCTCTAAATACATTGTAAAGTCTTACTTTCTCTTTGATTTATTTTACAGAAGAGGCTGCAGAAGAATCACTTGCAATTAACATAGCGCAGATGGAAAAGCATTTACTCCATGGCTTAATTCATAATGTTCTCCCACATGTAGGCACTTCAGTGAAAACACTAGTACTGGCCTACAGTTCTGCTGTTTCTAACAAAATGGTATGTATTGTCAGCACTAATACGTTTGGGTGTGTAGTTATAATTAGTAATAATATATATAATTGGTATGCTTGAGTCTGTATTGTCAGTGAAGTTGAATTGCAACTCAAATGAGCATTCATTTGCATCTTGGTTGTGAGACTCTTTAATTGTCTGTCTGGTTTTTGTATTTTCTTTATTTTTCCTTTCCTTTCCTAGGTTAGACAGTTCTTGGAACTTTGTCCTAACTTGGAACATCTGGATCTCACTCAAACTGATATTTCAGACTCTGCATTTGAAAGGTTAGTTATTTGCTTTTAAAATCTTTGTATTAATAGCTTTTCCAGTAAAAAAAAAAAAACCAAACCAAACCTAGAGCAATACAGTGACTAGTATAATAATTATACATAGAACGTGCATTCAACCATAACCAACAATGAAACTAAAGCAACATTAGTATTCTACTTAATATGGCAGGCAAAGCTTATAAGTATGGAATGGAACATTTTGAAAAGGTTTCAACTGTTTCAGCATTGCACATAACCCCAGTGGGTTGCAACCCTTGCATAATAATCTTATGGGTGTAATGTTAATGCTTAATGAATGTAATCCATACTACTTTGAGCGCTAGACTCTATTGGGTATTTGCTATGGGTGCGGATGTGCTCCGTGTGCCCATGACTGGAAATTCTTCAAAAATAGCAGCTGTTTGTGAATGCGCCCTCGCTGCTTCCATGATCCCCACCAAGAGCTTTGGGGGCCGTGCAGGCCAACAGCCTCTCCGGTTCCATTCTACCACTTCCAGTGAGGAATGGAACCATTCTCTGTCTGTAGCCTTTCCAACTTCCCTGCTTGATGATCGATTCCTTAAATAAATTGTTTTTAGGTGTATTATATTAGTTAATTTGAGGGTAGTGGGTTCCTCTCCATTCATTTCCCCCATCATTTTAGGGCACCTATTACTATGCCCAAAGTTCCAGATTTCAAAGCCTGGCTGGCCTGCCCACAGGGATTCCCTCTGAGTGACTTGCATGAGAGCTGTCTGTACTGCCTTGGTGAAGCACAGATCCCCTCAGGTATGACATCTGCCATGCCTTTCCTCAGTGTACTTGGCAGTTTTAGGAATTCAGACTTGTAGGTGTCTTATGGAGTTCTCTTTTGAGACCCTGTTTGGACCTGGGACTCTCCTCTCCACATCTACCGGATCTGAGCCTCCAGGGCAACTACCGGATCTGAGCCTCCAGGGCATCCCTCCAGAACCGCAGCCGTTCAGTTGAGTCTTTCAAGAAATCTTAAGCACACCACTAATTGGAGGTATGAAGAAGGCCAGGGTAAACACCCTCACAAGAAGAGGGATAAATCACCTCAGAAATCTTCCAAAAAGAGGTTTATTTCTCCCCTTCCTCAGGCACCACCTGATGCCCCAGGAAGGGTACATCCAGACCTTGCAGGGAGCAGGGGACATTATCGACAGTTATGAGAGGTACCAGTGCCCTGAAATTGTCTGCTGAACGGGCAGGACCAACCCAACACCACACAGAGGCAAAAGGGACTATTTGCCCTCTGCACTGTTAACACCAATCCAGCAGAAGTCTGCTGCTTCAAAGAGAGCATTGACAGATCCAACCAGGATGCCTGCCAGCTCTCCTCTGGTGAGATCTCTGTATGCTCTGTTTGAAGATCTGGCATTTTGTGTGTATCCAGAATCTCTGATCCTCTTGGACCAATTCTGCTGAGAGATGTTCCAACACTGTCAACTCAACATTTGCCAATCCCAAGCTCCAGCCATCAGGCGGAAGCTCCAGCACTGTCAATGTACGATTCATCAGCTCATGTCTGTGGTTGGTCAGGTCAGGATACACACCCATTTGTCCACAAGAGCCTGACAATTCCTACTTGTTGGATGAAAATGACCCAGTACTCTTGGTTCCCCTGACAACATAGTTAAGAGCTATCAGCCCTAGAAGGGCTTCTAAAATCTTCCAGATGTCTTCATGAATCACAGTATTGCTAGGGGACCAATAGTACCCCACATGGGGCCCACCTTCACGCTCTTATGATACTGTCCACTGACCTTGTTGGGGCCCTTGGGATTAATATCTTCATGTGCCAGCGTATGAGGATCCTGGATATCACTGCCAACAATAGCCGAAGTCCCCACAGAAGCACTTGTTAAGGAGGAACAGTGGGAACCATTGGATCCCCTGGCAGTGCTTTCTTCATCCTCCCAGATGAGGCAATGACACTAGCTTCTCCCTCACCACCAGATGATTACAGGCAGTGCCGTGGCCTCCTGAGGAGGATGGCTTAATCTCTTCAAGTCCTACTACAGTTGATTCAGGATTTTACCCAAAAAATCCTGGATTTTCTCCAAGCTATGGCTTTCTCTAAAGTGGTGTGCCCCATCAACAGGGTCATATTGAAGCTTTGTAAAACAATTTGGCACATACCTGCTACTTGTGCCCTGCCCCTGAGAAGGGCTTAAAAGAAATATTCTGTTCGCTCCCAAGGGAGCAGAATATTTGTTTTCCCACCTTTAATCCCAACTTCTTAGTGGTACAAGCTGTCATGGAGTGTCAGCCTGGTTCCACCCCTCCTGACAGATACCAAGAGTTATCTCTTTAGCAGAAAGAACTTTTAATTGGCTAGCCTACTATTTCACATAGCAAATTACTAGGCATTGATGTCCAAGTATGACTTCATGAATTGCAATAAGCTGTTAGAATTCTCTAAGTTGCTGAAGGAATTTAGGTCCCAATTCTGGTCCATCCTGGATGAGGGAAATCTGGTTACAAGGTTGACCTTCCAAGCACTTCTGAATGCAGTGGACGCAGCATCATGTTGCATGCCTGCCTCGGTAGTTATGAGATGGGCTTCAGGTTGCAGTCCTTGGGGCTTCCCTAGAATGTTGAGTGATGGTACAGGATTTCTCCTTTGTGGTAACAATTTTTTGAGTGAAAAGATAGGAGTCACTGCACACTCGCACAGACTTTTGCAGTACCCCAGAGGTGGACAGACTACGGCCTGTGGGCCACATCCGGCCCGCGGGACTCTCCTCCCGGGCCAGGAGCTCAGGTGCCAGGCAAGTTAGCCTCCAGCCTCTCCTCTGCTGTCCCTCCCTCTCCCATAGCCTCAGCGCACCGCGCCACACTCTAGGTGGCTGGCCAGCACAGTTTCAGAGCCACAGCGCCGCCAGCCACCAGTGCTCCAGGCAGCGCGGTAAGGGGGCAGGGAGCAGGGGAGTTGGGGGTGGTGGGCAGGAGGCGGGGGTGTTGATAGAGGCCGGGCGGTCAGAGGGCGGGGAACAGGGAGGTGGGATGAGGCATGGGTCTGGAGGAGGGGGCAGTCCTGAAGGGGGGGGGGGTTGGATGGGGCGGCAGGGGGCAGTCAGGGGTGGGGGGTCAGGGAGGGAACAGGGAGCAGGAGCTGGTGGATGGGGTAGGAGTCCTGGGGGCAAGAAGCGGGGAGGGGAGACGCATTGGATAGGAGGCGGGAGCCGGGCCACGCAGCCATTCACACAGCCTCCCCTAACTAGCCCTCCATACCATTTTGGAAACCCGATGTGGCCCTCAGGCCAAAAAGTTTGCCTGTCCCTGCTCTACCCTCTGCTATTTGGGGATATATACCCTGGCACCCCTGAGGAAATATTCCAGGCTGCTGCTTCTGGTTAGCACACACCACCTCAGTCATTTTTCCATCAAGGGATCTAGGAGCCCCTTAGAAAATGACAGAGGGTGCATCGTGGGCAGGCACTCCACACCACCACCCTCCCCTCTCCAATCCCAACTGCCTACCAAGAGGCATTTTGATGGGATACTCGAGAACCATCAAGTAGTCTCCATACCACCTGTTATCCCCACTCCTTTTGGTGGATGCCTGGCCTGTTTCCTCCTGATGTGGCACCTTATCCCATAGGACAAATGGATTTTCGACATCTCAACTGGCTACATCGTAGAGTTCTTGACTGACTCCCTGCTCCTGACCCCCCCCCCATCCCTTTTCAGGGACGACTCTCATGAGAGGATTCTCAAACAGGAGGAGGACTCCCTAATCCAGTTGGGGACAAGACAGCCTGTGCCCTCTCCTCACAAGGTGAAGGGCTTTTACTCAAGATACTTCCTCACTTCCCAAAAAAACGGGGGCTGGAGACCCATCCTGGACCAAACAGCTGAGTGTCTATTTCATTCAGTGACATCCCGTGGCCTCAATAATTTCCTCCACAAACAAAGGTGACTAGCTTGTTGCCCTCTATCTGAAAGATGCGTATTTTCATTTGGACGGTCGCCTAGCTTGCAGGAGATTTCTTCATTTCACTGTAGGTCCAGAGCACTTTCAGTACAGTGTGTTCCCCTTTTGCCTATTGATGGTCCTGAGAGTTTTTGTGAAGGTACTTAGAGTGGTGGGTGTGTATCTCCACAAACAAGGCAGCCCAATATTTCCCCACTTGGATGATTGTATCAGGAAGTGCAAGCAAAAGTCACCTCACTTGAACTGTCTTATGCTTTTGGGCTTCAGGTAAATTCAGAAAAAACACTTTACCCCTCCCCAGCCCTCACAAATTACACAGCTTAATGGAGTGAAACTGAACTCGATTATGGCAAGGGCCTACTTACCTCAAGACTGATTCCTCACAATGAGGGACCTGGTCACCCAACTTCATCTCAGCCCTCAGAGGGTGGTCTGTTCCTGCTTAGGCTTATGGGTTTGGCTGAGGTTGGTCTATGCACCAAGCAGGGACTCTTTGGACAAGAAGGTCTTGCTTCTCCAGAACATGGTCCCCCACCAAATGAGTAATGGCAACAAGAATAAAATATGTGTTGGGGTCCTCTTTATTTCTAAACCACCTACAAAAATACTCATCATGGATGTCTCTCTTCTGGGATGGGAAGCACACTTATTTAACCAGACAGCTTGGCATTCCTGGTCCCTGTAGGAATCCAGGTTACATATCAATCTTCTTGAGCTTCAGGCGGTACATGAAACATGCAAGATCTTCCTACCCCTTATTTGGTTTGGTCGTATCCAGGTAAGCTCAGACATGGCCATTGTCTATTATATAAACAAACAGGGAGGCTTAAGATCCATCCCAGTCAGCAAACAGAGGGTCCAGCTCTGGAACTGATGTATACCTCATCAGATTACCCTCTCAGCAGGTGTTTCCACAGGGATCACAAGTGGGAGCTCCACCCATCAGTAGCACAGTACATCTTTCATCTGTGAGGTGTTCCATCCTGGGAGCTTTTTGCAGTTCAGTGGAATGAAAAGGGCTTTACAGAGTGGCTCTGGGCCTCAGCTCCAGAGGGGATGCCTTCCTAGTGTGGGGGTTGGACCTGCTGATGTACTGCTTCCCTCCCATCCTCTTACAACTCTGTGTCCTCAGAAAAACCAAGCTGGACAGGGCTGCAGTGATCCTGATATCTCCCTGGTGCCTGAGACTGTTCTGGTTCACCACCATCCTGCAGTTGGCCTCATGCCCATGCATTCACATACAACTGTTCCCGGACAAAACAGAAAAATGTCTCAGAAAAATGGCAGGATCAGCCACTTCCACCTTCACCTCGGCTTTTCTCTATCTGGTGGCATAGTTTTTGGATGGACAATTCATAGGATGTCCAATCTGTCCTTAACAATTGCAGGAGACTATCTACAGAGAAGTGATTCTCCCTGTGGAGTGATCAGCACCACTTAAAATCTTGAGGAATCAGGAATCCATGTAATCCTGGAATATCTTCTCTTGATGAAGACAGCTGGCCTATGCATCAGTTCCATAAGTGTATGTTTGGTGGCTATTTATATATACTTTCTTTTCTTTAGTGTTTACTCCCCACTACTGTGAAGTTCCTGTAGGGTATCATAAGGACATTCCCTGTGCTATCTAAATCTCCTCATACCTGGGACCTGAACCTCATCCTCACTTACGAGTCCCCATTTGACTCCTGCTCCCTATTAGAAGGACAGGATTAGAATTGAAATGATCTTGACAAACTGGATAAATGGTCTGATTTAAATAGGATAAAATTAAAAAAGAACAAATGTTAAGTATTACTTCAGGAAGGAATAATCAATTCCCACAAATACGCAATGTGAAATGACTATCTAGGAAGGCATACTGCAGAAAAGGATCTGTGGGGATAGGGAGGGGAAGGAGCTGTGTTAGTGGGACACACACTAAATATGGGTCAACAATATAATACTTTTGCACACAAAAAGAGCAAACATCATTCTGGGATGTATTAGCAGGAGTGTTGTAAGCAAGACATGAGAAATAATTCTTCTTTTCTGGTCAGCACTGATAAGGCCTCAACTGAAGTATAATGTCCAGTTATAGATATCACACTTCAGGAAAGATGTAGACAAATTGGAGAAAGTCCAGAGAAGAGCAATAAAAATGATTAAAGGTCTAGAAAACATAACATATGAGGAAAGATTGAAAAAATTGGGTTTGTTTAGTGTGGAGAAGAGAGAACTGAGGTGGAGACATAAGTACTGTGACGGTGCAAGGCCAGATGGCTATGGAAGAGTAGTGGGAGATAGATTAGCTCCAGGCTAAACAAATCCCTGGTACCAGGATAAGTGAAATGGCAGCTGCTCCATGTCGATTAAGACACCTGGGGCCAATTAAGAACTTTCCAGAAGGCAGGGAGAAGGCTAGGTTGATTGGGACACCTGAAGCCAATCGGGCTGGCTGAAACTAGTTAAAAGCCTCCCAGTTAGTCAGGTGGGGGTGCATGTCAGGAGCTGTGGGAAGAAGTTGTGCTGTTGGAGAGACTGAGTAGTACACACCATATCAGGCACAAGGAAGGAGGCCCTGAGGTAAGGGTGAAGTGGAGCTTGAGGAAGTGAGGGCTGCTGTGGGGGAAGTAGCCCAGGGAATTGTACATGTCACTTTTCTAAAAGGTCAGCTACCATAGCTGATACTATTAGGATCCCTGGGCTGGAGCCCGGAGTAGAGGGTGGGCCCGGGCTCCTCCTCCTCCCCCACCTTTGCCCCCTGTTTAATCGCTGAGACTGGGAGACAACAGAGACTGTGCAAGGAAGGATAACTTCTCCTCACCTCCCTCACTGGCTTATGATAAAAATGGCTCAGTAGACTGTGACCCTTGTCTCTAGAGAAAGAAGGGTTACGTGGAGGGTCATAGTGAGCCTCTGAGTCTAGCGAAATCCGCCAGGAAACACGGGACCCACGGAGGCAAGGACAGAGCCTTGTCACAGTACATAAAAGGTTATTATAAAGAGACAGGTGATAAATTGTTCTTAACCACTGAGGACAGGGCAAGAAGTAATGGGCTTAAATTGCAGCAAGGGGAGATTTAGGTTAGTTCCTAACTTCCTAACTGTCAGGATAATTAAGCACTGGAGCAAATTACCTAAGGAGGTTGTGGAGTCTGTCATTGGAGGTTTTTAAGAACAGGTTGGACAAACATCTGTCAGAGAGATGCTCTAGATAATACTTAGTCCTGTCTCAGTGCAGGGGACTGGACTAGATGATCTATCAAGATGATGATCTATCTACATTTCTATGAAGGTTACCTTCTTGATGGTGATTACCTTTGCTAGGAGAATAAGTGAGCTTGGGGCCCTTCTGCTGGATCCTCCGTACATGGTCTTTCACAGAGATAAAGTATCTTTGAGGTTGCATCCCAAGTTCATCCCTAAATTGCCTTCTGAATTTCACCTCCTCTTCTGGTGTTCTATCCCAAGCCTCAGCATAGCACAGGGGAGAGATAGCTCCACTCACTGGATATAAGCAGGACTCTAGTCTTATCCTTGCATGGGACAAGACCCTTTCTTTGAAGTCTTCAAGATTGTTTGTCACTATTGCTGAAAGAATGAAAGGGGAAGTTTTCTTTTCCCAAAGACTTTCAAAACTGCAACCTCCTTTTTTTACGGTCCTATGGAAGCCCTTCCACTTCAGACTGTCAGGAGCCACTCAACTAGACCCCAAGTGGCTTTGGTGTCTTCCCTACTGGGAATTCCTCTCTCAGAAATATGTAGAGCAAGGGCTCCATTCACACTTTCACCAGGCATTATGCCCTAATTTAAGCTTTGGCTGAAGATATGTCCTTTTGGTTCAGCAATCCTTCAGTCTGTCGTTCAGAACGTTTCCAGCAACCCTCCTCCTCAATGAGCACTTCTTGGGAGTCACCCCAGTGAATAACCATACGCACCAGCATTTAAAGAAGAAAGGAAGGTTACTTACCTTATAGTAACTGGAGTTCTTTGAGATGTGTGTTCCCTATTGGTATTCACAACTTGCCCTCCTTCCCTTCTGCTTTAGTTTTCTTGTGATTGGCGGTTGAGAAGGAATTGGAGAGGTGGTTGGTCCACTCTGCACCTCATGTCCACGTTGGGAGGACGAGAAGCCATAGTGTGCAGGTGTGGACCAATGGACATGGCTATTGAAGAACTTCTGGGCGCATGGAGCACATTTGCACCCCCATTGAATACTCATAGGGCCTATACATCTCAAAGAACTCCAGTTATTATAAGGTAAGTATCCTTCCTTTCATGTAGTAGTGAAGTGTGTCTCGGTTTTTTCCCTGTAGCTCTAGAGCGGATATAGTTGGTAATGCTTACAGCACTAATTGTAAGAGGGTTCAAATACTGCATTGTGATCAGGTATCATGGACCCCTTTGTTTGGGTGGAGTTCTGTTGATTTCAGTTTTACAGATGAGGCCGTAGAAGTTCCATTGGTGTCATTGGGGCTTTGTTTGGATGCGGGGCCTGCACTAATAGATCCTGCTACAGTATCGGGCTAAAATTGCATTTTCTAACAGCATATATGTCCTAAGTGCGGGGCTAATGAAGGTTACGAGCTCTGAGAGTTATGCTGGTGGAACATGTAACGTCTGAGCGAAAGATTCCTTAGCACAACATTTAAAGTCTGTTTCAAATGTCAAGCTGGAGGCAATACTCTGTCACGTGCTAAAATATGTCATTGTTTCTTCAAGGCCATATAGAACTTCCATGAGGGATGCTGACTCTCTGGAAGTTATTCACTTGCAGAGCTTTTAACTCCTATGAAATTTTATCAAGCATTTGATGGAAGTTGCAGTCCTTGCCAAGGTACCTGGAAGGTTTCAACTTACATTTTTTACCTTTCCTAATTTTTAATTAGGAAACTATATTTGTACTAGTCCTACATGTGATTTAGTACGGCTAAATAAATTTGAGCTTTCAGGGCAATTTATTTTTAATTATGGGTGGGCAAAAAAGAACATCTTCTTACTCCAAAAATGGAAAAAATAAGCACATTTTTAGAAGTCCATAATTCAAAAATGACTTCCTTCATTAATGTAAAAAAAAAAAAATCTTGTTTAAGACTATAAAGATGAGAAATTTCAGGCTAAAAGGTGTGGGATTTTTTTTGTTGTCAAAAGACCAAATTGTTTCCAGTGCAAGCTCTAATCTTTCAGCTTCAGTTATGGAGTCGTATTATGACGCTCCTTAATATGCTCCTAGAGCTTCTGGAATCCAAATATCCTCTGTTTTAAATACTTTAGTAAAGTGGAATACAGGGGAATCGAGAGGAAGATATACATTAAATACACTAATACAAACAACAGCCAAGCTTGAAAAATTGTAACAGTAGGAATTATAACTAAGAACTATTAGTGCTAAATACTTAAAAACAAGAGCCCAATCTCATATTTTCCGATGTCAGAGTATAATATCTCTTCCACGTTTGCCAGCTCTCTCAAGCCATTGCATGATCTTGCAGTGTTCAAGTTGCTTGCGAATTTCCAGTAGATTAGGACAGCTCTTTTGGAAACTCTGTATATAGTCAACAAGAACTGCTTTTGAGAATTGTTCAACCATAGAGATTTCCAGTAGCTTCACTTTGTTGTACAAATCATTTTGGAAATTATAAACTGTTGTTGTGGACCTCTTACTTAGTGTTTTAAATAACACTACTGTGCATGTTTCATTCCATGTTTATTTAGATATCCTTACTCTTTTTAGGCATTTATAAAAGTTCTTCTCACTGAATTATGAGTGCCAAATCATATTTTTTAATTCGTTAACTGTTTTCTTCTTTCCCTTCAGAGCTGAGGCACGTGTAATATAAACACTTAATGAATTAATTTCAATATCTGACTTCTCTACAAAAGTCAGGAAACTATTTACCTGCCTATGTTTGTTCATTAAGAGCCTTTACAAACATACATAGAACTGTATGTTCAATTAATCCTTTTCTGATTTCAGTTGGTCGTGGGTTGGTTGTTGTCAGAGTCTTCGCCATCTTGATCTGTCTGGTTGTGAAAAAATCACAGATGTGGCCATGGAGAAGATTTCAAGAGCTTTGGGAATCCTATCAGCCCACAACAACAAAGGAGTTCTGAAAAGTTGCAGAAACCGAAGTGCAAAGACTGTATGGAGAAATAAAGACATTACCATACAGTCCAACAGGAAGTACAGTTTTCAAGATATAACTAATGAACCTCTTATCAAGGAAGAAGGTAATGAGCACTATTGGACTAAACCTGTCAGCTCAGAAAGTTTCAGCTCTGCCTATGTCTGGATGCTAGATGCAGATGATCTGGCTGATATTGAAGATGCTGCTGTGGGGCGACGCAGAAATATTGAGGGACTTTGTGTAGTGGAACCAGCATCCAGTCTTAGTTGTTCAGCATCTTGTTACAATAAAGACATTGTTGGACTAAGGACTAGTGTCTGTTGGCAGCAGCATTGTGCTTCTACTGCCTTTACTTATTGCAGTCACTCATTTTGTTGTGCTGGGATGGCACTAAGAACTGTACAAGCACTTCCAGAGTCCTCTGCACTGTGTAAAAAAACAACAAAGACTAGACAGTCAGAGGGAAAAGACTTTGCATACTCTGGGAGTGAAAAATCAGACCAAGAGACTGCACGAGTTCTTCAGTTCCTCAGCCTGTCTGGATGTTATCAGATCACAGACCATGGTCTCAGGTAAGTAGCTGTTTTTGAGCTACTGCAGTCATCGAAGAGAATTTCCTAGCTTTTTCTTCCTTGAATGCTATCAAATGTGATGAGGAAGGCATCAGGGTCAAATTAGGTGTGCAAGATGAGATCGTATGTCATTCTTATAAAAATAAGAAACATTATGAAATGTATTAATTCAAAGTGCTCCCTGTTCAGAGATGTATAGCAATAGTTACATGATGACTGAATTTTAATAGCCTGATCTCTCTCTCTCTCTCTCTCTCCTCTCTCTCTCTCTCTCTGTATATATATATATATATATATATATATATATATATATATATATATATATATATATATATATATATATATATATATAAAAAAAATATTTTCCTGGTAGTGATTGTGGGAGAGGTTTAAAGCTTAGCTTTTATGTAGTTACTTTTCATGTTTTATGACTTAATATAATGTTGGCTTTGTGGCACTTGATCTAACTGGTAGGTTTTTTCCCTGGAAGAAAGAATTTTTGAATCCTCAGAAGATATGTAGTTTTATCTGTCTGAAGGTGCATCAGCATTTTATGGACAGCAGTTTTAGGTGGGTTTTGGAATTAATCCTTAGCAGTATACATATCTTCAGCAAGAAATTCATGGCTGGTTCATTGGCTTACTGTGTGAAAACCTGAAAAGCTAGAGTAGTGTCTCCTTTAAAAATGTTCAGGTATAGTATTGGGCATAATTCTGTATGTAAACAAGAACAAGTTGTGTATGAGATGATATATAGTGCATAGCAAATGAAGCTTGACATGGACATTAAGGACTTGGTGCCAATAGTTTAGCGAAGACTAAAAAAATCATTTCTGAACATGCAGCATAGCAGTCTCCTAAGACTTTCAGTCAAACAAGGCTTGCCCTCTGTGGCAACACAGTACGTATTTCCAGACTCATGAGCTCTTGCTCTCTCTGAGCAGAGGATGGGGTAGGGAAAGGAGGTCTTTCTCTGTTTTCATGAGGAACATCAAAACACATAATAACATTATTTAAACACAAACACTCCTTGCTTTGGAGAAGACAGAAAACCACTGATGTGGCAGAAGACTAGTTCAGTAATTTTTTTAATAAGATTTCTTCAATTTTTTGTTTTGTCTACAACATACTGCACATTTAAAGATTTATTATAAAGTCATGCAAATGCAGGTGTCATGATACAAAAGTGTCTGTCGAGTTTGAAAATTTTCCCATTGGCCTGATTTTCAGAGGTGTGAGCAACGCATTCCTCTCATTGGTTTCAGTTTGCATATAGATTCTTAAATACAGGTTTAGGAATCCAGGTTTTAAATCTGAGTGTATAAAGGCTCGCATTAAGCAGATAATTAAACACTACAACCTAAATGAATGTAGCATTAAGAATCACTGTTTAAAAAGTTGGGGTTGCAATAGCCACTTTAATTTAGTCTGACTGCGTATGTGTAATATTTTCTATTCTTGTTTAAAAACATACATAAAATTTCCATTTTTTTACTTAAAAGGAGCAGCTATCATTTGCTCTAGCTATCTTTGACCATATCACCATAAATGTGTATATATTGAATGAAACATTTACACAATACCTAGAGAAGGCACTGATCAAAACTCTTGATCTTATTGTGCCTGGATTTAGGACAAGTTCAAATCTGGCCTTGAACTTTGCAGTGTGGTACTATTTCTGCACCAAACAAATGCTAAGGTGAATCTAATACGCAGTGGCTAGTTTTGTGGTCCTTTATTCTGGAAAAACATCTGTTGAGTTCACTTCTTAAAGTCTGTCATCCAATAACAAAGTATAAAATAGCACAAAAGATCAACTTTGTTATAAATGTGGAATCACCTGCTTTTAAAATCAAAAAGGTGTGTTTATTAGGGAATAGTGCCACATTGTATTACTAAAAACAGTACTTGAGTTAAGTTCAGACTTGCAGCTTTAAAATTAAAAAGAACAGGAGTACTTGTGGCACCTTAAAGACTAACAAATTTATTTGAGCATCCAATGAAGTGGGCTGTAGCCCACGGAATCTTTTGCTCAAATAAATTTGTTAATCTCTAAGGTGCCACAAGTACTCCTGTTCTTTTTACAGATACAGACTAACACGGCTGCTACTCTTTAAACCTAGCTTTAAAGTTGTTCTCCTCTGTAAAAACGAGAGACTGCACCAATGTTAAATGAAGGTTCTGTATGCAGATCTGTGGGTTCTGTAGAGGAACTGCACCTTTCTTTTGTCTAGCGAGAGGACCTGGGCACAATCTAAGTTAAACTTCTGGAAGTTACTGTCTGGAAATAAGGAGATGGGAACAGTTCCACAAGTTAGGGAATTGAGCATCTCTGGCTAAAGTAATATGTGTTTGGGGGACATTGTTTGGCTCTGGGTTTTCTGAAAAAGTAAGTCTGACTTCTAGCCCCAACCGGGCAATGGACACTTACTATCTGGATTGAGCCCTGGTATGAGTGCAGAGCTGTGTGAGGAATTTTGTTCTGGTCTGTGCTGGCTCTAATCTTATAACAGGCAGAACGCCAACCGACTCAGCCTAGTTACTTGGGCAGTCTGGAGCGTCCCTTTCAAAGGAAAATTGTGGCAAAAATGGGTCCTAATGTAAGGAGAAGAAAGAAAAACAAGAAATTAGAGCTTCTTCTAATTGCCTTACATAATAACTTTGCTTTGCTTTGGTATCTGCAGTAGGCACTCCTTGTAATAAGCAGGGGGAAGCTCAGATGATAATACAAATACTAAAGTAAACTCATCTAATTATTGAATACAAAATTGGCAAATTCAAGGCTGACCTCTGCATTAGTGAAGTGACTCCTTTGATTTTTATAAAAAGAATACTTGAGCATTGATATAGGAGTGTTGACATAGGGCCTCGCCTTCCCTTGTGTCAGTGCTAACATTGCTTGATTTTAGAAAATCTGTGAACTTGGCAACACAGCTGAAGCATCTGCATTGACTTCAATCCAGGTCTTTGTTCTGTCTTAACACGTTTTGATTTTCTCTTTGATCATAGGGCGTTGACCTTGGGAGGAGGACTGCCGCATTTGGAACACCTTAATCTCTCGGGTTGTCTTACTATAACTGGTGTGGGCCTGCAGGATTTGGTTGCTGCATGCCCTTCTTTAAACGATGAACACTTTTACTACTGTGACAACATTAACGGTAATGTCATTTTGTAAACTACATGATAATCTTTGGGGGCTCAAAGTTGTTTGATCTGGGGAATTTTTAAACTTTTTTTTTTTTTTTTTTTATATAGCAGTGAGTTCTCTGGTTTATCAGGTTAGCCTTTGCCTCAGTTTCTTCTGTGTTTGTTGCACTGGATTTTTAAAAATTTCAAATAGTTTGTGAGCGTATATATTGTATAGGTAACTATTACGTAAGAAACCGTATTTGTGATTCCTTGTATCTTGCATCTAAATTAAATGCAGGTAACAAAGGATGGAAATATCTCTCAGGTTTATCGGTTATCCTCAGCACAACGAACAACCACAAATAAACCCCAAACCCTCAGTGGGATTGCTTTCTTATGGTAATGACTGTAGTCATGTGGGCCCATGAGACTAAGACTAAGTGCTAGTAGCACGGAGGAGAGAAATCATGTTGGTCAATGTGCAGAACAATCCATAATATTAGAGCATTGATGTACGTGTGTTCACACAGGGCATCTCCTTCCCTTGTGGTCAGTGCTAACGTTGCTAATGCTGAGATCCTTTGTACGTCCTACTTCCTCCTTTGTGGAAGATGTGTTGCTTTTGCCCCTTACTAGCTCCTAGCGGTACCAAGATAGTGAATTAGGCTTTGTACAGAGACTTAGGTTCCAGCTTCACTTCCGAGAAACTGGATGGTTGGTTTGTAACTGAGTATAATTGAATGGTTTGGGTTTCTCGGAAGAGAATGTTTGACTTTCCCATTTTTACTTTAGTTATCTTCATTGCCTATTCTCAATGCTGACTCCTCTGCATCCACTTCTGCCCTCTTTATGCTAATGAGGAGGCAGAGAAGGCACATTTGAATAGATGTAGGCTACCTTTAATGACTCTACGTGCCTACTTTGATAGCATTGAGAGGTGCATTGTCTAGGAGAACAGATGCAGCTATTGTTATGCATTTAGTGTAGTAGAATGAGTGTCTTATGACCATTTAAAAAAAAAAAAGCTTTTGTCATCTTCCCTGAACTGTTTGCAAATATACCTTGTAAAGATTTCTTCCACACTACTGTCTTTGTTAAATGTGGATTTTGAGGACATGCTATAAAGGATAGGTCCTTAGATAATACATAGAAGAGTGTTTCACTTCTCTAAAATGTGAGCCTTATTGTCTCAGAATAATAGATATATACTTGCCCAATCCTCTCACCCTTCTCTTGGTACTACCTTGATTGATGGGGCTAAACTGGGGGGGGGAATCTTGATGGTTAGATGAACTAGTGAATGTTTATACTATATTATTTATATTTTGGTAACCCCCAAAAACTTCACTCAGAATTGAGTCCCACTGTACCTGATGCAGTACAAATTCATATGAAGTTCCTGCCCCTAACGACCTGTATTCTGATATAGTCAAGATGCAACAAATAAGTGTAACAAAAAAGGAGAGCAAGAGAGGAGAATGAGGGTAATATTGATGAGATCACAGAGTTATATAAGCTAACTGTGCATGATTTGATAGTTCTGAATTATTTAAATATTCTTTAAAAATCAACAATCCCCACTGGCTCGCTGTGTCTTTTTGTATATGTAACTTCATCTGTATAGTGCTTTTCATCCTGAAGGCATGTTACTTTAGCTCTGAGGTGGAACTTGGCAGAGCTTTAACAGTAGAAGCAAAGCCAAACTGACAAGTTGAGGTTCTAATCCAACTGCCGTTGAAGTTTGATGGAAAGACTTGCATTGACCTCAGCTGGAGTTGGATTGGGCCCTAATGCTGGAAGTGAAGGTAAATATTTTAACAAAACCCACCTTTGCTCGCTATTCCAATACTTAACATTTTTATATTTATGCCCTGCATCTCAGCTACTGCACCCTCTTTTCTCAGGCTTCCTCAGTGCTCTCATTGCTTCCCTCCATTGGATCCAGGATGCAGCTGCTCAAATGATCTTCCTTGTCAGTTAATCTGATCACGTCAGCCTCCCCTGTTTAAGTTCCTAAGTGATTTCCTGTTCTGCACAACGTCTTTTTCAAAGGCCTGTGCAAACCTGGCTCCTACATCTCTAGTTGCTTATGTCATTCCCCTCTCTTCCTCCATTTTGCCAGTGATGCCAGCCTTGATGACCAGTTCATGTGCTTTACCTGCCACTGTTTCCATGTCGTCTTCCACTTCCACCCCCAATGCATGGAACACCTTCCCAAATCTAGTCTACCAAGACACAACAGTCTCTTCAGCTCTTCCCAGCCCATTAAGTCTTGGTTCTTTTATGATGTCCACAAGAAATGAGTCTTATTAAAAAAACAAAAACAAAAAAAACCCAACAAAAACCACCTGAAAACCAAGAAGTGCTTCTTATTGTGACACAGAGATGTATGTGCATGCTCAAACTTGAGTAATTTTGCAATCCTACTGCTCTAGTGCTGGTCCTTACTCTCACTGCATCATACCTAAAATTGGACGATAAAATCTTCAGGGCAGAGACTATGTCCTTCTGTTTGTTCTGTAAAGCATCCAGCACATTTTTGGATGCTGTGTAAACAATTACTACATCGAGGTAATTTAGGGAGACAATGTAATTGCCTAAATTGTTCTTACTCTTAGGAGAGATGTCATAGAATCTTTAATGATCTCCTATACCAGTGGTTCTGAACCTTTACAGATGACGGTACCCCTTTCAGGAGTCTGATTTGTCTTGCATACCCCCCAAGTTTCACCTCACTTAAAAACTACTTGCTTACAAAATCCGACATAAAAATATAAAATGTCACACTATATTATTACTAAAAATTGCTTGGTTTTTTTCATTTTTTACCATACAAGTATAAAATCAATTGGAATATAAATATTGTACTTCTGTTTCAATATACAGAGCAGTATAAGCAAGTCATTGTCGGTATGAAATTTTATTTGTACTGACTTTGCTAGTGCTTTTTCTGTAGCCTGTTATAAAACTAGGCAAATGTCTAGATGAATTGATGTACCTCCTGGAAGACCTCTGTGTTGTACACCTGGTTGAGAACCACAGTCCTAAGCTGAGCATAATCAAGACCACAACCTCTTTAGCCGGTGTAAGGGCTCAAAGAGTTAGCCAGCAGCATTCTCATTTGGATAATACATTCTCTTTCATTAAATCTGCTCTGCAGTTTCATTTGGATATTGTATTCTTCATTGCTTATTGAAAACTGGTTAGCGGTGTTGCAGTGTCCTACATTCCACTCCAGAGGCAGCTGCGTTCTGTGATTGCTGAAGTTATTCTTATATCACTTCAATGTTTCTCAAAGTAACTCCAGGAAAATTAATAATTGGCAATAAACTAAACTGTTTGTTTAAAATAACTTAAGTATTTCATACTTTCTCTTCTCATCACTTCATCGTGGATTATTTTGGGGAAGATGTGTTCTGGAATCATATTGGGAAAAATCCTCATTCTCAGTCTATTTCAACATACACAATGGACTCTGAAGTATGATATTTAGCACATTGTGAATGATGCAGACTTCTCTTTGTCATTTATGGCATTCAGAGGGCTTTACTTCCAACCACAACCGATTTTCAGATCTTTTTCATAAATGATGCTGCCTGTCCACTGCAGGAGAGTTCCACTCACTTGATTTGTTTCAGAGTAGCAGCCGTGTTAGTCTGTATTCGCAAAAAGAAAAGGAGTACTTGTGGCACCTTAGGGACTAACAAATTTATTAGAGCATAAGCTTTCGTGAGCTACAGCTCACTTCATCAGATGGTGGCACAAGTACTCCTTTTTCTTTTCACGTGATTTGGGGGCTCTTTGTAGAGAGCTTAGTGGATCAGTTCTGTAGACGCATTTGGAGTTTTCAGATTCTCACTTTAAGGCCTGATCTACATGCAGATTTTGTATTGGTATAATTGCATCCACGCTAGCCCTTGGAGTTTATACCACCAGGAAAAAAATTGTATGGTTAAATGGCAAGATTCAAGAAGCTATTTGAGCCAAACAGAGATCCTTCAGAAACTGGAAATTCAACCTAAATTAAGCCAACAGAAAGGAACATAAACTATGGAAGACAAAATGTAAGATTGAAATTAGGAAGGTAAAGCGCGAAATTTGAAGAGCAAGTAGCACACATAAATGGTACTCGGGTACAGTGATCCTAATTAAAGAAACAAATAAACAAGAAATTCTTTAAGTATATCAGAACCAGGAAGAATGGGAGAGAATCTGTGGGTGGTTCTTCCAGTGCTTGCTCATGTCGATTCCATTCTAAGTGTGCGTGCGCCCATGTGCACAGCCGCTGGAGATTTTTGCCTTAATGGTATCCATAGGGTCGGCTGTAGCACCCTCTTGAATGCCACACCCATGTATCAGTATATTAGGCGCTACCAGCCTTACGCCCTCTCAGTTCCTTCTTATTGCCCAAGATGGTTAGTCGGAGCACCTTTCCCTTGCCTCGCAATAGCTATCATCAGTCTTTGAGCCTTAAGGCTTTCTAAATAGTTTGTTTACAGTAGTGTATTAATAAGTAGTGTAATTAAGGATAGAGTCCCAGCAGGGACTTCGCCCCAGGTGAGGCATGCC
Organism: Dermochelys coriacea; assembly: GCF_009764565.3. Lineage (NCBI taxonomy): Eukaryota > Metazoa > Chordata > Testudines > Dermochelyidae > Dermochelys > Dermochelys coriacea. The sequence continues at coordinate 115,089,369 of NC_050071.1, forward strand.
CTTGTCTCTGGGTTTTAAGCCCTGCTCTGATTGTAACAGGCTTATGCTTAGTGACCCCCATAACAGCTGCCTCAAATGCTTGGGGGAATCACACATGTGAAGGAGAAGTGTCACATCTGTAAGAACTTTTTTTGTCCCGGAACTCAAAGAGTGAGACATCCATTTTGAGGGCCCTCCTCATGGAGGCTGCTCTCTGCCTGGCATCCGAGCCTTCCCGGCTAGGCTCTGCCCTGAGCAGCTCGGCCTTGGTGCGCAGTGTCTGGACCCAGTTCAGGTCAACAGCCCACACTGGAGCCCCATGTCAGCAAAGAGTCAGTATAGGAGGACCAACTAAATATAACTTAATTGGAATTTCAGCTGTTTCACTTTGTCAAAGACATTCAATAGGCTATGAAGTACTTAGAGGGAAAATACTGTCATTGATTAGGAATGGCTAAGAAACAGAGTAGGAAAAAACAGTTAACTTTAAGCCGTGCTGAAAATTAGTAGGGTACCTTAAAGTTACTGGGACCGGAGGTGGATAATGGTTTTGTGTGGCCCTAGGCCAGAGCAAGTGGACCACGCCTTCCACCTGCAGTCCCCATCGGCCCCCTGGCACTCCTGCTGGGGAAATGGGATTGGGGCATGGAGGCTTTCTCTGGTCCCTGGCAGGAGCTATGGGTGTGGTGTGGGGGTGCCCCAATTGGCTGGGGGCCCTAGGCACGGGCCCTGTTGCCCCAGGGGCTAATCCACCACTGAGTGGGACTATTCTTGTTTTTAATATAGTTGCTAATGATTGGGAAAATAATGAGATGGTAAAATTTTCAGATGACACTATTTAAGTTAGTCAAGAATAGAGGAGATTTTGAGGAACTTTAGAGGGACCTAACAAAGCTAGGACAATGGGGGAGTGCAGTATCAGATGAAATCGTATTGACAAGTGAAAGATAATGTACTTTGGAAACAATGCTTGGAAATACTCATATATTTGCTGCGTTTTTAATTAACTGTAACCACTCGGGGACAAAAGCAAGCAGTGTTAACATGCATGAAGAATAGGCTGGAAAACAATATTGAACGTATACTAATGTCCTTTTATAAACTAATGGTATGGTCTCACCTGGAATCCTGTGGTTCTGGTCACATTCTCTCAGACAAGGTCTAGCAGTAATAGTAGGGGTTCAGAGATCATCTAAAATGATGTGTGGCCACAGACTTTACCTCGGGGCAGGGGCAGGAAAGCAGTGGGTACATATTTTAAAGGTGTTGCTGTCCAAAATACGTTCTCTTCTTCCCTCAACCAACTATCCAAAAGGCACTGTTTTCCTCCTCCACTGCTAAAAGCTAGAGGGTCCCTCACATTAAGTGGCTTAAGATTCAAAGGACAAAATATGGCATAGTGATTAGAAAGTTTACATTTACTGTAAAATGGCACTTTGTCATTTTACCTTTTCAGGTCATTGTCTTCCCAGTGATACCTGTTGTTTGTTGATGAACACAAATTTTTGTTTTCAGCACCATGGAGCCAATATCCTGCAGGAATGTCAGGTGGATTTTATTCTGCCTTATGCATGAATAAAATTGCTAGCTAAACTCTACTCCATATTCTTGCTTGTGGGTGTATAGTATGAAGCAGAATACAGATTTCTAGACACCAGGTTTTGCTTTCAGTGCTGGAACCTACAAAAATCATTTTATTTGGAAACTCGTTACTTTTGACTTAAGTTACTGCTTGAGAACAAATGGTGTCAAAGACCCTCAAATACTGCTGTCAGTGCATAACTTTTCTGACTGTAATCACATTCTAAAATGTATTAAAAATACATGATATCTCGTGTTTTTGTTTATATTTTCAGTGTATTGAGGGGAAGAGGTGGGTTGTTCTGGAGAGCTTTGCACAATCTCACACTATTTAAACTGAATGTGTGTGGTTGCATTATGTTGGAAGCCAGACTTAAGTGAATCTCAATGGAAAAAAAATTGTACATGTCTCTGAAAGGGTAAAATAAAATAATACAGCCATCTCAGATGAAATCCTGTAGTGTGAAAGGTAATGCAGTCAGATTGCTTTCTGTGTTGTATGCTATTTTTCAATTTATTTCAATTTAAAGGTGTAACGGTAAGTGAAAGTAAGTGATGTTGGATAGAATTTCAGTAGTAGTGTTTCCTGTCTGAATTGATGCAACGTCTGCATGAGAGAAATACAAATGTATAACTTATGAACAAATGACAGATTCTTTAGTTTGGGTAGATCTGAAAATCCATTAGGATCAATAATACTCCTAGTTTGAATTTTTTTATTCTACAGTTTTTGTATGATTACATGTGTTTATATATTAGCTGTAAGGTTATTATTTTTCCTTCAAAGTTGAGTGAAATTACATTTCACGTTTTTGAAGTTGATCTGGGATACATTTTCAATTTAGTTTGGCATTCTGATAATGCCCTAGTCTTTTTTCCTTCTAAAAAAATTAAATGTAACTTGCAAATAATCTTCTGTATACTTGGATATGTTTTTGGAAAAGAAATCATGATCTAAAAGCATTCTAAAGGGTGAAGATGCTTTCTGTATGGTCTTGAATGTCAAGTGAGAATTCAGAGGTCTAGCTAATTATGGAAGCATTTCCCAGAAAAAGTTCCAGGGTAAAAACTGCATCCACATAAACAGAACAAGTTTTGAAGAAAGTGTATTTGTGTAGTGCCACAAGGTTAACAAAGCTGCTTGAGTGATTTAAAAATAGAGGTTAAATGTGCATTCTGAAAATATCCCACTCCTGGCTGCTCATTTTTGGCAGAATGGATATTATTAAATTTGCTGATCTGAAAATGTTGCACATTTCAGCCTGCAGTTTTTGATCTCTGAATGTTTGTTTGTTATTTGGGTGGGACTAAGGCATCGTGTGAAGATTTTCCAGTGGAAAATCCTAAGTATTCAGTGGGATGCATTTACACAAGGATACTGTGAAGATTTTTTTTGAGAATTCTTCAATTCTGAATCTACATTCCTTGGTGCAAAATTAGCTAATTCATAAATAACCATTTTGCCAGGACAGTCCTAAAGATGAACAAACCCTATTTTCCTCCTTTCACATTTGTTCTGTTTTTATGCAGGTCCTCATGCTGAAACCGCCAGTGGATGCCAGAACTTGCAGTGTGGTTTTCGGGCCTGCTGCCGCTCTGGTGAATGACCCTTGACTTCTGATCTTTCAGTCTACTTCATTTAGCTGAGCAGGCTTCCTTTCATGCACTTTACTTACAGTTCACATATTGTGTTAACGATCCCTTTTGGAGTTGATTTATTCTACTAGACCCACCCTCGCCCTACAATTTACGATCTTAATTCTGAGTAAACTGTACAGTGTTGTAACAGTCTCTCAAGTTTCATTTTGGTTTGAAAGGTGTTGGGTTTTATTTTACTAAATGTATTGGGGATGGGGAAATGCTCATCAGATTTTTTTTTTTTTTTTTTCACAATGCCACTTTTCTCAAAGTTTGGCACTTATACTTCGTTCATTGGATTATTTTGTATTAAGTGAGTGGGATTTACTGTCTTTCATTTTTTAAATCCACAAGTACAATATAAAGCTTTGCAAATAATTTGAAATGTATTTTTTTGCATTTTGATGATATTTCTTCCCATTTCCCAAAATCCTTCCTTTATATTGCAAAATTAGGGGAAGATGCTCTTTCCTGTAGCTGCTTTTTTTTTGGGGGGGGGGGGCTTGAAAAGTATATTCAAATAAAACATTCCCATTGACACCACAGTTTTACTTAGCATTTGAAATCTAATTTTAATAATTTTAAAATGTAATGACAAAATGTACAATGTTGTCAGGCCAATGAATACTGCCCACTTTATGTAGTGGCTCCACAAATCATTTGTATATGTACTGTATTTACAGAGCAACCCCATGGGACCCCACATCATCTCCCATTATAAAATCTGTTAAGATGCTGAATTTTGAAAGGGATTTTCAAAGAATTAAATTTTTAACCATATGAACAAATGTAAAAATAAACTGAGCTTTGAGGATTTTGACGGTGATGAATAATCCACTTTGACTGGAATGCAGGGAATCCAACTGCTGACAAGTGTACATTGGAGTGAGGTTAGGAACCAAATCTTCTGTTAGAAACAAGATCTATAAAGTATTATTAATGTGTTACAGGAAAAGATAAAGCATTAATAAATACACTGTGTTCAGTATTTACTGACTGCGTGTTACTAGTACCCAAGATTTGAAGGAAGTCTCTCCCTCCGCCCCCAAGCAGTTCAAATAAAGAGGTTACTTTGACTTCTTCATTTAAGTCATGTGTTAAATGGTAGGTAGGTGGAAGTGATGATTTAATAATTCCTTGGAGCTGGCAGGCAGAAATTCCCAAGGAGTCAGTGGTTTGTACAATCATGTTATCTGGATTGTGCTGCTGTCCTGCAGTGTAAATTTCAGTAACTCATGGACCCTCCATGCATCCCAATTTCTCCATCTGTTACTATAGGAGGAAGGTATTTACCTTTATAAAGTTATATGAGAGCCTTTGGTAAAGATCCTGTACAAGTTCAAAAGGCCCACCATAGTTTATAAATGACCACTGACAGATGATGAGGGAGGGGGAAGATGGTTAGAACCATAGATGGCAGAAGTCTTGTACACTTGTACTAATTATTAATGAACAATTTTTGAAGTCTTCTCCTGAGCATCTCTAACAACCAGAGAGGTTTCTTTGACTCCACCATAGCATGCCCTGTGGTGGTGGTGAAGGCTAGCAGTGAGGCAGTGGTTCCATTGTTGGTTGAGATTGTAAATACTTTCCTGTTGGAGAGGGAGGGAAGAGCAGGTTATCAGCATCTTTAAGGAAGCTATTGGGAAGCCTTTGTTCAAGAAACCTACTCTAGGCTGCCAGCTTCTCTAACAATGTCATTTATAGCCCTTTTGGCTGGCCAGGCTGCTGAATGTTTGGATCCTCAGCACTGCACCCTGGTGTTTCCCTTCCACAGTCAGTGGAAGTGGGGCAGGTGCTGTTGCATTCTGTGCTCTCATCACTCTCCACTTCAGCACCGTCAGCTATTTTGGTACTTCTGCGGACCTTGGGGTCAGTGCTGCTCCTGCCACTGGGAACAACAGATTTCCTCAGTCCCTGGAAAAATCATGGAGCAGATCCTCAAAGAATCAATCCTGAAGCACTTAGAGGAGAGGAAAGTGATCAGGAACAGTCAGCATGGATTCACCAAGGGAAGGTCATGCCTGACTAATCTAATCGCCTTTTATGATGAGATTACTGGTTCTGTGGATGAAGGGAAAGCAGTGGATGTATTGTTTCTTGACTTTAGCAAAGCTTTTGACACGGTCTCCCACAGCATTCTTGTCAGCAAGTTAAGGAAGTATGGGCCGGATGAATGCACTATAAGGTGGGTAGAAAGCTGGCTAGATTGTCGGGCTCAACGGGTAGTGATCAATGGCTCCATGTCTAGTGGCAGCCGGTGTCAAGTGGAGTGCCCCAGGGGTCGGTCCTGGGGCCCGTTTTGTTCAATATCTTCATAAATGATCTGGAGGATGGTGTGGATTGCACTCTCAGCAAATTTGCGGATGATACTAAACTGGGAGGAGTGGTAGATACGCTGGAGGGGAGGGATAGGATACAGAAGGACCTAGACAAATTGGAGGATTGGGCCAAAAGAAATCTAATGAGGTTCAATAAGGATAAGTGCAGGGTCCTGCACTTAGGATGGAAGAATCCAATGCACCGCTACAGACTAGGGACCAAATGGCTCGGCAGCAGTTCTGCGGAAAAGGACCTAGGGGTGACAGTGGACGAGAAGCTGGATATAAGTCAGCAGTGTGCCCTTGTTGCCAAGAAGGCCAATGGCATTTTGGGATGTATAAGTAGGGGCATAGCGAGCAGATCGAGGGACGTGATCGTTCCCCTCTATTCGACACTGGTGAGGCCTCATCTGGAGTACTGTGTCCAGTTTTGGGCCCCACACTACAGGAAGGATGTGGATAAATTGGAAAGAGTACAGCGAAGGGCAACAAAAATGATTAGGGGTCTAGAGCACATGACTTATGAGGAGAGGCTGAGGGAGCTGGGATTGTTTAGTCTGCAGAAGAGAAGAATGAGGGGGGATTTGATAGCTGCTTTCAACTACCTGAAAGGGGGTTTCAAAGAGGATGGCTCTAGACTGTTCTCAATGGTAGCAGATGACAGAACGAGGAGTAATGGTCTCAAGTTGCAATGGGGGAGGTTTAGATTGGATATTAGGAAAAACTTTTTCACTAAGAGGGTGGTGAAACACTGGAATGCGTTACCTAGGGAGGTGGTAGAATCTCCTTCCTTAGAGGTTTTTAAGGTCAGGCTTGACAAAGCCCTGGCTAGGATGATTTAACTGGGACTTGGTCCTGCTTTGAGCAGGGGGTTGGACTAGATGACCTTCTGGGGTCCCTTCCAACCCTGATATTCTATGATTCTATACTCTGTGCCATTGGCACCATTTCCACCATCTGGCACCACTTCCTCCCTTGTTTTGGGTGTTGTGAGCCCCACTGTTTACTCACACCACTTAGGGCTCGCTTCACCTTTATTTCTGGAAACTCAAGACTCCTTGGGGTTGAGGTTGGGATCTTCCTTCTCCTGCTCTCCATCGCCTGGTCCACATCACGGGCCGTTAATGGAGCACTATGGTCCAAGATTGGTACTCGTCTCACAGTCAGAATGGGGGCCCCTGGCCTAGCGCCTGCTGGCCACCAATGCTCTATCCATATGCCCAGTGGCCCCCATGGAATCTCTGGCATGCTCCTCGGTCACAGAGGTTGCACTTTTCATAGTGCTCTAAGGTGAGATCACCGGGCAGGTCGGTGGTAGTTGATCCACTGCAGGTTCACGCATCATTGAGCCTTGCCTTTGCAGAGCCTCTGGAGTTGTTCTGTCCAGGTCTGCCGGTCCAGGAGTGGTATCTGGCCCTGGCACAGTTAACTGCCGCCTCTTCACCTCCAGATGATTCAGCAGTGCCTGGCTCTTCCTCTCCTTCAGTGCCTGAGGACTTAAAGGCCTACCAGGACCTTTTATGGCATGTGGTTACTTCCTTGGACCATCAGAGTTTCTGCAGAAGCATTCCTGAGTTGTTGGATATTCTTCAGCCGTCTCCCCTTGGGAGAGTCAACCTCCCTATTAATGATGTGTTCCTAGAACCAACAAAGGTTCTTTAGAGCATGCTGGCTTTGGTGTTATCTACTGCATGGTGTTTGAAGAAACGTTTTGTCGCCGTGCAAAGATCTAAGGACTTTTACTCCCATTCAGCACCAAATTCCCTGGTTGTAACTGTGGTTAACGAGGCAAGGCAGATTTAAGTCCACTGCTAAGGACAAGCACTCTAAGAGGATGCACTTAATGGGTAGAAAGATCTATACCTCCTCTTTCTTGTAAATGCAGATTGTGAACCAGCAGGCATTGTCCAAAGATGATTTTGTGAATAGGATGTTTGTCTAAGTTTGCAGACCTGAAGCCTCCAGGATGGAATCTTGGACATTCATCACCAAATGCTGCTTGGTGGCAAAGACACGATTGAAGTCCATGCTAGATGTCATGGACGCTTCGACCAGAGCGATGGCCTTGGTGCTGACTGACCATGAGAAGGACATCCTGAATGCACAATTGAGGCATTGCAGCTGATATGGAGTAGGCTGTATAGGATTTGCCCTTCAGCAGCCAAGTGTTCTCTTTGGACAAGACAGATAAGACTCTGCACTCCTAGGGCTACTTTACGTTCCTTGGGGGTTTATACAGCACCAGTGCACAGGCGCCACTATGGAAGTCAGCAGCAGCAATATTCTTCGTAGTGCACCTTTGGGCAGCCTTTCTCTCCCCCCGAGACAGCAAGACTACCCCAGGGGCTTAGGTCCCAGAGGAGGAGACATTCAGATCTGGGGTTCAACTGTTCAACACACCCTTCTACTGTACCCCCAAGTGCCCATTTTGACTCCTTTGTTCAGAGCAGTGGTTCAGTCGCCACAGCCTTTACTCCATCCCTTCAGTTCAGGGACAGACTGGCTAGTTTTCACAATACTTAAATTGGCTTAATTGCCACCGACACCTGGGTCCTAAGCACTATTAGATCGGGCTGTGCGATCCAGTTCCTCTCCACCCCACCCTCCCCGTTCCTCTTCAGGCACCCCTCTCAGAAGATACTGCTCCTCAAGCAGGTCTGCTCTCTACTGGCTTTGGGAGCTGTGGAGGAAGTTCCTCCAGAACACTGGGGTCAAGTCTTCTATTCTGGTACTTTCTGGTTCCCATATCTAAAGGAGTGGTAAGACCTATTCTCGACCTTCACAGCCTCAACAAATGTATCAGATACATAAGGTTCCAAGTAGTCGCCCTATCGATTATCCTCCCCGCATTGTCTCAGAATAACTGGTTTGCTGCTCTGGGCTTTCAGGAAGCCTATTTTCATGTGGCAGTTTTGCTGAGCCACAGAAAATTCCTCCAGTTCATTGTGGCAGAGCACCATTTTCAGTATATGGTGCTTCCTTTTGTCCTCTCTTCTGCCCCCCAGATTTTTACACTATGCATGGTTATAGCGTTCCTCAGAAAGAAGGAAATCCATATCTGGACAACAAGGGGCAGATCTGGGGAGGAAGTTTTCTCACATACACACTACACTGCACTTACTCGACTGTCTAGGTCTTCTACTAAACACTAGGAAGTCAACTTTGGTTCTCACTCAGAAAATTGAGTTAATTTGGACCTAATACTCTGTTTGAGAATGCGTTTTCTGGCCGATCATCACCTTTCCTTGGGTCTGCAGTCTCAGCCTTCCACAACAGTTCAGATGTGCCTGAGGTTCTTGGGCCACATGTCCGCTTGCATGCAGATGATCCAGTTTGTGTCTTCGCCCCCTTCAGATGTGACTCAAGACAGTTTACCATCTGACTCTTAACCCCTTAGACAGATGATTGGTCTCCCTCTACCAATCCTGAACTCCTTGCAGTGGTGGATGCTTCCAGAGGATGTATATTCATCTGGCCTTTACCAACCAGGTCTGTTGTCACTGACACCTCCCTTATGGGTTGGGGAAGGCATCTGGGGTCACTGAAAGTTCAGGTTCTGTGGTTGGAGCAGGAGTCCTAACTGCATATCAGTGTGCTGGAGCTTCAGGCCATCTATGATGCCTGTTGCACCTTTCTGGACTGTGTCGGGCTCAGTGGTTCACATACTTGCCTGTTCACATAATACATTATAGAGGTATTGTTGGCAAGTGGGAGCATACTCCAAAGTACTTTGCCAGGAGGCAATCCGGTTCTGGCAGTTCTGCTTTGAGGAGAGTATCACTCGGATAGCCAGTCATTTGCCCAGGGTCCAGAATCATCTCATGGACCATCTCAGCAGGAATTTTCCCGAGTCAGGAGTGGTTCCTAAAGGCAAGTGTCCTGTGGGTCATCTTTGCAAATTGAGGCATTCCAATGATCGACTTGTTGGCTACAAGAGACAACAGGATATGTCTGTTCTGCTCTTGAGGAATCTTCAGTCCAGGCTCCCTGACAAATACCTTCCGTATCGGCTGGCATTTGACTCTCCTATACACTTTTCCTTCAATCCCAGTCATTCACAGGTCATCCTGAAGCTGAAAGTGGATTGGGCTCATTGCCCCAGCATGGCCGAGGCAGTGTTGGTTCTCTGATCTTCTCGCACTGTCGATTCAGCCTCCTATATCCCTTCCTCTCCATCCCAGCCTTCTCACACGGAATTGCACCTTGCATCCCGCACTCAGCTCCCTGCATTGTCATCCGATGAAGCGAGCTGTAGCTCACGAAAGCTTATGCCCAAATAAATTTGTTAGTCTCTAAGGTGGCACAAGTACTCCTTTTCTTTTTGCATTGTCACTGCGTGGCTGCTTTGTGATTGAATGAGGAAGAGCGTTGTTTGGTGGCTGTTCAACAGGTACAACTCAATCGTGGAAAGCCTTCTATGAGAGAGGCCTATTTGGTGAAATGGAAGTGGTTTTCGGTGTGGCTGTTGGCCCGCAGAGTTTAACTGAACCTGGCTTCTATCCAGGACGTGTTGGAGTACTTGCTGCATCTTCAGTCGTTGGGCCCTACACTTGGATCATTGAGGGTGCATCTGGCAGTGATTTCAGCTTTTCATCCCCCGCACTCTTGGAAGATATCTTTTTTTTTTTTTCATAATGCCATGGTAGAAAGATTTTTAAAAGGGCTTCTCTCGATCCTCTGGTCTGAGAGCTCGTTCCTCTATAGGACCTTAACACAGTCCTAGGGGCCTTGATGGAAGCTCCGTTTGAGCCTCTGGCATCGTTCCTTTCTGCTTTTGTGTCAGAAAACCGCATTCGTGGTGATAACATCTGCAAGGAGAGTCTGTGAGTTGCAGCCTCTGATGGCAGAGCCTCCTTACACACAGTTCTCCAAAGACCAAATGACTTTATGACCGCACCCCAGTTTTTTGTTTAAAGTGGTCTCTTCCATTTGAACCAAGTGATGTATTTATCTGTGTTCTTTCCTAAGCCTCATTTATCTCCAGAGGAGCTGCTTCTCCATAGATATCAGCACTAAAACGTTCCATGCTTTGCCTCGTCTGTTTAGGTCATATGCTGATCATATGAAGTGGTGAGCGGTCTCTTCACAAATGATCTCTTAAGTGGATAACATCCTGTATCAAAGCTGCAAATGAAATAGCTTAGACTACGCCCTGTCAGCGGGTGTGAGCTCATCCTACGAGGGAGTAAGTTACGTTAATAGCATTCTTCAGTGACATCTCAACATTGGACATTTTGCAGGGTTGCCACGTGGTCATAAGTACATATATTTACAAACCATTATGCCATTACTGTATCATCCAGAGCTGATGCAAACTTTGGGAGGGCAGCCCTGCAATCCTTGTTTAGATAGACTCTGAGCCTCGCCACCTGTGAGTACTGCTTGTGAGTTACCTAAGTGGAATACACTGCTGCATCTACTTGAAGAAGAAGAAATGGTTACTTGCTGTAACTATGGTTCTTTGAGATGCGATGCAGATGTGTATTCCACAACCCACTCTCTATCCCCTGTGCAGACGTGTATTCCACAACCCATCCTCCATCCCCTGTGCAAAGGAGTCTAGTCTTTGGGCATTCAGTGCAAAGGAACCGAGGGGGGTCAAGGCAGCGCTACCTCATGTAGCTAAGGGAGGGGCTATGAGCACAAGTGCCACCTTTTGCAGTTTATTTCATAATTAGATGGTAAAAATGAGAAAGTAAGCAATTTTTCAGTAAGTGTGCTGTGACACTTCTTTATGTATTTTTATCTCGGATTTTGTAAGCAAGTAGTTTTGGGGTACGCAAGATAATCAGACTCCTGAAAGGGGTACAGTAGTCTAGAAAGGTTGAGAAACGCTGCTCTGGCTTACTGCCATGCAGTGGAAGTCACCTACTGTGCTTTGACCTACTCCTGTCAGCAGTAAGTCAGTGCATACTACAGAACTTCCAGTGTGAGGCAGTAGGGTCCAAACAGTTAGCTAGTACACAGCAGGCTAGAGTGCCATAGCTTTACACCCCAGCTTGCCATGCACTAAACTGCTGTATAGAAGACTCCTCAGTACCCCTGGGGGAATTCTGCACCACTGCACACATACTTTTAATTTTTTGCGCAAAAAAACTTCTGCTGAAATGTTTCTGCAGTTCTGCCTTTTGCCCAATAGAACACAGCAGTCGCTTCCCAGCTAAGGAAGAGAGAGAGCCTGCAGAGCCTTCTTCACAGTACCTGTAGGGCCAGGTCAGGAGATGGGCTATTGGGAGACAGACAGTTTGGGGTGCTGGGGGGTCAGACTGGCTCATAAGGGCTAGTGGGGGAGGACAGAGGGGCAGGGACTGAATGGGAGTGGAGGTGCAGGGCCATGTGGTGATGGGGGAGGGAGGTGCAGAGCCACATTGTGATGGGGAAGTGACTGAGTGGGGGCACAGAGACACAAGGGGACGGAAAGGGGGTGCAGGGCACATGGGGATGGGGGTAGTGAGTGTCTGACTGGGGATGGGAGGACACACATGCTTGACTGAATGGGAGAGGATAGAAGTCAGCCAGGGTCTGCATGAGAGAAGCTCCCTAACAGTCCTGTCCGTTCCCACCTCCTCCCCTCAAAAACTGTGTTCCATACTTTTTCCCCACCCATATCCAACAGCCGTCCAAGTTCACACCCAGGCTCCTTCCCCACAATTATTTCCCTCTCCCTCAGCTCTTCCATTATCCCTGACTCTCCCCAGCCTTTGCACTGCTTCTGTGGGATGTGGTAAATATGGTTCTGTATTGTAGTTTAAATGAATTATTACTCAAAGTTCTGTATTTTTAATATGCCTAGTAAGGAATCTATTCATCTAAAAACATTTTCTGCATCTTTTTTGTTGTCTGTATTGTTAGACATACTTGCTGCCAAGTAGTTTGAAATAAATGACCAAAAATAATTTAAACAATTATATGTTTTGACGAATAAAATATGCAGAATTTTGCAGAATTTGAAAATACTGTGTGCAGAATTTTTAATTTTTTGTTGCAGAATTCCCCCAGGAGTAAACTTAGTGTTACTGCAGTACTTAAGCTATAAATATCACAAAAATATTTCTAACAAGAACTACAGGCTTATGGAATGCTTTCCTCTAGGGAAATTATAGAAGGCCCATTGTGTGGTATATTAAAAACTACATGGGACAAAACCCAATATTTCCCTGGAGTGAGGAAGAAACTCAACAGCTAGTTTATTTTATAATTGCCCATTTTGGAGATCCTTGTGCCTTCTCTGAAGCATCCGTTATCAGTTGCTGGATACTGGACCAGTTGGCGGATACTGGACAACATAGTGATTCCTATGTTCTTAAAATACTAGGAAAAAATCCTGTGTTGGCAGGGAGATGGATTATCGCATCCCTGTCCTTTAGATTCTGCAATATTGTCAGATAAAATTGCTATACTTAGCTTCTTGACTGCCCTGGTTTGTTTCTGATGAATGTATGTTCTTGTTTTAGTTGATGTCTCGGTTGCAACCTCACTTCCTTTCATCTGTAGGTTTAATTACTAGTTTCTCTGTTGTTCTTCATTACAGCTAGTTTAGCAGAAATGTTAAAAAATACGAATTCTCTGGTTCAGAAGGGATTTTTATCATTTGAGTGGCTCTGTGTATTCCCACTTAAGGATTTCTGCCATTTTGTTGTGCCTTGCAGTTAAACCTTCTTCAAGGTGTGTCAGCTAGAGCATTCTTTCATCCTTTTCCTTCCCCTCAGCATCACCAATGTTCTGAGGGTGAGACTGTAAATGGGGTGGAGCACTCTCACCATCTCAGTCCCTTCCAACTCTGTGCCCCAAACAGATGTGAATCTGTCTGGTCTTGCTGGAGCTGCCTCTTTTTTTTTCTTAGCGATTTCTTAGCGATCCTAGCTGTTAGCGATTCTTTTCATTTTTGTGTTATGGTGGAATTGAAGAAATATTAAAAGCAATGATTTAAGAAGATGTGCTTCTTGCCCAGCTATCTTTCTGGCATCCACCAACCATGTGCAGTGCCTTAAGTGCCTGGGAGAAGGTTGTTTGCCATCTGGGTGTTCAGTCTGCCAAACCTTTACTCCCAGAGCCTGTAAGGAGAGGGAGACTCACCTCTAGTTCATCCTCCTGAAGGAATTCCTCAAGGCCAGACCCACTGGATCCAAACAGTAATGTGATCCAAGGTCGAAAAATCCAGTTTCAGCCCCTTTGGCCTCCAGCAGCAAAGGACCAAAGAGTTCCAATAGGCCACATGGCCTATTGGGACTGGATCAGTTCCTTATGATTCCATCTGCTAAGTCTCTCTGAGGCCACACATGGCCATACAGAGGGTTAAGTGGTAAGATACCATTGCCTGGGTTCTGGAGAAGAGGTTGAAAGACAGTTTGTTCACCCTAGGCAGTATTGTACCTCATGCCTCACAACTTTGTGATCCTAGAGGAACGCCTGTTGCAGCAGGATCAGAGTTAACTTCAACACCCTCTTCCAGATCTAGGAGGATGTATTGCAGCACTGTGTCAGATCTGGGATTGTCAGTGCTGATCATCACGGCACCAAAGAGAGAGAAACATAAGGACGAGGCAGCCACCATTAGCCCTTCCGGTTTCTGAGCATCAGAGCTATTGTATCTGTCTGATTTGCACAAGGATGTTCACAGCCCCAAAATGCAGACCAGTTCCATTCTCATCATCAGTAATAATGGAGATGGACTTGAATACAGCATTGGATCTGGTGTTGTCTCAGTTATTGGATTTGCTGTCAGATCTTGTTTTGGCTCTTGTGCCAATTCCAGCTGCTTCTTTGGTTCTAAAGTTCTGTCACCATGGCAGCCCAGGTTCACCTCTCTATGCCACTGCAGGTGTCAGAGCCAAGTGTGAAATGCAAAAGTTCTAAGAGGAGACATGCTTCCCCAACTCCAGAGATCCTTTTCCTCATCACGTGTCAGAAAGAAAAGGATAGAAGGTATGAGGGACCCTTTTACAGATCTTCCTATGCTTTCTCCTCCTAGGAGCCCTCTAGGGTTTCCATGAGGAGCCAATTCCCCATATCCGGCAGCAGATCTGTTGTCCCGGGTTCACTGTCTCTGATCCAGACTTTCACCAAGAGTGAGAGAATGCAGAGACTAGTGTTGTCATTCAGGCCACGTTTCGGACCTCCCACACACAGCATGTTCCTGAACCACAGATGCTGTCCTGGGAGCCGTCACAGTTGAATAGTTCAACTATTCTCCCTATGGATGAGCCTTCATCTGCTAAGGTCTCAACATGCCAGAGATCCTAAGTTTCAGCTTTTCAGATTCTGCTGATGTTACAGGCAGTGATGCCTGAAGTTTTGCCCGGGGGAGAGGACGAAGAGGTTGCTCCGCTCTTTGAACAGGAGCGGACAGACACTGATTATGAACCAGCCCTGTCTCCCAACAAATATGGGAGGTGACTTGAGCTTCCTCCCTATCCAAGGATGCCACAAGTTCCATGATCTGATGGACCTCATAGTTTCCACCTTGAATTTACCTGTAGTGCCTGTGGAAGAGCCTTCTCAACCAGTATTCAATATTCTCAGTGCAATAACTGTGAATAGGATATTTCTACCCATCTTGGATGGACTGCTAAAGTTGGGTAAATCTGTGTGGTTCCTTACTGCATCCTGTCCACCTTTCTCCAGAAAGGTGAATAAACTTTCAGACAACCTTTGAAGTTTTTTCTTATTTTCACACTCATCTGGGGTGCAATTCCTTGGTGGTAGCTGTTGCCAGTAATAGGGCAAGATCTGGGCAGACAGAGTCAGCACCAGCTGATAAAGAGGGCAAAATAAGATCAACTTGGGGGAAAAAAGTGTTCTCTTCCTTGTCCCTCGCTAGTAGGGTGGTGAATTACCAAGTGGTCTTGGCCCATTACCAGCTCCGTCGATGGGGGAAAAAATGATGTTATTTTTACAAGACTTGCTAGACAACAGAAGAAAGTTGGCTAGTGCCATCTTAGTAGATGGTCAAAAGGTAGCTAAGCATTCCCTCAGGGCCTCCTTTGACACTTTGTATTAGCATATGCTGCGATAGTTAGGAGGCACGTCTGGCTCCGTTCCTCATCCTTAATTGTGGACACTAGCTTTATGTTAGAGGATCTCCCCTTTGAAGTGGAGGGACTATTTAGCGAAAAGACAGATGAGTTGTTGGGAAAAACTGAAGATTGATTGCCTGTTCTCCAGGTTTAATTCCATCTGTAAGGAGGCCCTCCTCTACCTACTGATATTAGAGACAGTCCTACCTGCAATCTGAGTCACTATGGCCTTTTAAACCAAGGTCTAAACCTAAACAACCTGCTTTATCATCAGCATTCTCTTTGTGAGGCAACAAGGTGCTCTGGAATCAAGAATTGGTCAGTCAGGACTATCCACTCTTTTATTGGAAACAGGCTACCCTACTTCATCAGCACATAGAGGCAGATTACCTGTGACCAATGTATCCTAGAGATTTGTTGAAAGGAGCTATCCTATACAACTTGAAAGATTACTTTTCACCAGTTGCCCCTACTCTTCCCTCTTCAGGGACAACTCTCATGAAGCAATTCAGAAGTGGAAAAATTGCTTCTGATACAACCAGTTGGGGCAGTGCCTGAATACATGTAGGGTCATGGCTTTTACTTACATTTTCTTGTGCAGTGGGTGTGTGGCTCAGCATATATTAAACCAGGGGTGGCCAGCCTGAGGAACCAGAATTTACCAGTGTACATCACCAAAGAACCACAGTATTATGTAATGATTGTGTGTTTGTATATACGCGCGCGCGCGCACACACACACACACAATCATTATATAATTTGATAATGTATATTATGCATTTATAATGTATAGTTAACGATAATAACATGTCTTAACTTAGTGGGACTTCTGGCAATCTTTGCTTTCAACAATTCCCTTGAAGTTTGGTTTGTGTTCAGTTGTGCTCACACGCAGCAATTCTTAAGTGGCTGTCTGTCAAAACGGATCGGTGCTTGGATTTCACGTTTGAGTATTGAGAAAACACTCTCAAAGATAAATTGAGGCAAACATCGAGATTAATTTTAGGGCCACACCTCTGATGATGGGATATTTATCCTTTGGTACAGATTTCCAGAAAGTAAGCGTCCCCTCTGTCTTCTAAACAGAGTTCAATCTGTCATCTTCCATCTGGGATGTTGCTTTGTCAGTAACTAAAGGGGGATTCAGACAGTCGGCTTCAGCACTAAAAGTGTAAATCAGAAATCTGATTTGAGATCTTTTCTGCAGCAAATCTTGGAATCTTTCCTCAAAACTGTCCTTAAGATTTTTAATCATGCTCACATATCTAGTTGTGCTTCATTTTAGGGGTTCTGCTGCATCTTCTTTTGATCAGTCTGGAAGTTGTGACATTGAGGGGAAGTGTGTCAGCTCTCCCTCAAGCATTTGTCTGTGAAACAACTTCAGTTTGTTCATGAACGCAAATACACTTTGCACTAGATCAGACAGCAACCGGAATTTTCCTTGCAAGTCCACGTTTAGTTTATCCAAATGCAGCAGCATGTCTGCAAGAAATGTCAAGTCTAGAACTCACCCAGGATTTGTAAGGTGAGGGTGTATTTTTTGTTTCCCCTCCATAAACAATTTTACTGGTTCCAGGAGCTCCAAAAAAAAAAAAAACGGGAAAGAACTTTACCTCTCAAGAGCTATCGAACTGCACAGTGAAATGGCAAATTGGTAGGAAAGTTGTCTTCATTGAGTTCTTTGATTTTAGATTTTGAAATTGTCTGTGAGTGCATTTGAGCACTGAGTGCATTTGAGTCTCGTCTGTTGCAATGGCAGTGAACTTCTGTAAAGGGAAGTGGTGTTTCGCAACTAACCACATCAGTGCGTCCTTTAGATCTCTTCCACAAGTTCTGTCCTTTAGTGGGACGATATCCAGGAGTTCTTCCCTTACAACACAGTCATCAGACATACTCCGGACAAATACCGATAATTGAGGTTTATCCTGTACATCGCACGACTCATCCAAAACGATGCTCAAATACTCACACTGGTGAAGTTGCAAGTGCAGTTGCGATTAGATTCCTTGTTCTGTTGTGTGGCGTGAAAGCTGCAGGCCAGAAATTTTCTTCTATAGATTCTCGTTCTCTGGTGACAGGATTGAAATCACATCAGTGAGGCACATTTTTATAAACTCGCCTTCAGCGTAGGGCTTTTTTGCATGGGCTATGTACCAAGCCACATAATAGGAGGCTAATGTTATAGTCTGTGATCGCTTGGCAAATCTGGTGAAGAACTGGACTTCTATATCTGTTTGTTTGTTTTTTCAAGATTTTCAGTTTTAAAGTGCGGCGTTCAGAACCTTGTGGGAATTCTTGATCCATATGTGCATGGCTAGAAGCGAAATGAGGCTGCAAGTTTGAAGTTTTGAACTGAGAGATACATGTCTAGCAAAGAAGACACATGGCCTTACCATTACGTTCAACGAAAAAGTACTTACGCTCCCACTCACGTTGGAAGCCTCGATTTTCATCTGTGTATTTTCTTTTCTGTTTGTACTTGCCTTCCATTGTTGATGGTGTAAGAAAAATTTTGGTTAAAAATTTCCATACCAGCTAGTTAGTCACTTTGTACTTTATTGAAGGGGACCAGGCTCTGCCCCAGGCCCCGCCTCCCACTCCACCCCTTTCACCAAGTCCCCTGCCCCATTCTGCCCCTTCCCCTGTGAGCCATGTCTCCTCCCCCCTCCCTCCCAGAGCCTCCTGGTGCTAAACAAGAGCAGTAGATAAGGGGACAGGAGGGGGAGGCTGCACACCGGGTCCTCTCTCCTCTTCCCCTCCTGCCCCCTGCTGTGATCAGGGAGGGAGGGAGGGGGATGAGCCCTCACTCTTCCCCCTCCCTCCCAAACTACAATGCGGGGAAATAGCTGATTGTGGCAGCAGAGGGCAGGAGGGGCAGGTGCTGATTGTGGGGGGGGGGGAGAGCTGGGAGGGGTGGGGGACTGATAGGGCTGCTGGTGGGTTCTGAGCACCCAACATTTTTTGCCCAGAGTTGGCTCCTGGCAGGAGCCACATATTTTCTTTTGAAGAGCTGATGGTTGGCCATGCCTCTATTAGACTTGTTCAAGCAGATTGGGTTCCCTATGTCAACTCTGGCCACCATAATCCTTTCCCTGTTCAGGCTGAGCAAGAATGGGGCAAGCTGTGCTGTGCATAACCCTTGTCTGCCTGCTGTGCACTGCTCAGGGAGGAGGCAGAGCGCGGAAGGAGAAAGGCCTGTGGGTTAGGCCCCAGGTGCCAGGCTCTCCACATTGAAACAATCCCGAACTGGAGCTGTGCTGTAAGGCATCAACAGCTGCTCTCATGTCCTCCTGTTACCCAGTCCACACAGGGATTCGGACCTAGCACTGTGAGCAAGAAACTGATCTGGGCGCACAGCTAAGATCAGGTTCAGCAACCCCTTGGTGATCAGAAGGTTGCCTTCTCTCATGCTAGGGCCTACTCCCTGAAGTGCTGATGTAACAGGGCAGAGCGATGGTGTGTCTCCTTAACTAGCTGCTGTCGTTGATTGAGACATTGGCTGTGAGGCAACACCATCTGATGGCTGAGGTAAATCACTCTTCTGCAGTGATGCTGCACTTTTTGGTTGTGCCCCAGCCCGAACAGGCTAGGTGGCCCCTGAGGTGAGTTAGGGTGGAGTTGATGCAGGCAGGAAGTATCACCTCAGCAGACCACACAGCCTGTCTGGGTTTGGGGGGGGAAGGAGTGCAACCTGTGTAGTCTCTAAGGACCCTAGTTTGAGAACTGCTAATCTAAAGAAAGTGTATTTTCATGTATCTATTTACTAAAATCATTACAAGTACCTCCCATGGGTGGTGGCTGGATGCTGTTTCAGTCCAAGGTACTCCTACTCTGCCTTTCTACAGCTCCCGGTGTTTTTACAACATTTGTCTCTGTGGTAGCAACTCACCTGATGAATCGGTATTTTTGTGTACCTCGATGCAGACTAGCTACTGAAGGCTGGTGTATGCGAGGACCTGTTAAGCCATAAGGTGTTTACAGCCAATCTCTACAGATTTTTGGCTCCTCCTCAAAGGATTCCCTTCCTTGGCACCGTACTGGACGTGGTAGAGGGGAGAGCTTGCCTGCCAGAGGCTTTTTCAAAATGAGCAACTACCTATTAAAGATTAGGTGATGTCCTACTTGGAGAGTAAAATTCTTTGAGTCTCATGGATCTTATAGCAGCCCCTACCTACATGACTTTGCCTGTCTGAAAAAAAGATATCCCAATTCTACAGGCCAAGCGGGGACAGTCTTCACTTGATCACCATGCCTCAGAATATCATAGCTGCTCTAGACTGGTGATTAGTCAGAATGAGTGTACTCAGTGAGGTACTATTCAATCCCCATGCCCATCCTGGACAGTGGCTTCAGACACATCATGCATGATCCCTGAAGGATCAGTTGGTTCAGGCTATGTTCTCCAACTGGGGTCAGCTAGATGTGGATTTGTTCACAACACAGGCCACCAAAAAGTTTTGCCTCTTCTGTTCTAGAGAAGACAGGGACAGTCACTTTGTGTCAGATGCCTTCCTTCTGGGCTGGGGGGAGGAGCTGATGTGAACACTTTAGTGAGGAAGAGACACCAGGCCAGAACAAGAATGAGTCTCATTGTCCAGGTTTAGCCACACCAGGAGTGTTTACCCATCTCCTGCAACTGTCCGCTGGTCTCCAGATATGTTGTCATAGCAGGAGCTTTCATCTGGCCCCACATCTCTGCCTGAAAATGTGGGTGACCAGACTTGGCTTTGTCTGCTCTTGAAGAGGTGATGTACCTTATCCATGCAAGACCTACTTGTTCACTCTAGAAGTAGTCCAGTTGAAGTGGTCCTTATTTCAGGCATGGATGAAGAAAAGTTCTTATTGCCTGTATTGGCTTCCATTCTTTGTGTTCTGAACTATTTATTTCACTTAAAGAATCAAACTGATCATTAAGTGTTTACAAGCATTTAATACCCAACTGGCTGCCAAGTAGAGGGTAGACTTGTTTGTTCATGTTCATGGTTCAGTTAAGAGAGCTCATGCCTGCCTTGGGACCTTAATTTGGTTTTGACTATGTTGATGAAATCACTCTTCAACCCTCTGTCTAAGTAATCTCTCAAAATGTCCTTCATTGTTGCTGTCAGCAGGCAGGAGAATGACTTAAACGCACTTATGGCTGATCCCCCTTTCACAAGCACAATGTAGTTCTAAGAGCCAGTACCAGATTCTTTCTTAAGGTAGTCTCTCTGATTCCACTCCCCCCCCCCCCCCCGCCCCTCACTGCACTCTAATAAAGGGGACTCTGTCTTTTGGATCCTAGAAGGGTTCTTAAGTGGACAGAATTAAGTTTTTGTAACTCCATTTCAACTGTTTGCATCTTATGCTAAGAATACTTGGGTTATAGGGTTCTCTCCCCCCTCCAACTCTGTATTGCTGAATGTTGCATGCTAGCAGATGTTCCTGTACTTGCTGTGATTCATACACATTCCAGGAGAGGCGTGGCTACTTCCTTTTCCTGTCTTTGATGGGTGGCCCTCAGAGTTGCAATCTGGGTTTTAGTGCATACCTTAAATACTAGGCTCTGGCAAGGTGGTGCTCCAGTATCTAGGACTCTGTTCCGATTTTCAGGTGTGTTTTTAGCACTGCTTATTAGGGTTCCATAAGTGGTAATATGCAGAACCACTCAAAGAAGAAATGAAGGTTACTTGCGCATAACTGCAGTGCTTGAAGAGGGTTCTGCATATTCATACTTTCCACTTGTCTTCCCCTGTGAAAAGACTGCTTGTTCTGTGTTTGTGGAAGACACTGAGGTAAGGGTACTCTGCCCCGCTGTAGCCTTGCCCTCAGAACAGGAAAAGGTGGGGCCATAGAAGTACTCTAGTTGCCTCTGCCAGAAGAAGGTTCTACTTGAAGTTACCACCCCATATATAGCAGAGCCATTTCTAAGAACAGGTAAGTAACCCTCATTTTGTGGTGGTGATCCTGGCATCAACAACCCCCTGTAGGAGTGGAGGTGGGGAAATGAGACTCAGGTGGTTTTTTGTAACAGCCTTACATTTGTAATCATAATTTTTATTTCTTGTATCTAGTGACAACTGAAGCCTTCATCTTTTAACCATTGAAGAGCTGGAAATGTTTGTACAAAGATACTTCTCAATTAGCTTTTGTTATGAAACACGATAGAAAAGGCACAATTTTTTTTTAAAAAACAAAAGCAAACTACCCCATTCTTTTCTATCATAGATGCAGAAGTGATCTGCATTAATTTCTAACAGGTGTTATAGTGCAAAGGAAGATCTCACCACCTATGAAGTTACAGTAGGATTAGTCTGTGTACAAAAGATGCCATAATTCTATGTTTAGCAGTAGCTTTTGTATACAAAACAACTGTTAAAAGGACAAACATGCTGGCTCTTTAGACAATTCTTCAGGTGCCAAACGGCCCTGATTAATGAACATTTTGGACTTGTGTTTCTCCTTATGCTGCCATGACTACAGTGACTTAGTCTCTGCCACGGAGTCATCAGGCCCGTGCTCTGGAATTTCTCCAAATGAAGCCAGTCAGGACTCTGGTGTAGCATGCCTCTTCTCGCTGAGCATATTGGCACCAGGGCAAGACGCTTGCATAGCTTCGACCTTCCTGGGTCTGACCTCAGAGCATTCAGCAGTCCCTTCCTCCCATATGCTTCCCATGACAAGTCCACTTCTGGGGAAACCAGAGGCCCTTCGCTGTACCTCCTGCAGTCAACAGTGATTCTCAACCAGCATGGAGAACAGCAAGCTCTATGTTCTTGTCAACTAATAAACTTTCTATTTGAGTGACTTTCAGCCAAGTCTATCTTAGGGAGTCCTGGGCTAGACAGCCTTGACTCTCCCTCTTCCACTTTCCCTAAGCACACTGCCCAGCTTCCAGGGAGCTGACCTCCCACAAGCTCTCTCTCCTTTTTGTCCTGCTTCCTGGGCAAAAAGTGTCACTTGGTTGCACCCATCTCCTCAGTCTCCGGTTCTGAAGGGCACTGTAATTAATAGCATATGTGCAGATGCTGGGCCTCACCTCCCCTGAGGGCCTGAGCAAAAATCATACACCCAATTCCCACCACTGAGATACTGGTGTAGTACAGAGGGAAATGGAGGTACACACAGTATTACCATAAGACGATAACATAAAGTGGGGTTTTATTCATTTGTTAAGAGACTGTGACAATTTAACTGGACAGAGTTTTGGAACCATCAACATAGGATGCATACACATTGGTATCAGCTGAAAGCGGGTAGGCAGAGTTAGGTGTTTTACCGAAGCTGCTGAGGCCATCCCTGGATGGGAGGGAGGGTGTGAAGCAATGTCTACAATTAACATTTGTGGGGAAGTACCAGTGGTGGGAGGCTTAGTAGGTACAGGCTGCCAGTGTCTACTGATATTTTTACCCTCACAGCTGTGTACAAGATGGAGAATAGCTCTGCTCCATATGTAATGTTTCAGTCTACAGAGGCAAAAGCCAGTCTCTGCTGTAGGCACAAACTAAAGACTGAAATGCTCCTCAAAGGCAATATCCAGAATGCTACTATGCTTTTTCATCTTCACTGTTAAGGGAATTGTTTATAGTATTGTTCACACCCCCTATGTACAATTGGATGCAATTTTTTTTTTTTTTTTTACACCAAAGCATTTATCTGACAGGGAGGTGCTGTCTTGTTGAGTGCTTTTATTTATTACGAACAAGTGAAGCAATGTAAATCCACACAGAGAGAACATTTTTAGGATAAGCATGGATGTATACCGCGAGAGCAAATTCTGCATTTGAAACATCAATGGTATGGACTCCAGTACTATATACAGCTTCTATTAAAGGTTTCACTTCAGAAAATGGCATATGAATAGGAAATCCAGAAACCTGGGGAATTTAAGGGAAAAAAAATCATTAGTGAGAGTGAAAAACGATTCTCTCTCATTAGTTGAGGTATTGAATCAGAGTATAATGAGCTTTACAGCAGATAGGGAAAGTAAAAAAAAAAAAAAAAAAAAGCTACAGCTATTATGGCTATTACCTGTAATTTCACAGTGGCTGCAAGTTCAGCTTTTCTTTTAAGAGCACTTCTTACTGGACTGAGGCTGAATAACCTGCCTACTTCACATTAAAATGAATGCCCCTCGCCAAACTATGTTCAAGCAAGGCACAGCTTCCTGAATGGATGTTTAATTCCTGTCAGCCCTTTGGCCCTATTCAAAGACAGGCCCACTGCCTCTCTACTGTGGCCACCCATCTGCACCTGCTGTCTTCTAGAGCACCAGTTTGGCCCTGGGCCCTAGTACTTGTCTGCTGCTACAGCTGATTGTTGTGCTGCCCTGCACTCCAGCTACAGCATTCCCAAGCTGTACAACAACTTCAATTTCTAATTAAATATGCCCCCTCAATAGCTGCCAACTGAATATGGTACAATATGATGGATAGCAATTAAAGCAATAGTGCACATTTGCAACCAACAGGCCCCACACTAACAGGAACCCTGAATCAGCTTTGGTTGGTGTCTCAAATGAAAATAATTTGTTAACTGGTTATCATTCATCTGAATTTACAATGAGGTGGAAGCCAGATGATTTCCCCCACACAGTTGCTAGAACAGAGTGCACTTGGGGGATTCTGAGCTGAGAGGGTGGGAACGCTGTCTCTGCAGCCTTTATACCCATGTGCTGGTACTGTACAGAAGTTCCTTTGCTAGAGCTTTCGGAGGTGGGAGCTTGGAGGGGTGGGTCTAGGGTAGAGTCACACTCTGTAACCGAGACGTTGACAGTACTGCAGTCAGCCATCTTGTATGTTCAGCCACTGCCATTTGAAAAACCAAACATCACATTCCTAAAAATAATTTTTTGAGAGGCAAGACCATGCAGCTGCATGCCTGCAGTTCTACTATCAAAATGGAAGGACTGTTTAAACAGCTGACTGTGCCTTTAGATGTTTCTGACATTTTTTTTTTTATTATGAAGAGAAATGCTTTGCTAATAAGAATAATGAATTGTTAGTGGCTGTTGCTAGGAAAATTGTTAGCCTATGAGAGTTATGTGCTTTTTAAAAAAGTTTAGTGAGAAACTGCTTTGGAGAAGTCTGAGGAAGCTCTTCTTTGGGCAAGGATCTGAAACTTACAATTCCCCATCAGCTAAACAAAACAAAGGGCCCCCAAAAGCCTGGCTAATAATCACTCAAAACCATTTCAAACTTTAATAAATATAAATTTCGCAGAACTTTAGAAAGAATCTCAACTGCAACTCTAGGAGAACAGAATTGCCTAAGTTCATTAGGGTTAGTTAGGCTGTTTTTTTTTGTTGCTGCCTTCTAGAGCATTTACTATTAGTTAGCCTTGTATCAAAGGTCTAGCACCATGTGTCAGTTTTTGGATAATAGGTGACTTTCTGTTAATTAAACATCAGTGATTTGATTTACTAATGTGATATTGGACTGTGAGGAACATCTACTAGTATTTCATTACACAAGCTCTACAGGGGAGTTCATTATAGTACCCTGTAATCTCCG
This sequence comes from Dermochelys coriacea, assembly GCF_009764565.3. Taxonomy (NCBI): domain Eukaryota; kingdom Metazoa; phylum Chordata; order Testudines; family Dermochelyidae; genus Dermochelys; species Dermochelys coriacea. The sequence goes on from NC_050071.1 coordinate 115,114,392, forward strand.
AGCTGTTTTTGCAATTCCGCCTGGTGGTCATCTTCTACAGCTTTTCCTTGGAATTGTTCCAGGAGAGGCAGGAAATGACGAAGCGTGGAGGTACAATGTCTATTCCAACGAGTTAGATGCCTTGGCCTCCACTCCATAATCTTCTCTTTCAGTATCTTTTCGATCCTACAGTATAATATAGCTACTTATTATAATTGCCTTACCAGTTGACTGTTCAAGGTATGATTCTGGCCTCACAATTTTGGATGACTCACGCAGAAAACAGAACTCAACCTTATTTTTGTAGACACGCTACCCCGGTTGCAGAAAGCACTGGGGATCTTACTACCTTAAGTTCTCTACTGTTCCCAAAGCAGTTCAATGATAAACACAACAGCAGTAATGGCACAGTGTTCTGGTTTACAAGAAACCCTCCAAATATCACATGCTGGAGGACTGATTTTTAAGATTTCTGGGTCGCACTTGAACTTTTAATTCTTATTCTTACAATACATAGATACAGCGAAGGGAGAGACCACTCTGTCTCAAGAGATCAAAAAGCCACTATAAGCATGCTCAACAGAGTGCCCAAGAAGTAGTTACATTTTTCCAATTGCAGCTCCTTACAATCTAGATTGGATGAAAAAGATCACTGAATGTTCCATTCTTCGGTGGTGAATCAGACAGCGGAGCTGCTGCTCACAGTTTTTAATGGAGTGAGTAGATATTTATAGAGGCAAAGTTACCTGCCCTGCAGTTCTAATGCAGCAGCCTTGTCTGTACGTTGGTAAATTAATTCTTCAGGCTAATAAAGAAAGAATTGATTAAAACATCACTTGGAATGTAAGACTTCTTGTTATCAAAGATGAAAAAACAGGACCACATTTTCCTCTCATGTGGGTTCACACCAGTGTACATCTACTGGAGTTGTTCCTGATTAACAAGGGTGTGAATGAGATCAAAATTAGGCCCATAATGTTTCACCATGTACTACATGAGGTCAGAAAAATGAATTACTGAAAAACATTTAGAAGTTAGAATTTTGTACACAAAAAGTTATTCTGTCCCTTCTGACCGTAAGTTTCAACCACTGATGTTTGATTAGATAAGGAGCGCGCGCTTGGTGTGGGACATGAAATGAACGTGGCCTCTTCACATTTTAAAGACGAATTTGACATTTTCCTTAGATTTCAGAGGCTATATTATTTGGATTTCACTTGTGACTAAGCTAATAGAGGAATGTCACAAATCATATTTGGCTTCAGACTGTATGTGGGTGTTTTTAGGACAAGAGAGATTCATCCATTCTGAATGAAACCAGATTATAAAATACTGTCACTCGATATACTGTCCTGTACACTCCTGAGGGAATCTGCACCAGAATATAAAATATTGTGCACAGAATTTTTAAAAATTCTACATATTTTATTTGTCAATATAGAAATGTGGAGGCTCCAGCATGGTAATAGGGAGCACAGGCCACAGGCTGCACAGAGGTGGGAGAGCACCAGCCACCCTCCCCCGGGCATGAGTCAGCAGTGAAGCTGCATCCAACTCTGACACAGTGCAAGGGCCGGGCCTGCCCCAGAAACACCCTGGGGTCCTGCTCCTCCGGGCAAGTTGCACCAACATAGCAAGTGAGAGGGACAAAGTCTCACAGGCATGCCCAGCCCTAGCCCCCCACTCAGGTGTGGGGTGAGGGGGTTCAGTGTGGGGCAATTTGCATGCAGGGAGGATCTGGATGCACAGGCTTCTTGGGTAGGAGGATTCCAGGTGCAAGGGGAATGGGACTATTTAGGGGGGCTCGGCAGGGGGGAGGGTCTGAGTGCAGAGGGAGTCAGTGGGGCATGGGTCTGGATGCTGGGGGAGTGATGGGGTGGAGGTCTGAGTGCAGCAGGTTGGGGCTCAGTGGGGTGCTAGGCTCCTTCGGGTGCTCAGGTGCAGGGGAGCTCATTATGGTGGGGGTTCAAGGGTGAGGGGCACATGGGGGGATGGTCTGGATGCCAGGGTGGGCGTCCAGATGCAGGGGGTGAGGCTTGGCAGAGTGGGTGCAAGGGGCTTGGTGATGGGGTTCTGGGTGCAGGATGGCGAGGTTCACCGGGGGGGGTTCAGCTGCATGGGAGTTGGACTCCCCATACAATGACCTCTCCCCTGGTGGCTGAGGCACAATGAGGGCAGCAAGGGTGTGTGTGTTTGTGTGTGTGTGTGTTTCTGCTCCAGCCCTGGCTGTTGCTTGTACAGGAAGATGAAGTTCCATCTTCCTCTGCCCCAATCCAACTGGGACTAGCAGCTAAACCTGGCACAGGGTAAGAGCCACGAGCGAGGGCATCCCCATTCCACGGTGATTTACCTCTATGGCAGTTGCTCCAGGTGCCTGAAACCATGCACCCACATTGGGAATTACATTGGGGAAGAAAACTAGTAAAGCCTCTCCTACGATAGTGCTTGGGGTGTGCTATAGACCTCCGGGATCTAATTTGGATATGGATAGAGCCCTTTTTAAATGTCTTTATTAAAGTCAATACTAATGGAAACTGCGTGATCATGGGAGACTTTAACTTCCCAGATATAGACTGGAGGACCAGTGCTAGTAATAATAATAGGGCTCAGATTTTCCTAGATGCGATAGCTGATGGATTCCTTCATCAAGTAGTTGCTGAACCGACTAGAGGGGATGCCATTTTAGATTTAATTTTGGTAAGTAGCGAGGACCTCATAGAAGAAATGGTTGTAGGGGACAATCTTGGCTCAAGTGATCATGAGCTAATTCAGTTCAAACTAAATGGAAGGATTAACAAAAATAAATCTGCAACTAGGGTTTTTGATTTCAAAAGGGCTGACTTTCAAAAATTAAGGAAATTAGTTAGGGAAGTGGATTGGACTGAAGAACTTATGGATCTAAAGGTAGAGGAGGCCTGGGATTACTTTAAATCAAAACTGCAGAAGCTATCGGAAGCCTGTATCCCAAGAAAGGGGAAAAAATTCATAGGAAGGAGTTGTAGACCAAGCTGGATGAGCAAGCATCTTAGAGAGGTGATTAAGAAGAAGCAGAAAGCATACAGGGAGTGGAAGATGGGAGGGATCAGCAAGGAAAGCTACCCAATTGAGGTCAGAACATATAGGGATAAAGTGAGAGAGGCTAAAAGTCGAGTAGAGTTGGACCTTGCAAAGGGAATTAAAACCAATAGTAAAAGGTTCTATAGCCATATAAATAAGAAGAAAACTAAGAAGGAAGAAGTGGGGCCGCTTAACACTGAGGATGGAGTGGAGGTTAAAAGATAATCTAGGCATGGCCCAATATCTAAACAAATACTTTGCCTCAGTCTTTAATAAGGCTAAAGAGGATCTTGGGGATAATGGTAGCATGACAAATGGGAAGGAGGATATAGAGGTAGATATTACCATATCAGAGGTAGAAGAGAAACTGAAACAGCTTAATGGGACTAAATCAGGGGGCCCAGATAATCTTCATCCAAGAATATTAAAGGAATTGGCACCTGAAATTGCAAGCCCATTAGCAAGAATTTTTAATGAATCTGTAAACTCAGGAATAGTACCGAATGATTGGAGAATTGCTAATATAGTTCCTATTTTTAAGAAAGGAAAAAAAAGTGATCCGGGTAACTACAGGCCAGTTAGTTTGACATCTGTAGTATGCAAGGTCCTGGAAAAAATTTTGAAGGAGAAATTAGTTAAGGACATTGAAGTCAATGGTAAATGGGACAAAATACAACATGGTTTTACAAAAGGCAAATCGTGCCAAACCAACCTAATCTCCTTTTTTGAAAAAGTAACAGATTTTTTAGATAAACGAAATGCAGTGGATCTAATTTACCTAGATTTCAGTAAGGCATTTGATACCGTGCCACATGGGGAATTATTAGTTAAATTGGAGAAGATGGGGATCAATATGAACATCAAAAGGTGGATAAGGAATTGGTTAAAGGGGAGATTGCAATGGGTCCTACTGAAAGGCGAACTGTCAGGTTGGAGGGAGGTTACCAGTGGAGTTCCTCAGGGATGGTTTTGGGACCAATCTTATTTAATCTTTTTATTACTGACCTTGGCACAAAAAGTGGGAGTGTGCTAATAAAGTTTGCAGATGATACAAAGCTGGGAGGTATTGCCAATTCGAAGAAGGATCGGGATATTATACAGGAGGATCTGGATTACCTTGTAAACTGGAGTAATAGTAATAGGATGAAATTTAATAGTGAGAAATGTAAGATTATGCATTTAGGGATTAATAACAAGAATTTTAGCTATAAGTTGGGGACGCATCAATTAGAAGTAACGGAAGAGGAGAAGGACCTTGGAGTATTGGTTGATCATAGGATGACTATGAGTTGCCAATGTGATATGGCTGTGAAAAAAGCTAATGTGGTTTTGGGATGCATCAGGAGAGGCATTTCCAGTAGGAATAAGGAGGTTTTAGTACCGTTATACAAGGCACTGGTGAGACCTCACCTAGAATACTGTGTGCAGTTCTGGTCTCCCATGTTTAAAAAGGATGAATTCAAACTGGAGCAGGTACAGAGAAGGGCTACTAGGATGATCCGAGGAATGGAAAACTTGTCTTATGAAAGGATACTTAAGGAGCTTGGCTTGTTTAGCCTAACTAAAAGAAGGTTGAGGAGAGATATGATTGCTCTCTATAAATATATCAGAGGGATAAATACCAGAGAGGGAGAGGAATTATTTCAGCTCAGCACCAATGTGGACACAAGAACAAATGGGTATAAATTGGCCACCAGGAAGTTTAGACTTGAAATCGGACGAAGGTTTTTAACCATCAGAGGAGTGAAGTTTTGGAATAGCCTTCCAAGGGAAGCAGTGGGGGCAAAAGATCTATCTGGTTTTAAGATTCTACTTGATAAGTTTATGGAGGAGATGGTATGATGGGATAATGGGATTTTGGTAATTGATCTTTAAATATTCAGGGTAAATAGGCCAAATCCCCTGAGATAGGATATTAGATGGATGGGGTCTGAGTTACTATAGAAAATTCTTTCCTGGGTATCTGGCTGGTGAATCTTGCCCATATGCTCAGGGTTTAGCTGATTGCCATATTTGGGGTCGGGAAGGAATTTTCCTCCAGGGCAGATTGGAGAGGCCCTGGAGGTTTTTCGCCTTCCTCTGTAGCATGGGGCATGGTTGACTTGAGGGAGGCTTCTCTGCTCCTTGAAGTCTTTGAACCATGATTTAGGGACTTCAATAGCGCAGACATGGGTGAGGTTTTTCATAGGAGTGGGTGGGTGAGATTCTGTGGCCTGCGCTGTGCAGGAGGTCGGACTAGATGATCAGAATGGTCCCTTCTGACCTTAGTATCTATGAATCTATTGTTGGGGAGGGGAATGTGACCACTTTCGCAGTTTCCCTTTGCTTCCCTGTCAGAAGTCATTTTTATGCAAGGAAACAAAGAAATCTGCGGGGGACATGAATTGTGTGTGTGCAAAATGGCCCAGAATTCACTCAGGAGTAAGTCTGTAAAGACCTAATTATTACAGAGGTGTGGTTGGCCTGATGTATTAACATAATAACAATACATTTACCCTTAAATTGCAAGATAAAGACTTACAAATGAGAGAAAAACTGCATATAGTGAATTAAGATTTCATGTCACACCTTCCATCCCTTAAAATAATCTAATAATTGTTTTAAACTACAAAACGAGTCTTAAATAGGTACAATAATACCTGAACACTGGAGAGGCCAGGGTATGGTAAGCTTTGTGAAAAGAAAGATTTCCATAATTTGGGTTTGCTGATGTCAAAATTTATCCTTACTGGGGAATCATATTGTTGGATATTAAACCAGATCTAAAAGAGAAGAACTTTGTTAACAGCAAGAGCCATACTACATGTATCACATCTTTTCAATGCAAAGGTAATACCATAGGAGTTACCCATATAAATTCACATGAAACCAGAGCCTTCCTGTATATTCATTCTCACCTCAAGTCTCTTTATAAAGAAACTGATATGTTAATGTACTGCATGTAACTGCAATATATTACAGTTGATTAAGGCTGCACAGTTAACAAAAATCACAAATGTTTAACATGGAATACATGGCTTTCAATGAAAGATGTAACTTTCAGAAAGGTATCATTGGGATGCCTTTTCATTATTATATACATGATTTAGAACTTTAAATTCTCTCATTCACCTTTTTTTAAAATTTAAAAAGGTTAAAAATGAAGAGACCATATGATATAATACACAAAATTTCAAACAGCTGACTTTTCTGATACATTTTCCAGATATTCTTATACAAGTTTGTTATGTTTTGGACTGTCTGCATGTGTGTGTTTTAGGTTTTGCACTTTAAGTATCATGTGCAGAAGCAATATTATAGGGACTTTTTAAACCTAGGAACATATGAACTGCCAGACTGCATCAGATCAGTATTTCATCTAATCCAGTATCTCCTCTCCATCGTGTCCAGCATTAGACACGTCAATGTAGGTGCAAGAAGCCCTACAATAGAAAATTGCAGAATAATCTGTCTATAAATGAAGCCCATCACTTAGTGTCTGGCTTATAGCCCTGGGTTTTTAAACAGGAAGATTTATATCATTTTTTTTATCGTACCTACTATAGCTGTGGGTGTTGTTTCAGAAAAGATTATCCAGTCTTGGCCTCAGTGAGGTACTGTAGCAATATATTCTACAAGTTATATGCTGTATAAAAGAACTATTTCCTTTTAACAGTTTTAAATTTGTTGCTTTTCAATTTCATTGACCATCCCCCCTTGTTTTTATTTTATCAGAAAAGGTGAACCAGAGCATCAGCTACTAGTTAGACTATCCATTTATATAATGGCATTGTATTTTTCAGTATAATTTTCTATCACAGTCTTTATCTATCCTAGTTATTTTATTTGTTGTTTAACCACTTCTGCACAATTGAGCAGAGGTTCTCATTCAGCTGTTCATGATAATGCCCAACACCATGTAGGAACAGTTCCAGTTATTCCTTCCAATGTGCATTACCTTAAATTTGTCAACATTGAATTTAATCTGTCAAAGTGCTGCACAATCACCTCCCTATGTTAGGTCTTTCTGAAGTTCCTCAGGTTTCACTAGTTTTGACTAACCTAAATCATTCTGTGTAGGGCTGTCAAGTGATTAAAAAAATTAATTGTGTTTAATTGCGTGATTAATTGCACTGTTAAACAATGACAGAATACCATTTATTTAAATATTTTGGATGTTTTCAATTCACCTCATACAAGTACTGTAGTGCAATCTCTTTATCATGAAAGTTGAACTTACAAAAGTAAAATTACATACAAAAAAATAGCTGCATTCAAAAATAAAACAATGTAAAATGTTAGAGCCTGCAAGTCCACTCAGTCCTACTTCTTGTTCAGTCAGTCGCCCAGACAAACCAATCTGTTTACATTTGCAGGAGATAATGCTGCCTGCTTCTTGTTTACGATGTCACCTGAAAGCGAGAACAGGTATTCTCATGGCACCGCTGTAGCCGGCGTTGCAAGATATTTATGTGCCAAATGCGCTAGATTCATATGTCCCTACATGCTTCAACCAGGGGACATATGTCCATGATGATAACAGGTTCTGCTCGATAACAATTCAAAGCAGTGCGGACTGACGCATGTTCATTTTCAGTATCTAAGTCAGATGCCACTAGCAGAAATTTGTTTTTCTTTTTTGATGGTTCGGGTTCTGTAGTTTCCACATCAGAGTATTGCTCTTTTAAGATTTCTGAAAGCATGCTCCACACCTCTCAGATTTTGGAAAGCTCTTCAGATTGTTAAACCTTGGGTTGAGTGCTGTAGCTATCTTTAGAAATCTCACATTTGTCACCTTCTTTGTGTTTTATCAAATCTTCAGTGAAAGTGTTCTTAAAATGAACAATGTGCTGGGTGATCATTTGAGATTACTATAACATGAAATATATGGCAGAATGTGGGTAAAACAGAGCAGGGAACATACAAAACAAGTTGCAATGGGGGAGGTTTAGATTGGATATTAGGAAAAACTTTTTCACTAAGAGGGTGGTGAAACACTGGAATGCGTTACCTAGGGAGGTGGTAGAATCTCCTTCCTTAGAGGTTTTTAAGGTCAGGCTTGACAAAGCCCTGGCTGGGATGATTTAACTGGGACTTGGTCCTGCTTTGAGCAGGGGGTTGGACTAGATGACCTTCTGGGGTCCCTTCCAACCCTGATATTCTATGATTCTATGATTCTATGATTCAAATCTGCCCAAAGGAGTTCAGTCACAAATTTTATTCATGCATTATTTTTTTTAAGGAGCATCATCAGCATGGAAGCATGTCCTCTGGAATGGTGGCCAAAGCATGAAGGGGCATACAAATGTTTAGCATATCTGGCACGTAAATACCTTGCAATGCCTGCTACAAAAGTGCCATGCAAATGCCTGTTCTCACTTTCTGGTGACATTGTAAATAAGAAGAGGGCAGCATTATCTCCTGTAAATGTAAACAAATTTGTTTGTCTTAGTGATTGGCTGAACAAGAACTACAACTGAGTGGACTTGTAGGGTCTGAAGTTTTACAATGTTTTGTTTTTGAGTGCAGTTATGTAATGTTAGGATATAGATATTCAGGCCTGTCTGTAAAGGCCTATACTTTAAAAATGTAGGTGTATTCTTACCACTTAGCTAGTTATAAAGGTATAAAAGAAAGCATCAAAATCACTGTCTGCTGGTGTAAGGGTCTTCTCTTACTGTGACAGTCTGAGGCCCTGTTCTTAGGCTAAGGCCTTTGGCTAAGCAGCAGAGGCAGCCGTAAGCTGGAAAGCGACAGGTCACATCCTCACATTCCAAACTAGTCACATTGAAATAAGGCAATCTGGGGCTGTCAGAAAGATAATTCAATCTATCACCTTCAGAGAAAGAAAAGTGCCTAGAGGATGTAAAAGGAAGTTTAGTTTAATAGTTTTCTGTTCAGTAAGAACTCACTTATCAATAGACACAGCTGGGAAACCCTTATGTCTTTATAAATGTAGTTGTAAAATTCTTACTTCTGTATTGTTTTGTCATTATAGTTTCCACTTTGCTATTGTTTATTTGCATGGTCTCTGCCTGGTTCTGTAATTGTTTCTGTCTGCTGTATAATTAATTTTGCTGGGTGTAAACTAATTAAGGTGGTGGGATATAATTGTATTATAATTATATATATATATATAATAAATAATAAATATAATTATAATCACGTTACAATATGTTTGGATTGCTTAGTTAAATTTCAGAAAAATAATTGGTTAAGGTATAGCTAAGCAAAACTGAGGTTTTATTATATAGATTGCAGTCAATCAGAAAGCAAAGGGGGAGAATGGGAACAGGGAATGGGGGTGGGGAAATTGGAATGATGTTTTGCTAAGGGGGGGGATGGGAACAGGGACAAAGGTGTAAGGCTCTGTGGTGACAGAGCTGGGAAGGGGAACACTAAGGAAGGAAACTGGAATCATGCTTGCTGAAAGTTCACTCCAACAAACATTGAATTGTTTGCACATTTGGACTTTGGATATTGTTGCTCTCTGTTCATGCAAGAAGGAGAAGGGAAGTATACGGGTGAAGGAATAAGCCCCCAACATGTAATAAACAAACAAAAATCTACATGGGCAGTTGCACTTTCACAACAAATAGATTGCACTACAGTACCTGTATGAGGTGAATTGAAAAAATACTATTTCTTTTGTTTAACATTTTTATAGTGCAAATACACCAGACTCTTGGTAGAATGCACATCTATATAGCACGAATTCGCATATAACACGGTTGCAGCCATCGATCCCAAATTTAATTACTTTAATTGCAATTCATTTTAATGCGGTCCCTGCCATAACGCGGTACAGCGCATGGATCCCAAATCCCACGTTCTAGCGAGCGTCTGGTGTATTTATAATAAAATATAATATCACTATGATTTCAATTAGAGCACAGAATACAACATATATGAAAATGTAGAAAAATATCCAAAATATTTAATACATTTCTATTGGTATTCTATTATTTAACAGTGTGATTACATTTTTTAATTAAATCCCAATTAATTTTTTTGAGTTAATCACGTGAGTTAACTGCGATTAAGCAACAGCCCTAATTGTGTCAATTTTGCCACCTCACTGTTCACACTGTAAAAAAAAAAATCAATAACTATATTAAACATTATTCCGACAGGGAACCATGGGGCCCAACTGTTAACTTTTTGCAATGGTGAATATTGACTAATTCTACTCTTTGTCAATGTCTCAGCCAACTTCCAATTTACCATGGTACTTATCTTTCACCTCGTGACTATTTAGTCTTCTCAGAAGCTTCTTGTGACAGACTTTGTCAAAAGCTTTCTGAAAGTCCTCCAAATAAATTGTTATTCTGTTCTCTGTTATCCATTATTTTGTTAACACGTTTAAACATTTAGTAGTTTACGAGTCACCATTTCACTTTGCTGATTTGCCTCTATAATATGCTGCTCTTCGTCATAAAGTTAAGCAACTATATTAAGCAAGAGTAGGTAAATTAAATCCTACAATGCACAGGTTTTAGTTGGTTGGGTTTCTTTGCTTGTGTATGCTATATTTATATCAGTATTTTATAGTTTATAATCTGTTTAAACTATAGTAAAAATCTGTTTTATACAACAGTTGAAGCAGAACTTTTTAAGTTGCTGGAAACCTAATTCAAGAATGGCATAAATCACTATTTGATAACATGACCCACTAATAGAAAGTATATTGGCATGGATACAGGAACTCCTGATCCACTAGGAAACAAGAGGTTAAGGGAGAGGATGACAAAGGTAAGGGGTGTGTGTGTGTGTGTGTGTGTGTGTGTGTGTGTGTGTGTGTGTGTGTGTGAGAGAGAGAGAGAGAGAGAGAGAGAGAGAGAGAGAAGATGGAAATACTTACATTATCAAAGCTAATCAAACAGCCCACATTTTGCAGTGGACAGAAAGTATCAAACTGTCCATAACAACGTCCACTACTGGGATTCCATATCGTATACTGATTTTGCTCCCAAGTTAATACATATGCAGTTGGCCCCTAGGAAGAAAAAGATTGAAAAACATTTTTTAAAAGTTATGCTAAGATAATATTGTATTGTATTGTATTGTAAAGGCCAGTATCCACTTTATTATTGAGGCCACAGACAAACTGCACAACTGAACTATTTTCCTCTAACTGGTTGTAATAGTTTTCTTCGAAACAGCCAACTCATCCACTTCTACCACCATAACCAATGTTCAAGTAACTCTAAGCCCCTAAAGTGGTGTGTAGTTTTACTTTGGCTTACATCAGGATTGCACAAATAACCCTTCCACCCCAGCACTTTAAAAAGTAAAATAAAGAAGATACTTTCCTCTAAATTTTCAAGTAAATGTAGTGCTGATTAAAGTTGCCATATTGAGAGCATAATAAACTGAAGTTCTCTATTTACTCACAGAACAATTGTGGCAAGGGCATACTTTTCCACACTGCCCAGTCAGTAGACCTGATCCTTGTGCTGGATGTCTGAGACTGAGAAACTCGTTAAGTCTCCATATTCACTCAAATCCCTAGCCTCCTTGCTGAGACTGTCGGCAAGAGTTTTATTAGTTCCCTCGGAACAGGTCTGAGACATGGAGAATCAGGCCTTTTACCTGGTGGAGTCATTTACACCAGCGCAATGTGACTTCTAAAAGGATGTGATAGACCCAGGCCAGTTGGGTACAGCAGAGTAGTAGAAGGCAGATATACTGGGCACTGGATTAACAGTTTTCTGTTCCCTGACCAGAGCAGGGACTGCCCCAAGTTAGGGTCGACACATGACTCCAATTAGCCTGCAAAGAGTCAGGTGAGGCCATTAAGCTAATGTGAACACCCGACTCTAATTAAGGCCCCTCAGATACTATAAAAGGGCTCACTCCAGTCAGGCCAAGGAGAGCCAGGGAGCCACAAGAGAGGAAGTGTGGCTGAAGGGCTGGGAAATGAAGATACCCTCAAGCCACTGGAAAGGGAGCCCTAAGGTAAGGGTGAAGAAGAGAGAAGCGGGAGAGCTGTGGGGAAGTGGCCAAGGAAATGTAGCAACTCTGGCAGCGAAAGGTCAGCTGCCAACAGCTGCTGCCATTAGGATCCCTTGGCCGAAACGCAGAGTACAGGGTGGGCCTGGGTTCCCCCAACCCACCACTACAGAAACACCTCCTGGGAGGGAAAGATAGGCCCGTCAGGACAGGAGGCTAAATTGTTTGGGAGCAAGCCTGTAAGGACAACAGAGACTGTGGGAGTTCTCTCACCAACCTCCTTGGTGGCTTATGATGAATAGGGCTCAGTAGACTATAACCCTAGCCCTAGACAGAGAAGGGCTATATGGAGGATTGCAGTGAGCCTCTGAGGCTAGCATAAACCGCCTGGAAGCGCAGGACCCACAGGGACAAGGTCGGAGTTCTGGCACAAGGATTTACAGGTGGTGGACAATGGAGAAAAAGGACAAGGGAGAATAGTTCCCACTACTCACACATGGATACATGGATCCAGGAGTGGGGATCTACTAGATTTATACTTAACTAATGGAGAAATAAGATGGTAGAATGCTTGATACCAGAACAGGGTTCCAGTGGCATTATTTTTTAAACCCATACCATCATTACTTTAAAATCATATCTGCTAGAGAAAATTCAGTCCATTTCTTGGAACAATCATTTTTTGCTTGTTTATGCTCTATTTATGTAAGCATTTGGATATTACGTTCACATTCAAATCAAACAAAAACTACTGTCTTACCTCAGGAATAGCATTTCCAATTATCAGCCAGGCTTTTTTGCCCATAGCAAGAAAGTAATTACACAAAAGCACAGCATGCTCCTCCTCATCACCAGCCAGAAGATCAAGAAATTGCTGATTGAGAAACAAACAAATGTTACTATTTACAAATAAATTGGGATATAGTTAATAATTCTTTTCCTAACCTGAAACATTTAAGAATCTTTCCTAATACGCTGCAGCCAAAATTTTCCACTCAGATCGCCATTGTTTCGTATGCAGAATGAGTGAAGAATATGCAGTGGAGATCTGCAGAGTAGATTAGAGAATTTCATCATAAGAGTCAAATTCTGTCTGAGTCACACTGCAGATTTCCAGAAAATGTTTTGAGATGCTATCAATACACTGCATAGCTAACCTATGATCCACAGGAATTCTATCACCCTCCAGATCTGTGTATGTCTGTTTGTGATGGTGAATGCCCAATGAAAGTAAGGTTTCATTTTTTTTAAAAACAGGTATTTGTATAAAAACATCGTCGTGTGTGTGTGTGTGTGTGTGTGTGTATACACACACACACACACACACACACGCACAGAGACAGGACTATGTTTTTTTTTATATATATATATATATATATATATATATATATATATATATATATAAACTATAGTTCAGCACTACTCAAGTGTGAACTATAATTAAAAAATAATTTTAATGACAAGCTGGCATTGGAACATTTTACATTTCAAAGTTGCAATGTACCTTTTGAAAATTTACATTATGGGGTTCAGCAAAATACATACATTTTACTCAGTTTTTCTAAAACCGGTGTTAAGTATCCCAAGATTCAAATGGCAAAAGAATTAATCTCCAACTCGTGAGCTTCATAAGAATGTTGGCTATTAAGCTTAGGACTGAATTGGAAGGAGGGTCGTATGAAAAACCAGACAGTAGTCATATAAAGCTAGAACTACACTAAATCAAATGGTAAACTACAAAATGGGGAATAACTAGCTAGGTTGTAGTACTGCTGAAAAGGATCTGGGGGTTATGGTGGATCACAAATTGAATATGAGCCAACAACGTGATGCAGTTGCAAAAGCGACTAATATTCTGGGATATATTAACACAAAAGTGTTGTATGTAAAGACATGGGAGGTAATTTCCTGCTTTACTTGGCACTGATGAGGTCTGAGCTGGAGTACTTTGTCCAGTTTTGGGCACCACACTTTAAGAAAGATGAGGACAAATTGGAGAGAGGGTCCCGAAGAGAGCTACAAAAATGATAAAAGGATTAGAATACCCAGTTTTTTAAACCTTTCCTCAAAGGTCAGGTATGTTTAGTCTTGAGAAAAGACGACTGGGGGACTAGACCTGATAGTCTTCAAATATATTAAGGGGCTGTTATAAACAGAATGGTGATCAATTATTCTTCATGTCCACTGAAGAGAGACTTAATCTGCAGCACACGAAATCTAAGTTACATTTTTCCTAATATCTATAAGTATAGGTAAGTACTGGAATACACTTCCAAGAGAGGTTGTGGAATGTCTGTCATTGTCTAACATTCTTTAAAATCTCCAAACAGCTATCATGGAGGTCAAGGTATACTTGGTCCATCCTCCTCAGCTCAGGGGGAAAGACTAGATGACCTCTCAAGGTCTTTCAGCCTTCTATTTCTATGATATTAATGAATGGGTGTCTCCTAAATTATTGATTGATATATTCCTGTAAAATATTGGATTAGGTAAAATTGAAATGGTCTCACAAAACCTTAAGAAAAGTTAATATTTGTAATTCTGCCATTGTTTTCTCTCCTAACAAAGTATGAGAGGCTAGTTGAATCTGATAGTGCAGCTGACATTACAGGTGGTGCCTTTTTCCACACTAAGAAGAATTATGATGGTCCAGCTGAAGTAAGTGTAGAAAATACTGGACTTTATCATGTTTCCCCACCCCCCAACTGTGATATTTTCTTTCCTTAATTTCAGTGGGCACTTTAATTCCTCCTGAATGCAGAAATTGGAACTGCTTATGGTGTTCTTAGGTCCAATAGATTGCAGCCTATTAAGGTTAGAAACATTTTGGCTGATCTGTACAAATTATTTCAGGACAAGTGATTTTTTTTTTTATAAACTTTTTTCTTAGATCATTGATAAAGAAACATTTCATTCTCTGAAACCATTGACAATACTGAAAATCAAAATGACTAGGAAAAAAACTCTCAACAGAAGAGGAACAAGAAATTCTAGGCCTTTACTTACATCTGATGTACTCCATAAGTCACAGATTCCAGCAAATGACACATTGTCTGGCAAGAAAGGAATCAAAGCAACATATCGAGCCACCAACGCCTACAAACAAATATAAAGAAAAGAGCACAGTCACATTTTCATTTACTATGTGGGATGAGAAAGCTATCATTTTTATTAGTCCAAACTAGATTTGAAACTTACTGCTGCTCCCACTCAAGTCAAGGGTAATATACCAATTGACTTCAATACAGCAGGAACAAGTCCCTTTTTGGGACTTTTGTAAAGGCCTGAGCAGACTTGGAGTCAGATCAGAACCATAAACCATATGCAAAGATTTTTGCTTCTTTAAAGTAAAATGTACATTTAAGTTTATTGAATAATTTTTTTGATAAGCTATTGAACATTTATTTCTAATATTTATAGATAATTAGGCATACTGACAAATTAATTCTTCTGAGGCATGAGCTATATTTACAATTACATAGAGATCTAATAGCTGTTTTTTATTCTGCTGTTACATTCCTCTTTTGCCATTCATATGAATGGTTGCTGTTTAGTCATTCACAAATTCAAGGTATCTAAGCCCTGGTCTACACTAGGAGTTGAGGTCGAATTCAGCAGCGTTAAATCAATTTAACCCTGCACTCGTCCACATGATGAAACCCTTTTTTTTGACTTAAAGGGCTCTTAAAATAGATTTCCAGGTAGACAGGAAAAGGCCCGCAAACTTTTGCATTTCAATTTTCTGTTTGGCCACCTGTGGCAGGCTGCAGGTGAGTGCAGAGCTCATCATCAGAGGTGACCATGCAGAGCTCATCAGCAGAGGTGACCATGATGGAGTCCCAGAATCGCAAAAGAGCTCCAGCATGGACCGAACAGGAGGTACAGGATCTGATCGTTGTATGGGGAAAGGAATCTGTGCTATCAGAACTACGTTCCAGTTTTAAAAATGCCAAAACATTTGTCAAAATCTCCCAGGGCATGAAGGACAGAGGCCATAACAGGGACCCGAAGCAGTGCCGTGTGAAACTTAGGCTTGCCTCAGCTCCTTACCAGAAAACCAGAGAGGCAAATGGCCGCTCCGGGTCAAAGCCCCAAACATGCCGCTTCCATGATGAGCTGCATGCCATTTTAGGGGGTTCAGCCACCACTACCCCAGCCGTGTTGTTTGACTCCTTCAATGGAGATGGAGGCAACATGGAAGCAGGTTTTGGGGATGAGGAAGATGATAGCTCACAGGAAGCAAGGGGAGAAACTGGTTTTCCTGACAGCCAGGAACCGGAGCCAGTACCCCCCAAACCCACCTAAGGCTGCCTCCTGGACCTGCCAGGCAGAGAAGGGACCTATGGTGAGTGTACCTTTTAAAATAGTATACATGGTTTAAAAGCAAGCATGTTTAATAATTAATTTGCCCTGGCATTCGCGGCTCTCCTGGATGTACTCCCAAAGCCTTTGCAAAAGGTTTCTGGGGAGGGCAGCCTTATTCCATCCACCATGGTAGCACACTTTACCACTCCAGGCCAGTAGCACATACTCGGGAATCATTGTAGAACAAAGCATTGCAGTGTATGTTTGCTGGTATTCAAACAACATCCGTTCTTTATTTCTCGGTGTTATCCTCAGGAGAGTGATATCATGGTCACCTGGTTGAAATAGGGTGCTTTTCTTAAGGGGACATTCAGAGGTGCCCATTCCTGCTAGGCTGTTTGCCCGTGGCTGAACAGAAATGTTCCCTGCTGTTAGCCGCGGGGAGGGGCTAGCCACGTGGTGGGGGGAGGCAAAATGCCTTGGAACGAAAGCACATGTACTATGTATGTAATGTTAACAGCAAGGTTTACCGTGAAAGAGTGTACCCATTGTTCTATAAAATGTGTCTTTTTAAATACCACTTTTTTTTCCCCCCTCCACCAGCTGCATGTGTTTCAAGGATCACAGGATCTTCTCCTTCCCAGAGGCTAGTGAAGATTAGAAGGCGAAAAAAATGCACTCGCAACGAAATGTTCTCTGAGCTCATGCTGTCCTCCCACACTGACAGAGCACAGACGAATGCGTGGAGGCAGACAACGTCAGAGTGCAGGAAAGCACAAAATGACCGGGAGGAGAGGTGGCGGGCTGAAGAGAGGGCTGAAGCTGAAAGATGGCGGCAGCGTGATGAGAGGAGGCAGGATTCAATGCTGAGGCTGCTGGAGGATCAAATAATACGCTCCAGCATATGGTTGAGCTGCAGGAAAGGCAGCTGGAGCACAGACCGCCGCTACAGACCCTGTGTAACCAACTGCCCTCCTCCCCAAGTTCCATAGCCTTCTCGCCCAAGAATGTGGTGGGGGGGCCTCCAGCCACACCACCCCAGAGGATTGCCCAAGCAACAGAAGGCTCGCATTCAATAAGTTTTAGAGTTTTAAACTGCTGTGTGGCCTTGTCCTTCTCTCCTCCACCACCCCTCACGGTGCTTCTCTCCTCCACCACCCCTCCCAGGCTACCTTGGCAGTTATTCCCCTATTTGTGTGATGAATTAATAAAGAATGCATGAATGTGAAGCAATGACTTTATTGCCTCTGCAAGCGGTGATCGGAGGAGGGTGGTTAGCTTACAGGGAAGTAGAATGAACCAAGGGGCATGGGGTTTCATCAAGGAGAAACAAACAGAACTTTCACACTGTAGTCTGGCCAATCATGAAACTGGTTTTCAAAGCTTCTCTGATGCGCACCATGCCCTCCTGTGCTCTTCTAACCGCCCTGGTGTCTGGCTGCGCGTAACCAGAGGCCAGGCGATTTGCCTCAACCTCCCACCTCACCATAAACATCTTCCCCCTTACTCTCACAGATATTGTGGAGCGCACAGCAAGCAGTAATAACAGTGGGAATATTCATTTCGCTGAGGTCTAATTGAGTCAGTAAACTGCGCCAGCATGCTTTTAAACATCCAAATGCACATTCTACCACCATTCTGCACTTGTTCAGCCTCTAGTTGAACAGCTCCTGCCTACTCTCCAGGCTGCCTGAGCCATGGCATTAAGGGGTAGGCTGGGTCCCCAAGGATAACTATAGGAATTTCAACATCTCCAACGGTTATTTTTTGGTCTGGGAAGAAAGTCCCTTCCTGCAGCTTTTGAAATAGACCAGAATTCCTGAAGATGCAAGCGTCATATACCTTTCCCGGCCATCCCACATTGATGTCGGTGAAACGTCCCTTGTAATCCACCAGTGCTTGCAGCACTATTGAAAAGTACCCCATACGGTTTATGTACTCGGTGGCTTGGTGCTCCGGTGCAAAGATAGGGATATGGGTTCCGTCTATGGCCCCACCATAGTTAGGGAATCCCATTTCAGCAAAGCCATCCACTATGACCTGCACATTTCCCAGGGTCATTACCCTTGATATCAGCAGATCTTTGATTGCGTTGGCTACTTGCATCACAGCAGCCCCCACAGTAGATTTGCCCACTCCAAATTGATTCCCGACTGACCGGTAGCTGTCTGGCGTTGCAAGCTTCCACAGGGCTATTGCCACTTGCTTCTCAACTGTAAGGGCTGCTCTCATCTTGGTATTCATGTGCTTCAGGGCAGGGGAAAGCTAATCACAAAGTTCCATGAAAGTGCGCTTACACATGCGAAAGTTTTGCAGCCACTGGGAATCGTCTCAGACCTGCAACACTATGTGGTTCCACTAGTCTGTGTTTGTTTCCCAGGCCCAGAATTGGCGTTTCACTGCATGAGCATTAGCACCATGAGGCCCACACTGCCAGGACCCATGCTTTGAGAGAAGTCTGTGTCCATGTCCTCATCACTCTCATCACCACGCTGACGTCGCCTTCACTTTGCCAGGTTCTGGTGCTGCATATACTACTGGATAATGCGTG